>NW_025727271.1:0-336227 GCF_021461385.2 Schistocerca piceifrons | reverse complement strand
TATTCCTTCTTTACTTCACAGCTCGTTCCCTCACAATGACGAATTAACACGGAAACTCGTCGCTATGAAATACTATTCGATCAATGACTTCTCCTTCTAAATCGAGTAACGTTTCTATGGAAGCGACAGGATTCTCTTTTGGGAGGCGAGTATCTCCTATGCGATGCACTATTCCTTCTGTACTGCATCCCTCGCTCCCTCGCTTTGTCGAATTAAAACTGAAATTGCATCGCTATGAAATCCTATCGGTTTTATGTCTTCTCCTTCTAAACCGAGTAACGTTTCTATGGAAAATACAGGATTTTCTTTTGGGAGGGGAGTGTCTCCCTTCCGATGCAATATTCCTTCTTTACTGCATCCCTCGCTCCATCACATTGACGAATTAACACGGATATTGCGCCGATATGAAATACTATGCGTTCTATGACTTCTCCTTCTAAATCGAGTAATGTTTCTATGGAAACGACAGGATTTTCTTTTGGGAGGCGAGTATCTCCTATGCGATGCACTATTCCTTCGTTACTGTATCCCTCGCTCCCTCGCTATGTCGAATTAAAACTGAAATTGCATCGCTATGAAATACTATGGTTTTTATGTCTTCTCCTTCTAAACCGAGTAACGTTTCTATGGAAAATACAGGATTTTCTTTTGGGAGGTGAGTGTCTCCCTTCCGAAGCACTATTCCTCCTTTACTGCATCCCTCGCTCCCTCACATTGACGAATTAACACGGAAATTGCGCCGCTATGAAATACTATGTGTTCTATGACTTCTCCTTCTAACTCGAGTAACGTTTCTATGGAAACGACAGGATTTTCTTTTGGGAGGCGAGTATCCCTAATGCGATGCACTATTCCTTCGTTACTGCATCCCTCGCTCCCTCGCTTTGTCGAATTAAAACTGAAATTGCATCGTTATGAAATACTATGGGTTTTATGTCTTCTTCTTCTAAACCGAGTAACGTTTCTATGGAAACGAGAGGATTTTCTTTTGGGAGGCGAGTATCTCCTTTCCGACGCACTATTCCTACTTTACTTCAGAGCTCGTTCCCTCACATTGACGAATTAACACAGAAATTTCGTCGGTATGAAATACTATTCGATCAATGACTTCTCCTTCTAAATCGAGTAACGTTTCTATGGAAACGACATGATTTTCTTTTCGGAGGCGAGTATCTCCAATGCGATGCACTATTAATTCTTTACTGCATCCCTCGCTCCCTCGCTTTGACGAATTAAAACTGAAATTGCATCGCTATGAAATACTATGGGTTTTATGTCTTCTCCTTCAAGACCGAGTAACGTTTCTATGGATAATGAAGTATTTTCTTTTGGGAGGCAAGTGTCTCCCTTCCGATGCACTATTCCTTCTTTACTGCATCCCTCGCTCCCTCACATTGACGAATTAACACGGAAATTGCGCCGCTATGAAATACTATGCGTTCTATGATTTCTCCTTCTAAATGGAGTAACGTTTCTATGGAAACGACAGGATTGGCTTTTGGGAGGCGAGTATCTCCTATGCGATGCACTATTCCTTCTTTTCTGCATCCCTCGCTCCCTCGCTTTGTCGAATTAAAACTGAAATTGCATCGCTATGAAATACTATGGGTTTTATGTCTTCACCTTCTAAACCGAGTAACGTTTCTATGGAAAATACAGGATTTTCTTTTTGGGAGGCGAGTGTCTCCCTTCCGATTCACTATTCCTTCTTTACTGCATCCCTTGCTCCCTCACATTGACGAATTAACACGGAAATAGCGCCGCTATGAAATTCTATGCGTTCTATGACTTCTCCTTCTAAATCGAGTAACGTTTCTATTGAAACGACAGGATTTTCGTTTGGGAGGCGAGTATCTCCTTTCCGATGCACTATTCCTTCTTTACTTCACAGCTCGTTCCCTCACATTGACGAATTAACACGGAAATTGCGTCGCTATGAAATACTATTCAATCAATGACTTTTCCTTCTAGATCGAGTAACGTTTCTATGGAAGCGACAGGATTCTCTTTTGGGAGGCGAGTATATCCGATGCGATGCACTATTCCTTCTTTACTGCATCCCTCGCTCCCTCGCTTTGTTGAATTAAAACTGAAGTTGCATCGCAATGAAATACTATGGGTTTTATGTCTTCTCCTTCTAAACCGAGTAACGTTTCTATGGAAAATACAGCTTTTCTTTTTGGAGGCGAGTGTCTCCCTTCCGAAGCACTATTCCTTCTGTACTGCATCCCTCGCTCCCTCACATTGACGAATTAACACGGAAATTGCGCCGCTATGAAATACTATGCGTTCTATGACTTCTCCTTCTAAATGGAGTAACGTTTCTATGGAAACGACAGGATTCTCTTTTGGGAGGCGAGTATCCCCTATGCGATGCACTATTCCTTCTTTACTGCATCCCTCGCTGCCTAGCTTTGTCGAATTAAAACTGAAATTGCATCGTTATGAAATACTATGCGTTCTATGACTTCTCCTTCTAAATCGAGTAACGTTTCTATGGAAACGACAGGATTTTCTTTTGGGAGGCGAGTATTTCCTTTCCGATGCACTATTCCTTCTTTACTTCACAGCTCGTTCCCTCACATTGACGAATTAACACAGAAATTGCGTCGCTATGAAATACTATTCGATCAATGACTTCTCCTTCTAATTCGAGTAACGTTTCTCTGGAAACCACAGGATTTTCTTTTGGGAGGCGAGTATCTCGTTTACGATGCACTATTCCTTGTTTACTGCATCCCTCGCTCCCTCGCTTTGTCGAATTAAAACTGAAATTGCATCGCTATGAAATACTATGGGTTTTATGTCTTCTCCTTCTAAACCGAGTAACGTTTCTATGGAAAATACAGGATTTTCTTTTGGGATGCGACTGTCTCCCTTCCGATGCACTACTCCTTCATTACTGCATCCCTCGCTCCCTCACATTGACGAATTAACACGGAAATTGCGCCGCTATGAAATACTATGCGTTCTATGACTTCTCCTTCTAAATCGAGTAACGTTTCTATGGAAACGACAGGATTTTCTTTTGGGAGGCGAGTATCTCCTTTCCGATGCACTATTCCTTCTTTACTTCACAGCTCGTTCCCTCACATTGACGAATTAACACAGAAATTGCGTCGCTATGAGATACTATTCGATCAATGACTTCTCCTTCTAATTCGAGTAACGTTTCTCTGGAAACCACAGGATTTTCTTTTGGGAGGCGAGTATCTCGTTTACGATGCACTATTCCTTGTTTACTGCATCCCTCGCTCCCGTGCTTTGTCGAATTAAAACTGAAATTGCATCGCTATGAAATACTATGTGTTTTATGTCTTCTCCTTCTAAACCGAGTAACGTTTCTATGAAAAATACAGGATTTTCTTTTGGGAGGCGAGTGTCTCCCTTCCGATGCACTATTCCTTCTTTACTGCATCCCTCGCTCCCTCACACTGACGAATTAACACGGAAATTGCGCCGCTATGAAATACTATGCGTTCTATGACTTCTCCTTCTAAATCGAGTAACGTTTCTATGGAATAGAGAGGATTTTATTTTGGGAGGCGAGTATCTCCTTTCCGATGCACTATTCCTTCTTTACTTCACAGCTCGTTCCCTCACATTGACGAATTAACACAGAAATTGCGTCGCTATGAAATACTATTCGATCAATGACTTCTCCTGCTAATTCGAGTAACGTTTCTCTGGAAACCACAAGATTTTCTTTTGGGAGGCGAGTATCTCGTTTACGATGCACTATTCCTTGTTTACTGCATCCCTCGCTCCCTCGCTTTGTCGAATTAAAACTGAAATTGCATCGCTATGAAATACTATGGGTTTTATGTCTTCTCCTTCTAAACAGAATAACGTTTCTATGGAAAATACAGGATTTTCTTTTGGGAGGCGACTGTCTCCCTTCCGATGCACTATTCCTTCATTACTGCATCCCTCGCTCCCTCACATTGACGAATTAACACAGAAATAGCGCCGCTATGAAATACTATGCGTTCTATGACTTTTCCTTCTAAATCGAGTAACGTTTCTATGGAAACGACAGGATTTTCTTTTGGGAGGCGAGTGTCTCCTTTCCGATGCACTATTCCTTCTTTACTTCACAGCTCGTCCCCTCACATTGACGAATTAACACAGAAATTGCGTCGCTATGAAATACTATTCGATCAATGACTTCTCCTTCTAATTCGAGTAACGTTTCTGTGGAAACCACAGGATTTTCTTTTGGGAGGCGAGTATATCCGATGTGATGCACTATTCCTTGTTTACTGCATCCCTCGCTCCCGTGCTTTGTCGAATTAAAACTGAAATTGCATCGCTATGAAATACTATGTGTTTTATGTCTTCTCCTTCTAAACCGAGTAACGTTTCTATGGAAAATATAGGATTTTCTTTTGGGAGGCAAGTGTCCCCATTCCGATGCACTATTCCTTCATTACTGCATCCCTCGCTCCCTCACATTGACGAATTAACACAGAAATAGCGCCGCTATGAAATACTATGCGTTCTATGACTTTTCCTTCTAAATCGAGTAACGTTTCTATGGAAACGACAGGATTTTCTTTTGGGAGGCGAGTATCTCCTATGCGATGCACTATTCCTTCTTTACTGCATCCCTCGCCCCCCTGCTTTGTCGAATTAAAACTGAAATTGCATCGCTATGAAATACTATGGGTTTTATGTCTTCTCCTTCTAAACCGAGTAACGTTTCTATGGAAAATACAGGATTTTCTTTTGGGATGCGACTGTCTCCCTTCCGATGCACTATTCCTTCATTACTGCATCCCTCGCTCCCTCACATTGACGAATTAACATGGAAATTGCGCCGCTATGAAATACTATGCGTTCTATGACTTCTCCTTCTAAATCGACTAACGTTTCTATGGAAACGACAGGATTTTCTTTTGGGAGGCGAGTGTCTCCTTTCCGATGCACTATTCCTTCTTTACTTCACAGCTCGTTCCCTCACATTGACGAATTAACACAGAAATTGCGTCGCTATGAAATACTATTCGATCAATGACTTCTCCTTCTAATTCGAGTAACGTTTCTCTGGAAACCACAGGATTTTCTTTTGGGAGGCGAGTATCTCGTTTACGATGCACTATTCCTTGTTTACTGCATCCCTCGCTCCCGTGCTTTGTCGAATTAAAACTGAAATTGCATCGCTATGAAATACTATGGGTTTTATGTCTTCTCCTTCTAAACAGAATAACGTTTCTATGGAAAATACAGGATTTTCTTTTGGGAGGCGACTGTCTCCCTTCCGATGCACTATTCCTTCATTACTGCATCCCTCGCTCCCTCACATTGACGAATTAACACAGAAATAGCGCCGCTATGAAATACTATGCGTTCTATGACTTTTCCTTCTAAATCGAGTAACGTTTCTATGGAAACGACAGGATTTTCTTTTGGGAGGCGAGTATCTCCTATGCGATGCACTATTCCTTCTTTACTGCATCCCTCGCCCCCCTGCTTTGTCGAATTAAAACTGAAATTGCATCGCTATGAAATACTATGGGTTTTATGTCTTCTCCTTCTAAACCGAGTAACGTTTCTATGGAAAATACAGGATTTTCTTTTGGGATGCGACTGTCTCCCTTCCGATGCACTATTCCTTCATTACTGCATCCCTCGCTCCCTCACATTGACGAATTAACACGGAAATTGCGCCGCTATGAAATACTATGCGTTCTATGACTTCTCCTTCTAAATCGACTAACGTTTCTATGGAAACGACAGGATTTTCTTTTGGGAGGCGAGTGTCTCCTTTCCGATGCACTATTCCTTCTTTACTTCACAGCTCGTTCCCTCACATTGACGAATTAACACAGAAATTGCGTCGCTATGAGATACTATTCGATCAATGACTTCTCCTTCTAATTCGAGTAACGTTTCTCTGGAAACCACAGGATTTTCTTTTGGGAGGCGAGTATCTCGTTTACGATGCACTATTCCTTGTTTACTGCATCCCTCGCTCCCGTGCTTTGTCGAATTAAAACTGAAATTGCATCGCTATGAAATACTATGTGTTTTATGTCTTCTCCTTCTAAACAGAATAACGTTTCTATGGAAAATACAGGATTTTCTTTTGGGAGGCGACTGTCTCCCTTCCGATGCACTATTCCTTCATTACTGCATCCCTCGCTCCCTCACATTGACGAATTAACACAGAAATAGCGCCGCTATGAAATACTATGCGTTCTATGACTTTTCCTTCTAAATCGAGTAACGTTTCTATGGAAACGACAGGATTTTCTTTTGGGAGGCGAGTATCTCCTATGCGATGCACTATTCCTTCTTTACTGCATCCCTCGCCCCCCTGCTTTGTCGAATTAAAACTGAAATTGCATCGCTATGAAATACTATGGGTTTTATGTCTTCTCCTTCTAAACCGAGTAACGTTTCTATGGAAAATACAGGATTTTCTTTTGGGATGCGACTGTCTCCCTTCCGATGCACTATTCCTTCATTACTGCATCCCTCGCTCCCTCACATTGACGAATTAACACGGAAATTGCGCCGCTATGAAATACTATGCGTTCTATGACTTCTCCTTCTAAATCGACTAACGTTTCTATGGAAACGACAGGATTTTCTTTTGGGAGGCGAGTGTCTCCTTTCCGATGCACTATTCCTTCTTTACTTCACAGCTCGTTCCCTCACATTGACGAATTAACACAGAAATTGCGTCGCTATGAAATACTATTCGATCAATGACTTCTCCTTCTAATTCGAGTAACGTTTCTCTGGAAACCACAGGATTTTCTTTTGGGAGGCGAGTATCTCGTTTACGATGCACTATTCCTTCTTTATTGCATCCCTCGCTCCCTCACATTGACGAATTAACACGGAAAATGCGCCGCTATGAAATTCTATGCGTTCGATGACTTCTCCTTCTAAATCGAGTAACGTTTCTATTGAAACGACAGGATTTTCTGTTGGGAGGCGAGTATCTCCTTTCCGATGCACTATTCCTTCTTTACTTCACAGCTCGTTCCCTCACATTGACGAATTAACACGGAAATTCGTCGCTATGAAATACTATTCGATCAATGACTTCTCCTTCTAAATCGAGTAACGTTTCTATGGAAGCGACAGGATTCTCTTTTGGGAGGCGAGTATCTCCTATGCGATGCACTATTCCTTCTGTACTGCATCCCTCGCTCCCTCGCTTTGTCGAATTAAAACTGAAATTGCATCGCAATGAAATCCTATCGGTTTTATGTCTTCTCCTTCTAAACCGAGTAACGTTTCTATGGAAAATACAGGATTTTCTTTTGGGAGGGGAGTGTCTCCCTTCCGATGCACTATTCCTTCTTTACTGCATCCCTCGCTCCATCACATTGACGAATTAACACGGATATTGCGCCGCTATGAAATACTATGCGTTCTATGACTTCTCCTTCTAAATCGAGTAATGTTTCTATGGAAACGACAGGATTTTCTTTTGGGAGGCGAGTATCTCCTATGCGATGCACTATTCCTTCGTTACTGCATCCCTCGCTCCCTCGCTATGTCGAATTAAAACTGAAATTGCATCGCTATGAAATACTATGGTTTTTATGTCTTCTCCTTCTAAACCGAGTAACGTTTCTGTGGAAAATACAGGATTTTCTTTTGGGAGGTGAGTGTCTCCCTTCCGAAGCACTATTCCTCCTTTACTGCATCCCTCGCTCCCTCACATTGACGAATTAACACGGAAATTGCGCCGCTATGAAATACTATGCGTTCTATGACTTTTCCTTCTAAATCGAGTAACGTTTCTATGGAAACGACAGGATTTTCTTTTGGGAGGCGAGTATCCCTAATGCGATGCACAATTCCTTCGTTACTGCATCCGTCGCTCCCTCGCTTTGTCGAATTAAAACTGAAATTGCATCGTTATGAAATACTATGGGTTTTATGTCTTCTCCTTCTAAACCGAGTAGCGTTTCTATGGAAACGAGAGGATATTCTTTCGGGAGGCGAGTATCTCCTTTCCGACGCACTATTCCTTCTTTACTTCAGAGCTCGTTCCCTCACATTGACGAATTAACACAGAAATTGCGTCGGTATGAAATACTATTCGATCAATGACTTCTCCTTCTAAATCGAGTAACGTTTCTATGGAAACGACATGATTTTCTTTTCGGAGGCGAGTATCTCCTATGCGATGCACTATTCCTTCTTTACTGCATCCCTCGCTCCCTCGCTTTGACGAATTAAAACTGAAATTGCATCGCTATGAAATACTATGGGTTTTATGTCTTCTCCTTCAAGACCGAGTAACGTTTCTATGGATAATGAAGGATTTTCTTTTGGGAGTCAAGTGTCTCCCTTCCGATGCACTATTCCTTCTTTACTGCATCCCTCGCTCCCTCACATTGACGAATTAACACGGAAATTGCGCCGCTATGAAATACTATGCGTTCTATGATTTCTCCTTCCAAATGGAGTAACGTTTCTATGGAAACGACAGGATTTGCTTTTGGGAGGCGAGTATCTCCTATGCGATGCACTATTCCTTCTTCTCTGCATCCCTCGCTCCCTCGCTTTGTCGAATTAAAACTGAAATTGCATCGCTATGAAATACTATGGGTTTTATGTCTTCACCTTCTAAACCGAGTAACGTTTCTATGGAAAATACAGGATTTTCTTTTGGGAGGCG
Organism: Schistocerca piceifrons; assembly: GCF_021461385.2. Taxonomy (NCBI): domain Eukaryota; kingdom Metazoa; phylum Arthropoda; class Insecta; order Orthoptera; family Acrididae; genus Schistocerca; species Schistocerca piceifrons. The sequence continues at coordinate 327,580 of NW_025727271.1, read as the reverse complement.
AGTGTCTCCCTTCCGATTCACTATTCCTTCTTTACTGCATCCCTTGCTCCCTTACATTGACGAATTAACACGGAAATTTTGCCGCTATGAAATTCTATGCGTTCTATGACTTCTCCTTCTAAATCGAGTAACGTTTCTATTGAAACGACAGGATTTTCGTTTGGGAGGCGAGTATCTCCTTTCCGATGCACTGTTCCTTCTTTACTTCACAGCTCGTTCCCTCACATTGACGAATTAACACGGAAATTGCGTCGCTATGAAATACTATTCGATCAATGACTTTTCCTTCTAGATCGAGTAACGTTTCTATGGAAGCGACAGGATTCTCTTTTGGGAGGCGAGTATCTCCGATGCGATGCACTATTCCTTCTTTACTGCATCCCTCGCTCCCTCGCTTTGTCGAATTAAAACTGAAGTTGCATCGCAATGAAATACTATGGGTTTTATGTCTTCTCCTTCTAAACCGAGTAACGTTTCTATGGAAAATACAGCTTTTCTTTTTGGAGGCGAGTGTCTCCCTTCCGAAGCACTATTCCTTCTGTACTGCATTCCTCGCTCCCTCACATTGACGAATTAACACGGAAATTGCGCCGCTATGAAATACAATGCGTTCTATGACTTCTCCTTCTAAATGGAGTAACGTTTCTATGGAAACGACAGGATTTTCATTTGGGAGGCGAGTATCCCCTATGCGATGCACTATTCCTTCTTTACTGCATCCCTCGCTGCGTAGCTTTGTCGAATTAAAACTGAAATTGCATCGTTATGAAATACTATGCGTTCTATGACTTCTCCTTCTAAATCGAGTAACGTTTCTATGGAAACGACAGGATTTTCGTTTGTTAGGCGAGTATCTCCTTTCCGATGCACTATTCCTTCTTTACTTCACAGCTCGTTCCCTCACATTGACGAATTAACACAGAAATTGCGTCGCTATGAAATACTATTCGATCAATGACTTCTCCTTCTAATTCGAGTAACGTTTCTCTGGAAACCACAGGATTTTCTTTTGGGAGGCGAGTGTCTCCCTTCCGATGCACTATTCCTTCTTTACTGCATCCCTCGCTCCCTCGCTTTGTCGAATTAAAACTGAAATTGCATCGCTATGAAATACTATGGGTTTTATGTCTTCTCCTTCTAAACCGAGTAACGTTTCTATGGAAAATACAGGATTTTCCTTTGGGAGGCGAGTGTCTCCCTTCCGAAGCACTATTCCTTCTTTACTGCATCCCTCGCTCCCTCACATTGACGAATTAACACCGAAATTACGCCGCTATGAAATACTATGCGTTCTATGACTTCTCCTTCTAAATCGAGTAACGTTTCTATGGAAATGACAGGATTTTCTTTTGGGAGGCGAGTATCCCCTATGCGATGCACTATTCCTTCTTTACTGCATCCCTCGCTGCCTAGCTTTGTCGAATTAAAACTGAAATTGCATCGTTATGAAATACTATGGGTTTTATGTCTTCTCCTTCTATACCCAGTAACGTTTCTATGGAAACGAGAGGATTTTCTTTTGGGAGGCGAGTATCTCCTTTCCGACGCACTATTCCTTCTTTACTTCAGAGCTCGTTCCCTCACATTGACGAATTAACACAGAAATTGCGTCGCTATGAAGTGCTATTCGATCAATGAGTTCCCCTTCTAAATCGAGTAACGTTTCTATGGAAACGACAGGATTTTCTTTTCGGAGGCGAGTATCTCCTATGCGATGCACTATTCCTGCTTTACTGCATCCCTCGCTCCCTCGCTTTGTCGAATTAAAACTGAAATTGCATCGCTATGAAATACTATGGGTTTTATGTCTTCTCCTTCTAAACCGAGTATCATTTCTATGGAAAATACAGGATTTTCTTTTGGGAGGCGACTGTCTCCCTTCCGATGCACTATTCCTTCATTACTGCATCCCTCGCTCCCTCACATTGACGAATTAACTCGGAAATTGCGCCGCTATGAAATAGTATGCGTTCCCTGACTTTTCCTTCTAAATCGAGTAACGTTTGTATGGAAACGACAGGATTTTCTTTTGGGAGGCGAGCATCTCCTATGCGATGCACTATTCCTTCTTTACTGCATCCCTTGCCCCCCTGCTTTGTCGAATTAAAACTGAAATTGCATCGCTATGAAATACTATGGGTTTTATGTCTTCTCCTTCTAAACCGAGTAACGTTTCTATGGAAAATACAGGATTATCTTTTGGGATGCGACTGTCTCCCTTCCGATGCACTATTCCTTCATTACTGCATCCCTCGCTCCATCACATTGACGAATTGACACGGAAATAGCGCCGCTATGAAATACTAAGCGTTCTATGACTTTTCCTTCTAGATCGACTAACGTTTCTATGGAAACGACAGGATTTTCTTTTGGGAGGCGAGTATATCCTTTCCGATGCACTATTCCTTCTTTACTTCACAGCTCGTTCCCTCACATTGACGAATTAACACAGAAATTGCGTCGCTATGAAATGCTATTCGATCAATAACTTCTCCTTCTAATTCGAGTAACGTTTCTCTGGATACCACAGGATTTTCTTTTGGGAGGCGAGTATCTCGTTTACGATGCACTAATCCTTGTTTAATGCATCCCTCGCTCCCGTGCTTTGTCGAATTAAAACTGAAATTGCATCGCAATGAAATACTATGTGTTTTATGTCTTCTCCTTCTAAACCGAGTAACGTTTCTATGGAAAATACAGGATTTTCTTTTGGGAGGCGAGTGTCTCCCTTCCGATGCACTATTCCTTCTTTACTGCATCCCTCTCTCCCTCACATTGACGAATTAACACGGAAATTGCGCCGCTATGAAATACTATGCGTTCTATGACTTCTCCTTCTAAATCGAGTAACGTTTCTATGGAAACGACAGGATTTTCTTTTGGGAGGCGAGTATCCTCTATGCGATGCACTATTCCTTCTTTACTGCATCCATCGCTCCCTCGCTTTGTCGAATTAAAACTGATATTGCATCGCTATGAAATACTATGGGTTTTATGTCTTCTCCTTCTAAACCAAGTAACGTTTCTATGGAAACGAGAGGATTTTCTTTTGGGAGGCGAGTATCTCCTATCCGATGCACTATTCCTTCTTTACTTCACAGCTCGTACCCTCACATTGACGAATTAACACAGAAATTGCGTCGCTATGAAATACTATTCGATCAATGACTTCTCCTTCTAAATCGAGTAACGTTTCAATGGAAACGACAGGATTTTCTTTTGGGAGGCGAGTATCTCCTATGCGATGCACTATTCCTTCTTTACTGCATCCCTTGCCCCCCTGCTTTGTCGAATTAAAACTGAAATTGCATCGCTATGAAATACTATGGGTTTTATGTCTTCTCCTTCTAAACCGAGTAACGTTTCTATGGAAAATACAGGATTTTCTTTTGGGATGCGACTGTCTCCCTTCCGATGCACTATTCCTTCATTACTGCATCCCTCGCTCCCTCACATTGACGAATTAACACGGAAATAGCGCCGCTATGAAATACTATGCGTTCTATGACTTTTCCTTCTAAATCGAGTAACGTTTCTATGGAAACGACAGGATTTTCTTTTGGGAGGCGAGTATCTCCTTTCCGATGCACTATTCCTTCTTTACTTCACAGCTCGTTCCCTCACATTGACGAATTAACACAGAAATTGCGTCGCTATGAAATGCTATTCGATCAATGACTTCTCCTTCTAATTCGAGTAACGTTTCTCTGGATACCACAGGATTTTCTTTTGGGAGGCGAGTATCTCGTTTAGGATGCACTATTCCTTCTTTACTGCATCCCTCGCTCCCTCGCTTTGTCGAATTAAAACTGAAATTACATCGCTATGAAATACTATGGGTTTTATGTCTTCTCCTTCTAAACCGAGTAACGTTTCTATGGAAAATACAGGATTTTCTTTTGGGAGGCGAGTGTCTCCCTTCCGATTCACTATTCCTTCTTTACTGCATCCCTCGCTCCCTCACATTGACGAATTAACACGGAAATTGCGCCGCTATGAAATTCTATGCGTTCTATGACTTCTCCTTCTAAATCGAGTAACGTTTCTATTGAAACGACAGGATTTTCTTTTGGGAGGCGAGTATCTCCTTTCCGATGCACTATTCCTTCTTTCCTTCACAGCTCGTTCCCTCACATTGACGAATTAACACTTAAATTGCGTCGCTATGAAATACTATTCGATCAATGACTTCTCCTTCTAAATCGAGTAACGTTTCTATGGAAGCGACAGGATTCTCTTTTGGGAGGCGAGTATCTCCTATGCGATGCACTATTCCTTCTTTACTGCATCCCTCGCTCCCTCGCTTTGTCGAATTAAAACTGAAATTGCATCGCTATGAAATCCTATGGGTTTTATGTCTTCTCCTTCTAAACCGAGTAACGTTTCTATGGAAAATACAGGATTTTCTTTTGGGAGGGGCGTGTCACCCTTCCGATGCACTATTCCTTCTTTACTACATCCCTCGCTCCATCACATTGACGAATTAACACGGATATTGCGCCGCTATGAAATACTATGCGTTCTATGACTTCTCCTTCTAAATCGAGTAGTGTTTCTATGGAAACGACAGGATTTTCTTTTGGGAGGCGAGTATCTCCTATGCGATGCACTATTCCTTCGTTACTGCATCTCTCGCTCCCTCGCTTTGTCGAATTAAAACTGAAATTGCATCGCTATGAAATACTATGGGTTTTATGTCTTCTCCTTCTAAACCGAGTAACGTTTCTATGGAAAATACAGGATTTTCTTTTGGGAGGTGAGTGTCTCCCTTCCGAAGCACTATTCCTTCTTTACTGCATCCCTCGCTCCCTCACATTGACGAATTAACACGGAAATTGCGCCGCTATGAAATACTATGCGTTCTATGACTTCTCCTTCTAAATCGAGTAACGTTTCTATGGAAACGACAGGATTTTCTTTTGGGAGGCGAGAATCCCCTATGCGATGCACTATTCCTTCGTTACTGCATCCCTCGCTCCCTCGCTTTGTCGAATTAAAACTGAAATTGCATCGTTATGAAATACTATGGGTTTTATGTCTTCTCCTTCTAAACCGAGTAACGTTTCTATGGAAACGAGAGGATTTTCTTTTGGGAGGCGAGTATCTCCTTTCCGACGCACTATTCCTTCTTTACTTCAGAGCTCGTTCCCTCACATTGACGAATTAACACAGAAATTGCGTCGCTATGATATACTATTCGATCAATGACTTCTCCTTCTAAATCGAGTAACGTTTCTATGGAAGCGACAGGATTCTCTTTTGGGAGGCGAGTATCTCCTATGCGATGCACTATTCCTGCTTTACTGCATCCCTCGCTCCCTCGCTTTGTCGTATTAAAACTGAAATTGCATCGCTATGAAATACTATGGGTTTTATGTCTTCTCCTTCTAAACCGAGTAACGTTTCTATGGATAATAAAGGATTTTCTTTTGGGAGGCGAGTGTCTCCCTTCCGATTCACTATTCCTTCTTTACTGCATCCCTCGCTCCCTCACATTGACGAATTAACACGGAAATTGCGCCGCTATGAAATTCTATGCGTTCTATGACTTCTCCTTCTTAACCGAGTAACGTTTCTATGGAAACGACAGGATTTTCTTTTGGGAGGCGAGTATCTCCTTTCCATTGCACTATCCCTTCTTTACTTCACAGCTCGTTCCCTCACATTGACGAATTAACACAGAAATTGCGTCGCTATGAAATACTATTCGATCAATGACTTCCCCTTCTAATTCGCGTAACGTTTCTCTGGGAACCACAGGATTTTCTTTTGGGAGGCAAGTATCTCGTTTACGATGCACTAATCCTTCTTTACTGCATCCCTCGCTCCCTCGCTTTGTCGAATTAAAACTGAAATTGCATCGCTATGAAATACTATGGGTTTTATGTCTTCTCCTTCCAAACCGAGTAACGTTTCTATGGATAATACAGGATTTTCTTTTGGGAGGCAAGTGTCCCCCTTCCGATGCACTATTCCTTCTTTACTGCATCCCTCGCTCCCTCACATTGACGAATTAACACGGATATTGCGCCGCTATGAAATACTATGCGTTCTATGACTTCTCCTTCTAAATCGAGTAGTGTTTCTATGGAAACGACAGGATTTTCTTTTAGGAGGCGAGTATCTCCTATGCGATGCACTATTCCTTCGTTACTGCATCTCTCGCTCCCTCGCTTTGTCGAATTAAAACTGAAATTGCATCGCTATGAAATACTATGGGTTTTATGTCTTCTCCTTCTAAACCGAGTAACGTTTCTATGGAAAATACAGGATTTTCTTTTGGGAGGTGAGTGTCTCCCTTCCGAAGCACTATTCCTTCTTTACTGCATCCCTCGCTCCCTCACATTGACGAATTAACACGGAAATTGCGCCGCTATGAAATACTATGCGTTCTATGACTTCTCCTTCTAAATCGAGTAACGTTTCTATGGAAACGACAGGATTTTCTTTTGGGAGGCGAGAATCCCCTATGCGATGCACTATTCCTTCGTTACTGCATCCCTCGCTCCCTCGCTTTGTCGAATTAAAACTGAAATTGCATCGTTATGAAATACTATGGGTTTTATGTCTTCTCCTTCTAAACCGAGTAACGTTTCTATGGAAACGAGAGGATTTTCTTTTGGGAGGCGAGTATCTCCTATCAGACGCACTATTCCTTCTTTACTTCAGAGCTCGTTCCCTGACATTGACGAATTAACACAGAAATTGCGTCGCTATGAAATACTATTCGATCAATGACTTCTCCTTCTAAATCGAGTAACGTTTCTATGGAAGCGACAGGATTCTCTTTTGGGAGGCGAGTATCTCCTATGCGATGCACTATTCCTGCTTTACTGCATCCCTCGCTCCCTCGCTTTGTCGTATTAAAACTGAAATTGCATCGCTATGAAATACTATGGGTTTTATGTCTTCTCCTTCTAAACCGAGTAACGTTTCTATGGATAATAAAGGATTTTCTTTTGGGAGGCGAGTGTCTCCCTTCCGATTCACTATTCCTTCTTTACTGCATCCCTCGCTCCCTCACATTGACGAATTAACGCGGAAATTGCGCCGCTATGAAATTCTATGCGTTCTATGACTTCTCCTTCTTAACCGAGTAACGTTTCTATGGAAACGACAGGATTTTCTTTTGGGAGGCGAGTATCTCCTTTCCATTGCACTATCCCTTCTTTACTTCACAGCTCGTTCCCTCACATTGACGAATTAACACAGAAATTGCGTCGCTATGAAATACTGTTCGATCAATGACTTCTCCTTCTAATTCGCGCAACGTTTCTCTGGAAACCACAGGATTTTCTTTCGGGAGGCAAGTATCTCGTTTACGATGCACTAATCCTTCTTTACTGCATCCCTCGCTCCCTCGCTTTGTCGAATTAAAACTGAAATTGCATCGCTATGAAATACTATGGGTTTTATGTCTTCTCCTTCCAAACCGAGTAACGTTTCTATGGATAATACAGGATTTTCTTTTGGGAGGCAAGTGTCCCCCTTCCGATGCACTATTCCTTCTTTACTGCATCCCTCGCTCCCTCACATTGACGAATTAACACGGAAAATGCGCCGCTATGAAATTCTATGCGTTCGATGACTTCTCCTTCTAAATCGAGTAACGTTTCTATTGAAACGACAGGATTTTCTTTTGGGAGGCGAGTATCTCCTTTCCGATGCACTATTCCTTCTTTACTTCACAGGTCGTTCCCACACATTGACGAATTAACACGGAAATTCGTCGCTATGAAATACTATTCGATCAATGACTTCTCCTTCTAAATCGAGTAACGTTTCTATGGAAGCGACAGGATTCTCTTTTGGGAGGCGAGTATCTCCTATGCGATGCACTATTCCTTCTGTACTGCATCCCTCGCTCCCTCGCTTTGTCGAATTAAAACTGAAATTGCATCGCTATGAAATCCTATCGGTTTTATGTCTTCTCCTTCTAAACCGAGTAACGTTTCTATGGAAAATACAGGATTTTCTTTTGGGAGGGGAGTGTCTCCCTTCCGATGCACTATTCCTTCTTTACTGCATCCCTCGCTCCATCACATTGACGAATTAACACGGATATTGCGCCGCTATGAAATACTATGCGTTCTATGACTTCTCCTTCTAAATCGAGTAACGTTTCTATGGAAACCACAGGATTTTCTTTTGGGAGGCGAGTATCTCCTATGCGATGCACTATTCCTTCGTTACTGCATCCCTCGCTCCTTCGCTATGTCGAATTAAAACTGAAATTGCATCGCTATGAAATACTATGGTTTATATGTCTTCTCCTTCTAAACCGAGTAACGTTTCTATGGAAAATACAGGATTTTCTTTTGGGAGGTGAGTGTCTCCCTTCCGAAGCACTATTCCTCCTTTACTGCATCCCTCGCTCCCTCACATTGACGAATTAACACGGAAATTGCGCCGCTATGAAATACTATGCGTTCTATGACTTCTCCTTCTAAATCGAGTAACGTTTCTATGGAAACGACAGGATTTTCTTTTGGGAGGCGAGTATCCCTAATGCGATGCACTATTCCTTCGTTACTGCATCCCTCGCTCCCTCGCTTTGTCGAATTAAAACTGAAATTGCATCGTTATGAAATACTATGGGTTTTATGTCTTCTCCTTCTAAACCGAGTAACGTTTCTATGGAAACGAGAGGATTTTCTTTTGGGAGGCGAGTATCTCCTTTCCGACGCACTATTCCTTCTTTACTTCAGAGCTCGTTCCCTCACATTGACGAATTAACACAGAAATTGCGTCGGTATGAAATACTATTCGATCAATGACTTCTCCTTCTAAATCGAGTAACGTTTCTATGGAAACGACATGATTTTCTTTTCGGAGGCGAGTATCTCCTATGCGATGCACTATTCCTTCTTTACTGCATCCCTCGCTCCCTCGCTTTGACGAATTAAAACTGAAAATGCATCGCTATGAAATACTATGGGTTTTATGTCTTCTCCTTCAAGACCGAGTAACGTTTCTATGGATAATGAAGGATTTTCTTTTGGGAGGCAAGTGTCTCCCTTCCGATGCACTATTCCTTCTTTACTGCATCCCTCGCTCCCTCACATTGACGAATTAACACGGAAATTGCGCCGCTATGAAATACTATGCGTTCTATGATTTCTCCTTCTAAATGGAGTAACGTTTCTATGGAAACGACAGGATTTGCTTTTGGGAGGCGAGTATCTCCTATGCGATGCACTATTCCTTCTTTTCTGCATCCCTCGCTACCTCGCTTTGTCGAATTAAAACTGAAATTGCATCGCTATGAAATACTATGGGTTTTATGTCTTCACCTTCTAAACCGAGTAACGTTTCTATGGAAAATACAGGATTTTCTTTTGGGAGGCGAGTGTCTCCCTTCCGATTCACTATTCCTTCTTTACTGCATCCCTTGCTCCCTCACATTGACGAATTAACACGGAAATTGCGCCGCTATGAAATTCTATGCGTTCTATGACTTCTCCTTCTAAATCGAGTAACGTTTCTATTGAAACGACAGGATTTTCGTTTGGGAGGCGAGTATCTCCTTTCCGACGCACTATTCCTTCTTTACTTCACAGCTCGTTCCCTCACATTGACGAATTAACACGGAAATTGCGTCGCTATGAAATACTATTCGATCAATGACTTTTCCTTCTAGATCGAGTAACGTTTCTATGAAAGCGACAGGATTCTCTTTTGGGAGGCGGGTATCTCCGATGCGATGCACTATTCCTTCTTTACTGCATCCCTCGCTCCCTCGCTTTGTCGAATTAAAACTGAAGTTGCATCGCAATGAAATACTATGGGTTTTATGTCTTCTCCTTCTAAACCGAGTAACGTTTCTATGGAAAATACAGCTTTTCTTTTTGGAGGCGAGTGTCTCCCTTCCGAAGCACTATTCCTTCTGTACTGCATCCCTCGCTCCCTCACATTGACGAATTAACACGGAAATAGCGCCGCTATGAAATACTATGCGTTCTATGACTTCTCCTTCTAAATGGAGTAACGTTTCTATGGAAACGACAGGATTTTCTTTTGGGAGGCGAGTATCCCCTATGCGATGCACTATTCCATCTTTACTGCATCCCTCGCTGCCTACCTTTGTCGAATTAAAACTGAAATTGCATCGTTATGAAATACTATGCGTTCTATGACTTCTCCTTCTAATTCGAGTAACGTTTCTCTGGAAACCACAGGTTTTCTTTTGGGAGGCGAGTATCTCGTTTACGATGCACTATTCCTTGTTTACTGCATCCCTCGCTCCCGTGCTTTGTCGAATTAAAACTGAAATAGCATCGCTATGAAATACTATGTGTTTTATGTCTTCTCCTTCTAAACCGAGTAACGTTTCTATGGAAAATACAGGATTTTCTTTTGGGAGGCAAGTGTCCCCCTTCCGATGCACTATTCCTTCTTTACTGCATCCCTCGCTCCCTCACATTGACGAATTAACACGGAAAATGCGCCGCTATGAAATTCTATGCGTTCGATGACTTCTCCTTCTAAATCGAGTAACGTTTCTATTGAAACGACAGGATTTTCTTTTGGGAGGCGAGTATCTCCTTTCCGATGCACTATTCCTTCTTTACTTCACAGCTCGTTCCCTCACATTGACGAATTAACACGGAAATTCGTCGCTATGAAATACTATTCGATCAATGACTTCTCCTTCTAAATCGAGTAACGTTTCTATGGAAGCGACAGGATTCTCTTTTGGGAGGCGAGTATCTCCTATGCGATGCACTATTCCTTCTGTACTGCATCCCTCGCTCCCTCGCTTTGTCGAATTAAAACTGAAATTGCATCGCTATGAAATCCTATCGGTTATATGTCTTCTCCTTCTAAACCGAGTAACGTTTCTATGGAAAATACAGGATTTTCTTTTGGGAGGGGAGTGTCTCCCTTCCGATGCACTATTCCTTCTTTACTGCATCCCTCGCTCCATCACATTGACGAATTAACACGGATATTGCGCCGCTATGAAATACTATGCGTTCTATGACTTCTCCTTCTAAATCGAGTAATGTTTCTATGGAAACGACAGGATTTTCTTTTCGGAGGCGAGTATCTCCTATGCGATGCACTATTCCTTCGTTACTGCATCCCTCGCTCCCTCGCTATGTCGAATTAAAACTGAAATTGCATCGCTATGAAATACTATGGTTTTTATGTCTTCTCCTTCTAAACCGAGTAACGTTTCTATGGAAAATACAGGATTTTCTTTTGGGAGGTGAGTGTCTCCCTTCCGAAGCACTATTCCTCCTTTACTGCATCCCTCGCTCCCTCACATTGACGAATTAACACGGAAATTGCGCCGCTATGAAATACTATGCGTTCTATGACTTCTCCTTCTAAATCGAGTAACGTTTCTATGGAAACGACAGGATTTTCTTTTGGGAGGCGAGTATCCCTAATGCGATGCACAATTCCTTCGTTACTGCATCCCTCGCTCCCTCGCTTTGTCGAATTAAAACTGAAATTGCATCGTTATGAAATACTATGGGTTTTATGTCTTCTCCTTCTAAACCGAGTAACGTTTCTATGGAAACGAGAGGATTTTCTTTCGGGAGGCGAGTATCTCCTTTCCGACGCACTATTCCTTCTTTACTTCAGAGCTCGTTCCCTCACATTGACGAATTAACACAGAAATTCTGTCGGTATGAAATACTATTCGATCAATGACTTCTCCTTCTAAATCGAGTAACGTTTCTATGGAAACGACATGATTTTCTTTTCGGAGGCGAGTATCTCCTATGCGATGCACTATTCCTTCTTTACTGCATCCCTCGCTCCCTCGCTTTGACGAATTAAAACTGAAATTGCATCGCTATGAAATACTATGGGTTTTATGTCTTCTCCTTCAAGACCGAGTAACGTTTCTATGGATAATGAAGGATTTTCTATTGGGAGGCAAGTGTCTCCCTTCCGATGCACTATTCCTTCTTTACTGCATCCATCGCTCCCTCACATTGACGAATTAACACGGAAATTGCGCCGCTATGAAATACTATGCGTTCTATGATTTCTCCTTCTAAATGGAGTAACGTTTCTATGGAAACGACAGGATTTGCTTTTGGGAGGCGAGTATCTCCTATGCGATGCACTATTCCTTCTTTTCTGCATCCCTCGCTCCCTCGCTTTGTCGAATTAAAACTGAAATTGCATCGCTATGAAATACTATGGGTTTTATGTCTTCACCTTCTAAACCGAGTAACGTTTCTATGGAAAATACAGGATTTCCTTTTGGGAGGCGAGTGTCTCCCTTCCGATTCACTATTCCTTCTTTACTGCATCCCTTGCTCCCTCACATTTACGAATTAACACGGAAATTGCGCCGCTATGAAATTCTATGCGTTCTATGACTTCTCCTTCTAAATCGAGTAACGTTTCTATTGAAACGACAGGATTTTCGTTTGGGAGGCGAGTATCTCCTTTCCGATGCACTATTCCTTCTTTACTTCACAGCTCGTTCCCTCACATTGACGAATTAACACGGAAATTGCGTCGCTATGAAATACTATTCGATCAATGACTTTTCCTTCTAGATCGAGTAACGTTTCTATGAAAGCGACAGGATTCTCTTTTGGGAGGCGAGTATCTCCGATGCGATGCACTATTCCTTCTTTACTGCATCCCTCGCTCCCTCGCTTTGTCGAATTAAAACTGAAGTTGCATCGCTATGAAATACTATGGGATTTATGTCTTCTCCTTCTAAACCGAGTAACGTTTCTATGGAAAATACAGCTTTTCTTTTTGGAGGCGAGTGTCTCCCTTCCGAAGCACTATTCCTTCTGTACTGCATCCCTCGCTCCCTCACATTGACGAATTAACACGGAAATTGCGCCGCTATGAAATACTATGCGTTCTATGACTTCTCCTTCTAAATGGAGTAACGTTTCTATGGTAACGACAGGATTTTCTTTTGGGAGGCGAGTATCCCCTATGCGATGCACTATTCCTGCTTTACTGCATCCCTCGCTGCCTAGCTTTGTCGAATTAAAACTGAAATTGCATCGTTATGAATTACTATGCGTTCTATGACTTCTCCTTCTAAATCGAGTAACGTTTCTATGGAAACGACAGGATTTTCTTTTGGGAGGCCAGTATCTCCTTTCCGATGCACTATTCCTTCTTTACTTCACAGCTCGTTCCCTCACATTGACGAATTAACACAGAAATTGCGTCGCTATGAAATACTATTCGATCAATGACTTCTCCTTCTAATTCGAGTAACGTTTCTCTGGAAACCACAGGATTTTCTTTTGGGAGGCGAGTATCTCGTTTACGATGCACTATTCCTTGTTTACTGCATCCCTCGCTCCCTCGCTTTGTCGAATTAAAACTGAAATTGCATCGCTATGAAATACTATGGGTTTTATGTCTTCTCCTTCTAAACCGAGTAACGTTTCTATGGAAAATACAGGATTTTCTTTTGGGATGCGACTGTCTCCCTTCCGATGCACTATTCCTTCATTACTGCATCCCTCGCTCCCTCACATTGACGAATTAACACGGAAATTGCGCCGCTATGAAATACTATGCGTTCTATGACTTCTCCTTCTAAATCGAGTAACGTTTCTATGGAAACGACAGGATTTTCTTTTGGGAGGCGAGTATCTCCTTTCCGATGCACTATTCCTTCTTTACTTCACAGCTCCTTCCCTCACATTGACGAATTAACACAGAAATTGCGTCGCTATGAGATACTATTCGATCAATGACTTCTCCTTCTAATTCGAGTAACGTTTCTCTGGAAACCACAGGATTTTCTTTTGGGAGGCGAGTATCTCGTTTACGATGCACTATTCCTTGTTTACTGCATCCCTCGCTCCCGTGCTTTGTCGAATTAAAACTGAAATTGCATCGCTATGAAATACTATGTGTTTTATGTCTTCTCCTTCTAAACCGAGTAACGTTTCTATGAAAAACACAGGATTTTCTTTTGGGAGGCGAGTGTCTCCCTTCCGATGCACTATTCCTTCTTTACTGCATCCCTCGCTCCCTCACACTGACGAATTAACACGGAAATTGCGCCGCTATGAAATACTATGCGTTCTATGACTTTTCCTTCTAAATCGAGTAACGTTTCTATGGAAACGACAGGATTTTCTTTTGGGAGGCGAGTATCTCGTTTACGATGCACTATTCCTTGTTTACTGCATCCCTCGCTCCCTCGCTTTGTCGAATTAAAACTGAAATTGCATCGCTATGAAATACTATGGGTTTTATGTCTTCTCCTTCTAAACAGAATAACGTTTCTGTGGAAAATACAGGATTTTTTTTTGGGAGGCGACTGTCTCCCTTCCGATGCACTATTCCTTCATTACTGCATCCCTCGCTCCCTCACATTGACGAATTAACACGGAAATAGCGTCGCTATGAAATACTATGCGTTCTATGACTTTTCCTTCTAAATCGAGTAACGTTTCTATGGAAACGACAGGATTTTCTTTTGGGAGGCGAGTATCTCCTATGCGATGCACTATTCCTTCTTTACTGCATCCCTCGCCCCCCTGCTTTGTCGAATTAAAACTGAAATTGCATCGCTATGAAATACTATGGGTTTTATGTCTTCTCCTTCTAAACCGAGTAACGTTTCTATGGAAAATACAGGATTTTCTTTTGGGATGCGACTGTCTCCCTTCCGATGCACTATTCCTTCATTACTGCATCCCTCGCTCCCTCACATTGACGAATTAACACGGAAATTGCGCCGCTATGAAATACTATGCGTTCTATGACTTCTCCTTCTAAATCGACTAACGTTTCTATGGAAACGACAGGATTTTCTTTTGGGAGGCGAGTGTCTCCTTTCCGATGCACTATTCCTTCTTCACTTCACAGCTCGTTCCCTCACATTGACGAATTAACACAGAAATTGCGTCGCTATGAAATACTATTCGATCAATGACTTCTCCTTCTAAATCGAGTAACGTTTATCTGGAAACCACAGGATTTTCTTTTGGGAGGCGAGTATCTCGTTTACGATGCACTATTCCTTGTTTACTGCATCCCTCGCTCCCGTGCTTTGTCGAATTAAAACTGAAATTGCATCGCTATGAAATACTATGTGTTTTATGTCTTCTCCTTCTAAACCGAGTAACGTTTCTATGGAAAATACAGGATTTTCTTTTGGGAGGCGAGTGTCTCCCTTCCGATGCACTATTCCTTCTTTACTGCATCCCTCGCTCCAACACATTGACGAATTAACACGGAAATTGCGCCGCTATGAAATACTATGCGTTCTATGACTTCTCCTTTTAAATCGAGTAACGTTTCTATGGAAACGAAAGGATTTTCTTTTGGGAGGCGAGTATCTCCTTTCCGATGCACTATTCCTTCTTTACTTCACAGCTCGTTCCCTCACATTGACGAATTAACACAGAAATTGCGTCGCTATGAAATACTATTCGATCAATGACTTCTCCTTCTAATTCGAGTAACGTTTCTCTGGAAACCACAGGATTTTCTTTTGGGAGGCGAGTATCTCGTTTACGATGCACTATTCCTTGTTTACTGCATCCCTCGCTCCCTCGCTTTGTCGAATTAAAACTGAAATTGCATCGCTATGAAATACTATGGGTTTTTTGTCTTCTCCTTCTAAACCGAGTAACGTTTCTATGGAAAATACAGGATTTTCTTTTGGGATGCGACTGTCTCACTTCCGATGCACTATTCCTTCATTACTGCATCCCTCGCTCCCTCACATTGACGAATTAACACGGAAATTGCGCCGCTATGAAATACTATGCGTTCTATGACTTCTCCTTCTAAATCGAGTAACGTTTCTATGGAAACGACAGGATTTTCTTTTGGGAGGCGAGTATCTCCTTTCCGATGCACTATTCCTTCTTTACTTCACAGCTCGTTCCCTCACATTGACGAATTAACGCAGAAATTGCGTCGCTATGAAATACTATTCGATCAATGACTTCTCCTTCTAATTCGAGTAACATTTCTCTGGAAACCACAGGATTTTCTTTTGGGAGGCGAGTATCTCGTTTACGATGCACTATTCCTTGTTTACTGCATCCCTCGCTCCCGTGCTTTGTCGAATTAAAACTGAAATTGCATCGCTATGAAATACTATGTGTTTTATGTCTTCTCCTTCTAAACCGAGTAACGTTTCTATGGAATATACAGGATTTTCTTTTGGGAGGCGAGAGTCTCCCTTCCGATGCACTATTCCTTCTTTACTGCATCCCTCGCTCCCTCACACTGACGAATTAACACGGAAATTGCGCCGCTATGAAATACTATGCGTTCTATGACTTCTCCTTCTAAATCGAGTAACGTTTCTATGGAATAGACAGGATTTTCTTTTGGGAGGCGAGTATCTCCTTTCCGATGCACTATTCCTTCTTTACTTCACAGCTCGTTCCCTCACATTGACGAATTAACACAGAAATTGCGTCGCTATGAAATACTATTCGATCAATGACTTCTCCTTCTAATTCGAGTAACGTTTCTCTGGAAACCACAGGATTTTCTTTTGGGAGGCGAGTATCTCGTTTACGATGCACTATTCCTTGTTTACTGCATCCCTCGCTCCCTCGCTTTGTCGAATTAAAACTGAAATTGCATCGCTATGAAATACTATGGGTTTTATGTCTTCTCCTTCTAAACCGAATAACGTTTCTATGGAAATACAGGATTTTCTTTTGGGAGGCGACTGTGTCCCTTCCGATGCACTATTCCTTCATTACTGCATCCCTCGCTCCCTCGCATTGACGAATTAACACGGAAATAGCGCCGCTATGAAATACTATGCGTTCTATGACTTTTCCTCCTAAATCGAGTAACGTTTCTATGGAAACGACAGGATTTTCTTTTGGGAGGCGAGTATCTCCTATGCGATGCACTATTCCTTCTTTACTGCATCCCTCGCCCCCCTGCTTTGTCGAATTAAAACTGAAATTGCATCGCTATGAAATACTATGGGTTTTATGTCTTCTCCTTCTAAACCGAGTAACGTTTCTATTGAAAATACAGGATTTTCATTTGGGATGCGACTGTCTCCCTTCCGATGCACTATTCCTTCATTACTGCATCCCTCGCTCCCTCACATTGACGAATTAACACGGAAATTGCGCCGCTATGAAATACTATGCGTTCTATGACTTCTCCTTCTAAATCGAGTAACGTTTCTATGGAAACGACAGGATTTTCTTTTGGGAGGCGAGTATCTACTTTCCGATGCACTATTCCTTCTTTACTTCACAGCTCGTTCCCTCACATTGACGAATTAACACAGAAATTGCGTCGCTATGAAATACTATTCGATCAATGACTTCTCCTTCTAATTCGAGTAACGTTTCTCTGGAAACCACAGGATTTTCTTTTGGGAGGCGAGTATCTCGTTTACGATGCACTATTCCTTGTTTACTGCATCCCTCGCTCCCGTGCTTTGTCGAATTAAAACTGAAATTGCATCGCTATGAAATACTATGTGTTTTATGTCTTCTCCGTCTAAACCGAGTAACGTTTCTATCGAAAATACAGGATTTTCTTTTGGGAGGCGAGTGTCTCCCTTCCGATGCACTATTCCTTCTTTACTGCATCCCTCGCTCCCTCACACTGACGAATTAACACGGAAATTGCGCCGCTATGAAATACTATGCGTTCTATGACTTCTCCTTCTAAATCGAGTAACGTTTCTATGGAATAGAGAGGATTTTCGTTTGGGAGGCGAGTATCTCCTTTCCGATGCACTATTCCTTCTTTACTTCACAGCTCGTTCCCTCACATTGACGAATTAACACAGAAATTGCGTCGCTATGAAATACTATTCGATCAATGACTTCTCCTTCTAATTCGAGTAACGTTTCTCTGGATACCACAAGATTTTCTTTTGGGAGGCGAGTATCTCGTTTACGATGCACTATTCCTTGTTTACTGCATCCCTCGCTCCCTCGCTTTGTCGAATTAAAACTGAAATTGCATCGCTATGAAATACTATGGGTTTTATGTCTTCTCCTTCTAAACAGAATAACGTTTCTATGGAAAATACAGGATTTTCTTTTGGGAGGCGACTGTCTCCCTTCCGATGCACTATTCCTTCATTACTGCATCCCTCGCTCCCTCACATTGACGAATTAACACGGGAATAGCGCCGCTATGAAATACTATGCGTTCTATGACTTTTCCTTCTAAATCGAGTAACGTTTCTATGGAAACGACAGGATTTTCTTTTGGGAGGCGAGTATCTCCTATGCGATGCACTATTCCTTCTTTACTGCATCCCTCGCCCCCCTGCTTTGTCGAATTAAAACTGAAATTGCATCGCTATGAAATACTATGGGTTTTATGTCTTCTCCTTCTAAACCGAATAACGTTTCTATGGAAAATACAGGATTTTCTTTTGGGATGCGACTGTCTCCCTTCCGATGCACTATTCCTTCATTACTGCATCCCTCGCTCCCTCACATTGACGAATTAACACGGAAATTGCGCCGCTATGAAATACTATGCGTTCTATGACTTCTCCTTCTAAATCGACTAACGTTTCTATGTAAACGACAGGATTTTCTTTTGGGAGGCGAGTGTCTCCTTTCCGATGCACTATTCCTTCTTTACTTCACAGCTCGTTCCCTCACATTGACGAATTAACACAGAAATTGCGTCGCTATGAAATACTATTCGATCAATGACTTCTCCTTCTAATTCGAGTAACGTTTCTCTGGAAACCACAGGATTTTCTTTTGGGAGGCGAGTATCTCGTTTACGATGCACTATTCCTTGTTTACTGCATCCCTCGCTCCCGTGCTTTGTCGAATTAAAACTGAAATTGCATCGCTATGAAATACTATGTGTTTTATGTCTTCTCCTTCTAAACCGAGTAACGTTTCTATGGAAAATACAGGATTTTCTTTTGGGAGGCGAGTGTCTCCCTTCCGATGCACTATTCCTTCTTTACTGCATCCCTCGCTCCAACACATTGACGAATTAACACGGAAATTGCGCCGCTATGAAATACTATGCGTTCTATGACTTCTCCTTCTAAATCGAGTAACGTTTCTATGGAAACGACAGGATTTTCTTTTGGGAGGCGAGTATCTCCTTTCCGATGCACTATTCCTTCTTTACTTCACAGCTCGTTCCCTCACATTGACGAATTAACACAGAAATTGCGTCGCTATGAAATACTATTCGATCAATGACTTCTCCTTCTAATTCGAGTAACATTTCTCTGGAAACGACAGGATTTTCTTTTGGGAGGCGAGTATCTCGTTTACGATGCACTATTCCTTGTTTACTGCATCCCTCGCTCCCTCGCTTTGTCGAATTAAAACTGAAATTGCATCGCTATGAAATACTATGGGTTTTATGTCTTCTCCTTCTAAACAGAATAACGTTTCTATGGAAAATACAGGATTTTTTTTTGGGAGGCGACTGTCTCCCTTCCGATGCACTATTCCTTCATTACTGCATCCCTCGCTCCCTCACATTGACGAATTAACACGGAATAAGCGTCGCTATGAAATACTATGCGTTCTATGACTTTTCCTTCTAAATCGAGTAACGTTTCTATGGAAACGACAGGATTTTCTTTTGGGAGGCGAGTATCTCCTATGCGATGCACTATTCCTTCTTTACTGCATCCCTCGCCCCCCTGCTTTGTCGAATTAAAACTGAAATTGCATCGCTATGAAATACTATGGGTTTTATGTCTTCTCCTTCTAAACCGAGTAACGTTTCTATGGAAAATACAGGATTTTCTTTTGGGATGCGACTGTCTCCCTTCCGATGCACTATTCCTTCATTACTGCATCCCTCGCTCCCTCACATTGACGAATTAACACGGAAATTGCGCCGCTATGAAATACTATGCGTTCTATGACTTCTCCTTCTAAATCGACTAACGTTTCTATGGAAACGACAGGATTTTCTTTTGGGAGGCGAGGGTCTCCTTTCCGATGCACTATTCCTTCTTTACTTCACAGCTCGTTCCCTCACATTGACGAATTAACACAGAAATTGCGTCGCTATGAAATACTATTCGATCAATGACTTCTCCTTCTAAATCGAGTAACGTTTATCTGGAAACCACAGGATTTTCTTTTGGGAGGCGAGTATCTCGTTTACGATGCACTATTCCTTGTTTACTGCATCCCTCGCTCCCGTGCTTTGTCGAATTAAAACTGAAATTGCATCGCTATGAAATACTATGTGTTTTATGTCTTCTCCTTCTAAACCGAGTAACGTTTCTATGGAAAATACAGGATTTTCTTTTGGGAGGCGAGTGTCTCCCTTCCGATGCACTATTCCTTCTTTACTGCATCCCTCGCTCCAACACATTGACGAATTAACACGGAAATTGCGCCGCTATGAAATACTATGCGTTCTATGACTTCTCCTTCTAAATCGAGTAACGTTTCTATGGAAACGACAGGATTTTCTTTTGGGAGGCGAGTATCTCCTTTCCGATGCACTATTCCTTCTTTACTTCACAGCTCGTTCCCTCACATTGACGAATTAACACAGAAATTGCGTCGCTATGAAATACTATTCGATCAATGACTTCTCCTTCTAATTCGAGTAACGTTTCTCTGGAAACCACAGGATTTTCTTTTGGGAGGCGAGTATCTCGTTTACGATGCACTATTCCTTGTTTACTGCATCCCTCGCTCCCTCGCTTTGTCGAATTAAAACTGAAATTGCATCGCTATGAAATACTATGGGTTTTATGTCTTCTCCTTCTAAACCGAGTAACGTTTCTATGGAAAATACAGGATTTTCTTTTGGGATGCGACTGTCTCACTTCCGATGCACTATTCCTTCATTACTGCATCCCTCGCTCCCTCACATTGACGAATTAACACGGAAATTGCGCCGCTATGAAATACTATGCGTTCTATGACTTCTCCTTCTAAATCGACTAACGTTTCTATGGAAACGACAGGATTTTCTTTTGGGAGGCGAGTATCTCCTTTCCGATGCACTATTCCTTCTTTACTTCACAGCTCGTTCCCTCACATTGACGAATTAACACAGAAATTGCGTCGCTATGAAATACTATTCGATCAATGACTTCTCCTTCTAATTCGAGTAACATTTCTCTGGAAACCACAGGATTTTCTTTTGGGAGGCGAGTATCTCGTTTACGATGCACTATTCCTTGTTTACTGCATCCCTCGCTCCCGTGCTTTGTCGAATTAAAACTGAAATTGCATCGCTATGAAATACTATGTGTTTTATGTCTTCTCCTTCTAAACCGAGTAACGTTTCTATGGAATATACAGGATTTTCTTTTGGGAGGCGAGTGTCTCCCTTCCGATGCACTATTCCTTCTTTACTGCATCCCTCGCTCCCTCACACTGACGAATTAACACGGAAATTGCGCCGCTATGAAATACTATGCGTTCTATGACTTCTCCTTCTAAATCGAGTAACGTTTCTATGGAATAGACAGGATTTTCTTTTGGGAGGCGAGTATCTCCTTTCCGATGCACTATTCCTTCTTTACTTCACAGCTCGTTCCCTCACATTGACGAATTAACACAGAAATTGCGTCGCTATGAAACACTATTCGATCAATGACTTCTCCTTCTAATTCGAGTAACGTTTCTCTGGAAACCACAGGATTTTCTTTTGGGAGGCGAGTATCTCGTTTACGATGCACTATTCCTTGTTTACTGCATCCCTCGCTCCCTCGCTTTGTCGAATTAAAACTGAAATTGCATCGCTATGAAATACTATGGGTTTTATGTCTTCTCCTTCTAAACCGAATAACGTTTCTATGGAAATACAGGATTTTCTTTTGGGAGGCGACTGTGTCCCTTCCGATGCACTATTCCTTCATTACTGCATCCCTCGCTCCCTCGCATTGACGAATTAACACGGAAATACCGCCGCTATGAAATACTATGCGTTCTATGACTTTTCCTCCTAAATCGAGTAACGTTTCTATGGAAACGACAGGATTTTCTTTTGGGAGGCGAGTATCTCCTATGCGATGCACTATTCCTTCTTTACTGCATCCCTCGCCCCCCTGCTTTGTCGAATTAAAACTGAAATTGCATCGCTATGAAATACTATGGGTTTTATGTCTTCTCCTTCTAAACCGAGTAACGTTTCTATTGAAAATACAGGATTTTCATTTGGGATGCGACTGTCTCCCTTCCGATGCACTATTCCTTCATTACTGCATCCCTCGCTCCCTCACATTGACGAATTAACACGGAAATTGCGCCGCTATGAAATACTATGCGTTCTATGACTTCTCCTTCTAAATCGAGTAACGTTTCTATGGAAACGACAGGATTTTCTTTTGGGAGGCGAGTATCTACTTTCCGATGCACTATTCCTTCTTTACTTCACAGCTCGTTCCCTCACATTGACGAATTAACATAGAAATTGCGTCGCTATGAAATACTATTCGATCAATGACTTCTCCTTCTAATTCGAGTAACGTTTCTCTGGAAACCACAGGATTTTCTTTTGGGAGGCGAGTATCTCGTTTACGATGCACTATTCCTTGTTTACTGCATCCCTCGCTCCCGTGCTTTGTCGAATTAAAACTGAAATTGCATCGCTATGAAATACTATGTGTTTTATGTCTTCTCCGTCTAAACCGAGTAACGTTTCTATCGAAAATACAGGATTTTCTTTTGGGAGGCGAGTGTCTCCCTTCCGATGCACTATTCCTTCTTTACTGCATCCCTCGCTCCATCACATTGACGAATTAACACGGATATTGCGCCGCTATGAAATACTATGCGTTCTATGATTTCTCCTTCTAAATCTAGTAATGTTTCTATGGAAACGACATGATTTTCTTTTAGGAGGCGAGTATCTCCTATGCGATGCACTATTCCTTCGTTACTGCATCCCACCCTCCCTCGCTTTGTCGAATTAAAACTGAAATTGCATCGCTATGAAATACTATGGGTTTTATGTCTTCTCCTTCTAAACAGAATAACGTTTCTATGGAAAATACAGGATTTTCTTTTGGGAGGCGACTGTCTCCCTTCCGATGCACTATTCCTTCATTACTGCATCCCTCGCTCCCTCACATTGACGAATTAACACGGAAATAGCGCCGCTATGAAATACTATGCGTTCTATGACTTTTCCTTCTAAATCGAGTAACGTTTCTATGGAAACGACAGGATTTTCTTTTGGGAGGCGAGTATCTCCTATGCGATGCACTATTCCTTCTTTACTGCATCCCTCGCCCCCCTGCTTTGTCGAATTAAAACTGAAATTGCATCGCTATGAAATACTATGGGATTTATGTCTTCTCCTTCTAAACCGAGTAACGTTTCTATGGAAAATACAGGATTTTCTTTTGGGATGCGACTGTCTCCCTTCCGATGCACTATTCCTTCATTACTGCATCCCTCGCTCCCTCACATTGACGAATGAACACGGAAATTGCGCCGCTATGAAATACTATGCGTTCTATGACTTCTCCTTCTAAATCGACTAACGTTTCTATGGAAACGACAGGATTTTCTTTTGGAAGGCGAGTGTCTCCTTTCCGATGCACTATTCCTTCTTTACTTCACAGCTCGTTCCCTCACATTGACGAATTAACACAGAAATTGCGTCGCTATGAAATACTATTCGATCAATGACTTCTCCTTCTAATTCGAGTAACGTTTCTCTGGAAACCACAGGATTTTCTTTTGGGAGGCGAGTATCTCGTTTATGATGCACTATTCCTTGTTTACTGCATCCCTCGCTCCCGTGCTTTGTCGAATTAAAACTGAAATTGCATCGCTATGAAATACTATGTGTTTTATGTCTTCTCCTTCTAAACCGAGTAACGTTTCTATGGAAAATACAGGATTTTCTTTTGGGAGGCGAGTGTCTCCCTTCCGATGCACTATTCCTTCTTTACTGCATCCCTCGCTCCAACACATTGACGAATTAACACGGAAATTGCGCCGCTATGAAATACTATGCGTTCTATGACTTCTCCTTCTAAATCGAGTAACGTTTCTATGGAAACGACAGGATTATCTTGTGGGAGGCGAGTATCTCCTTTCCGATGCACTATTCCTTCTTTACTTCACAGCTCGTTCCCTCACATTGACGAATTAACACAGAACTTGCGTCGCTATGAAATACTATTCGATCAATGACTTCTCCTTCTAATTCGAGTAACATTTCTCTGGAAACCACAGGATTTTCTTTTGGGAGGCGAGTATCTCGTTTACGATGCACTATTCCTTGTTTACTGCATCCCTCGCTCCCTCGCTTTGTCGAATTAAAACTGAAATTGCATCGCTATGAAATACTATGGGTTTTATGTCTTCTCCTTCTAAACAGAATAACGTTTCTATGGAAAATACAGGATTTTCTTTTGGGAGGCGACTGTCTCCCTTCCGATGCACTATTCCTTCATTACTGCATCCCTCGCTCCCTCACATTGACGAATTAACACGGAAATAGCGCCGCTATGAAATACTATGCGTTCTATGACTTTTCCTTCTAAATCGAGTAACGTTTCTATGGAAACGACAGGATTTTCTTTTGGGAGGCGAGTATCTCCTATGCGATGCACTATTCCTTCTTTACTGCATCCCTCGCCCCCCTGCTTTGTCGAATTAAAACTGAAATTGCATCGCTATGAAATACTATGGGTTTTATGTCTTCTCCTTCTAAACCGAGTAACGTTTCTATGGAAAATACAGGATTTTCTTTTGGGATGCGACTGTCTCCCTTCCGATGCACTATTCCTTCATTACTGCATCCCTCGCTCCCTCACATTGACGAATTAACACGGAAATTGCACCGCTATGAAATACTATGCGTTCTATGACTTCTCCTTCTAAATCGACTAACGTTTCTATGGAAACGACAGGATTTTCTTTTGGGAGGCGAGTGTCTCCTTTCCGATGCACTATTCTTTCTTTACTTCACAGCTCGTTCCCTCACATTGACGAATTAACACAGAAATTGCGTCGCTATGAAATACTATTCGATCAATGACTTCTCCTTCTAATTCGAGTAACGTTTCTCTGGAAACCACATGATGGGAGGCGAGTATCTCGTTTACGATGCACTATTCCTTGTTTACTGCATCCCTCGCTCCCGTGCTTTGTCGAATTAAAACTGAAATTGCATCGCTATGAAATACTATGTGTTTTATGTCTTCTCCTTCTAAACCGAGTAACGTTTCTATGGAAAATACAGGATTTTCTTTTGGGAGGCGAGTGTCTCCCTTTCGATGCACTATTCCTTCTTTACTGCATCCCTCGCTCCAACACATTGACGAATTAACACGGAAATTGCGCCGCTATGAAATACTATGCGTTCTATGACTTCTCCTTCTAAATCGAGTAACGTTTCTATGGAAACGACAGGATTTTCTTTTGGGAGGCGAGTATCTCCTTTCCGATGCACTATTCCTTCTTTACTTCACAGCTCGTTCCCTCACATTGACGAATTAACACAGAAATTGCGTCGCTATGAAATACTATTCGATCAATGACTTCTCCTTCTAATTCGAGTAACGTTTCTCTGGAAACCACAGGATTTTCTTTTGGGAGGCGAGTATCTCGTTTACGATGCTCTATTCCTTGTTTACTGCATCCCTCGCTCCCTCGCTTTGTCGAATTAAAACCGAAATTGCATCGCTATGAAATACTATGGGTTTTATGTCTTCTCCTTCTAAACCGAGTAACGTTTCTATGGAAAATACAGGATTTTCTTTTGGGATGCGACTGTCTCCCTTCCGATGCACTATTCCTTCATTACTGCATCCCTCGCTCCCTCACATTGACGAATTAACACGGAAATTGCGCCGCTATGAAATACTATGCGTTCTATGACTTCTCCTTCTAAATCGAGTAACGATTCTATGGAAACGACAGGATTTTCTTTTGGGAGGCGAGTATCTCCTTTCCGATGCACTATTCCTTCTTTACTTCACAGCTCGTTCCCTCACATTGACGAATTAACACAGAACTTGCGTCGCTATGAAATACTATTCGATCAATGACTTCTCCTTCTAATTCGAGTAACATTTCTCTGGAAACCACAGGATTTTCTTTTGGGAGGCGAGTATCTCGTTTACGATGCACTATTCCTTGTTTACTGCATCCCTCGCTCCCTCGCTTTGTCGAATTAAAACTGAAATTGCATCGCTATGAAATACTATGGGTTTTATGTCTTCTCCTTCTAAACAGAATAACGTTTCTATGGAAAATACAGGATTTTCTTTTGGGAGGCGACTGTCTCCCTTCCGATGCACTATTCCTTCATTACTGCATCCCTCGCTCCCTCACATTGACGAATTAACACGGAAATAGCGCCGCTATGAAATACTATGCGTTCTATGACTTTTCCTTCTAAATCGAGTAACGTTTCTATGGAAACGACAGGATTTTCTTTTGGGAGGCGAGTATCTCCTATGCGATGCACTATTCCTTCTTTACTGCATCCCTCGCCCCCCTGCTTTGTCGAATTAAAACTGAAATTGCATCGCTATGAAATACTATGGGTTTTATGTCTTCTCCTTCTAAACCGAGTAACGTTTCTATGGAAAATACAGGATTTTCTTTTGGGATGCGACTGTCTCCCTTCCGATGCACTATTCCTTCATTACTGCATCCCTCGCTCCCTCACATTGACGAATTAACACGGAAATTGCACCGCTATGAAATACTATGCGTTCTATGACTTCTCCTTCTAAATCGACTAACGTTTCTATGGAAACGACAGGATTTTCTTTTGGGAGGCGAGTGTCTCCTTTCCGATGCACTATTCTTTCTTTACTTCACAGCTCGTTCCCTCACATTGACGAATTAACACAGAAATTGCGTCGCTATGAAATACTATTCGATCAATGACTTCTCCTTCTAATTCGAGTAACGTTTCTCTGGAAACCACATGATGGGAGGCGAGTATCTCGTTTACGATGCACTATTCCTTGTTTACTGCATCCCTCGCTCCCGTGCTTTGTCGAATTAAAACTGAAATTGCATCGCTATGAAATACTATGTGTTTTATGTCTTCTCCTTCTAAACCGAGTAACGTTTCTATGGAAAATACAGGATTTTCTTTTGGGAGGCGAGTGTCTCCCTTTCGATGCACTATTCCTTCTTTACTGCATCCCTCGCTCCAACACATTGACGAATTAACACGGAAATTGCGCCGCTATGAAATACTATGCGTTCTATGACTTCTCCTTCTAAATCGAGTAACGTTTCTATGGAAACGACAGGATTTTCTTTTGGGAGGCGAGTATCTCCTTTCCGATGCACTATTCCTTCTTTACTTCACAGCTCGTTCCCTCACATTGACGAATTAACACAGAAATTGCGTCGCTATGAAATACTATTCGATCAATGACTTCTCCTTCTAATTCGAGTAACGTTTCTCTGGAAACCACAGGATTTTCTTTTGGGAGGCGAGTATCTCGTTTACGATGCTCTATTCCTTGTTTACTGCATCCCTCGCTCCCTCGCTTTGTCGAATTAAAACCGAAATTGCATCGCTATGAAATACTATGGGTTTTATGTCTTCTCCTTCTAAACCGAGTAACGTTTCTATGGAAAATACAGGATTTTCTTTTGGGATGCGACTGTCTCCCTTCCGATGCACTATTCCTTCATTACTGCATCCCTCGCTCCCTCACATTGACGAATTAACACGGAAATTGCGCCGCTATGAAATACTATGCGTTCTATGACTTCTCCTTCTAAATCGAGTAACGATTCTATGGAAACGACAGGATTTTCTTTTGGGAGGCGAGTATCTCCTTTCCGATGCACTATTCCTTCTTTACTTCACAGCTCGTTCCCTCACATTGACGAATTAACACAGAAATTGCGTCGCTATGAAATACTATTCGATCAATGACTTCTCCTTCTAATTCGAGTAACATTTCTCTGGAAACCACAGGATTTTCTTTTGGGAGGCGAGTATCTCGTTTACGATGCACTATTCCTTGTTTACTGCATCCCTCGCTCCCGTGCTTTGTCGAATTAAAACTGAAATTGCATCGCTATGAAATACTATGTGTTTTATGTCTTCTCCTTCTAAACCGAGTAACGTTTCTATGGAATATACAGGATTTTCTTTTGGGAGGCGAGTGTCTCCCTTCCGATGCACTATTCCTTCTTTACTGCATCCCTCGCTCCCTCACACTGACGAATTAACACGGAAATTGCGCCGCTATGAAATACTATGCGTTCTATGACTTCTCCTTCTAAATCGAGTAACGTTTCTATATTATAGACAGGATTTTCTTTTGGGAGGCGAGTATCTCCTTTCCGATGCACTATTCCTTCTTTACTTCACAGCTCGTTCCCTCACATTGACGAATTAACACAGAAATTGCGTCGCTATGAAATACTATTCGATCAATGACTTCTCCTTCTAATTCGAGTAACGTTTCTCTGGAAACCACAGGATTTTCTTTTGGGAGGCGAGTATCTCGTTTACGATGCACTATTCCTTGTTTACTGCATCCCTCGCTCCCTCGCTTTGTCGAATTAAAACTGAAATTGCATCGCTATGAAATACTATGGGTTTTATGTCTTCTCCTTCTAAACCGAATAACGTTTCTATGGAAAATACAGGATTTTCTTTTGGGAGGCGACTGTCTCCCTTCCGATGCACTATTCCTTCATTACTGCATCCCTCGCTCCCTCGCATTGACGAATTAACACGGAAATAGCGCCGCTATGAAATACTATGCGCTCTATGACTTTTCCTCCTAAATCGAGTAACGTTTCTATGGAAACGACAGGATTTTCTTTTGGGAGGCGAGTATCTCCTATGCGATGCACTATTCCTTCTTTACTGCATCCCTCGCCCCCCTGCTTTATCGAATTAAACTGAAATTGCATCGCTATGAAATACTATGGGTTTTATGTCTTCTCCTTCTAAACCGAGTAACGTTTCTATTGAAACTACAGGATTTTCATTTGGGATGCGACTGTCTCCCTTCCGATGCACTATTCCTTCATTACTGCATCCCTCGCTCCCTCACATTGACGAATTAACACGGAAATTGCGCCGCTATGAAATACTATGCGTTCTATGACTTCTCCTTCTAAATCGAGTAACGTTTCTATGGAAACGACAGGATTTTCTTTTGGGAGGCGAGTATCTACTTTCCGATGCACTATTCCTTCTTTACTTCACAGCTCGTTCCCTCACATTGACGAATTAACACAGAAATTGCGTCGCTATGAAATACTATTCGATCAATGACTTCTCCTTCTAATTCGAGTAACGTTTCTCTGGAAACCACAGGATTTTCTTTTGGGAGGCGAGTATCTCGTTTACGATGCACTATTCCTTGTTTACTGCATCCCTCGCTCCCGTGCTTTGTCGAATTAAAACTGAAATTGCATCGCTATGAAATACTATGTGTTTTATGTCTTCTCCGTCTAAACCGAGTAACGTTTCTATCGAAAATACAGGATTTTCGTTTGGGAGGCGAGTGTCTCCCTTCCGATGCACTATTCCTTCCTTACTGCATTCCTCGCTCCATCACATTGACGAATTAACACGGATATTGCGCCGCTATGAAATACTATGCGTTCTATGATTTCTCCTTCTAAATCTAGTAATGTTTCTATGGAAACGACATGATTTTCTTTTAGGAGGCGAGTATCTCCTATGCGATGCACTAATCCTTCGTTACTGCATCCCTCGCTCCCTCAATTTGTCGAATTAAAACTGAAATTGCATCGCTATGAAATACTATGGGTTTTATGTCTTCTCCTTCTAAACCGAGTAACGTTTCTATGGAAAATATAGGATTTTCTTTTGGGAGGCGAGTGTCTCCCTACCGAAGCACTATTCCTTCCTTACTGCATCCCTCGCTCCCTCACATTGACGAATTAACACGGAAATTGCGCCGCTATGAAATACTATGCGTTCTATGACTTCTCCTTCTAAATCGAGTAACGTTTCTATGGAAACGACAGGATTTTGTTTTGGGAGGCGAGTATCTCCTTTCCGATGCACTATTCCTTCTTTACTTCACAGCTCGTTCCCTCACATTGACGAATTAACACAGAAATTGCGTCGCTATGAAATACTATTCGATCAATGACTTCTCCTTCTTATTCGAGTAACGTTTCTCTGGAAACCACAGGATTTTCTTTTGGGAGGCGAGTACCTCGTTTACGATGCACTATTCCTTGTTTACTGCATCCCTCGCTCCCGTGCTTTGTCGAATTAAAACTGAAATTGCATCGCTTTGAAATACTATGTGTTTTATGTCTTCTCCTTCTAAACCGAGTAACGTTTCTATGGAAAATACAGGAATTTATTTTGGGAGGCGAGTGTCTCCCTTCCGATGCACTATTCCTTCTTTACTGCATCCCTCGCTCCATCACATTGACGAATTAACACGGATATTGCGCCGCTATGAAATACTATGCGTTCTATGATTTCTCCTTCTAAATCTAGTAATGTTTCTATGGAAACGACATGATTTTCTTTTAGGAGGCGAGTATCTCCTATGCGATGCACTATTCCTTCGTTACTGCATCCCACGCTCCCTCGCTTTGTCGAATTAAAACTGAAATTGCATCGCTATGAAATACTATGGGTTTTATGTTTTCTCCTTCTAAACCGAGTATCGTTTCTATGGAAAATACAGGATTTTCTTTTGGGAGGCGAGTGTCTCCCTTCCGAAGCACTATTCCTTCCTTACTGCATCCCTCGCTCCCTCACATTGACGAATTAACACGGAAATTGCGCCGCTATGAAATACTATGCGTTCTATGACTTCTCCTTCTAAATCGAGTAACGTTTCTATGGAAACGAAAGTATTTTCTTTTGGGAGCCGAGTATGTCCTTTCCGATGCACTATTCCTTCTTTACTTCACAGCTCGTTCCCTCACATTGAGGAATTAACACGGAAATTGCGTCGCTATGAAATACTATTCGATCAATGACTTCTCCTTCTAAATCGAGTAACGTTTCTATGGAAGCGACAGGATTCTCTTTTGGGAGGCGAGTATCTCCGATGCGATGCACTATTCCTTTTTTACTGCATCCCTCGCTCCCTCGATTTGTCGAATTAATACTGATATTGCATCGCTATGAAATCCTATGGGTTTTATGTCTTCTCCTTCTAAACCGAGTAACGTTTCTATGGAAAATGCAGGATTTTCTTTTGGGAGGGGAGTGTCTCTCTTCCGATGCACTATTTCTTCTTTACTGCATCCCTCGCTCCATCACATTGACGAATTAACACGGATATTGCGCCGCTATAAATACCATGCGTTCTATGACTTCTCCTTCTAAATCGAGTAATGTTTCTCTGGAAACGACAGGATTTTCTTTTAGGAGGCGAGTATCTCCTATGCGATGCACTATTCCTTCGTTACTGCATCCCTCGCTCCCTCGCTTTGTCGAATTAAAACTGAAATTGCATCGTTATGAGATACTATGGGTTTTATGTCTTCTCCTTCTAAACCCAGTAACGTTTCTATGGAAACGAGAGGATTTTCTTTTGGGAGGCGAGTATCTCCTTTCCGACGCACTATTCCTTCTTTACTTCAGAGCTCGTTCCCTCACATTGACGAATTAACACAGAAATTGCGTCGCTATAAAATACTATTCGATCAATGAGTTCCCCTTCTAAATCGAGTAACGTTTCTATGGAAACGACAGGATTTTCCTTTCGGAGGCGAGTATCTCCTATGCGATGCACTATTCCTTCTTTACTGCATCCCTCGCTCCCTAGCTTTGTCGAATTAAAACTGAAATTGCATCGCTATGAAATACTATGGGTTTTATGTCTTCTCCTTCTAAACCGAGTATCATTTCTATGGAAAATACAGGATTTTCTTTTGGGAGGCGACTGTCTCCCTTCCGATGCACTATTCCTTCATTACTGCATCCCTCGCTCCCTCACATTGACGATTTAACTCGGAAATAGCGCCGCTATGAAATACTATGCGTTCTATGACTTTTCCTTCTAAATCGAGTAACGTTTCTACGGAAACGACAGGATTTTCTTTTGGGAGGCGAGTATCTCCTATGCGATGCACTATTCCTTCTTTACTGCATCCCTTGCCCCCCTGCTTTGTCGAATTAAAACTGAAATTGCATCGCTATGAAATACTATGGGTTTTATGTCTTCTCCTTCTAAACCGAGTAACGTTTCTATGGAAAATACAGGATTTTCTTTTGGGATGCGACTGTCTCCCTTCCGATGCACTATTCCTTCTTTACTGCATCCCTCGCTCCCTCACATTGACGAATTAACACGGAAATAGCGCCGCTATGAAATACTATGCGTTCTATGACTTTTCCTTCTAAATCGAGTAACGTTTCTATGGAAACGACAGAATTTTCTTTTGGGAGGCGAGTATCTCCTTTCCGATGCACTATTCCTTCTTTACTTCACAGCTCGTTCCCTCACATTGACGAATTAACACAGAAATTGCGTCGCTATGAAATACTATTCGATCAATGACTTCTCCTTCTAATTCGAGTAACGTTTCTCTGGAAACCACAGGATTTTCTTTTGGGAGGCGAGTATCTCGTTTACGATGCACTATTCCTTGTTTACTGCATCCTTCGCTCCCGTGCTTTGTCGAATTAAAACTGAAATTGCATCGCTATGAAATACTATGTGTTTTATGTCTTCTCCGTCTAAACCGAGTAACGTTTCTATCGAAAATACAGGATTTTCTTTTGGGAGGCGCGTGTCTCCCTTCCGATGCACTATTCCTTCTTTACTGCATTCCTCGCTCCATCACATTGACGAATTAACACGGATATTGCGCCGCTATGAAATACTATGCGTTCTATGATTTCTCCTTCTAAATCTAGTAATGTTTCTATGGAAACGACATGATTTTCTTTTAGGAGGCGAGTATCTCCTATGCGATGCACTATTCCTTCGTTACTGCATCCCTCGCTCCCTCAATTTGTCGAATTAAAACTGAAATTGCATCGCTATGAAATACTATGGGTTTTATGTCTTCTCCTTCTAAACCGAGTAACGTTTCTATGGAAAATATAGGATTTTCTTTTGGGAGGCGAGTGTCTCCCTTCCGAAGCACTATTCCTTCCTTACTGCATCCCTCGCTCCCTCACATTGACGAATTAACACGGAAATTGCGCCGCTATGAAATACTATGCGTTCTATGACTTCTCCTTCTAAATCGAGTAACGTTTCTATGGAAACGACAGGATTTTCTTTTGGGAGGCGAGTATCTCCTTTCCGATGCACTATTCCTTCTTTACTTCACAGCTCGTTCCCTCACATTGACGAATTAACACAGAAATTGCGTCGCTATGAAATACTATTCGATCAATGACTTCTCCTTCTTATTCGAGTAACGTTTCTCTGGAAACCACAGGATTTTCTTTTGGGAGGCGAGTATCTCGTTTACGATGCTCTATTCCTTGTTTACTGCATCCCTCGCTCCCGTGCTTTGTCGAATTAAAACTGAAATTGCATCGCTTTGAAATACTATGTGATTATGTCTTCTCCTTCTAAACCGAGTAACGTTTCTATGGAAAATACAGGATTTTATTTTGGGAGGCGAGTGTCTCCCTTCCGATGCACTATTCCTTCTTTACTGCATCCCTCGCTCCATCACATTGACGAATTAACACGGATATTGCGCCGCTATGAAATACTATGCGTTCTATGATTTCTCCTTCTAAATCTAGTAATGTTTCTATGGAAACGACATGATTTTCTTTTAGGAGGCGAGTATCTCCTATGCGATGCACTATTCCTTCGTTACTGCGTCCCACGCTCCCTCGCTTTGTCGAATTAAAACTGAAATTGCATCGCTATGAAATACTATGGGTTTTATGTCTTCCCCTTCTAATCCGAGTAACGTTTCTGTGGAAAATACAGGATTTTCTTTTGGGATGCGACTGTCTCCCTTCCGATGCACTATTCCTTCATTACTGCATCCCTCGCTCCCTCACATTGACGAATTAACCCGGAAATAGCGCCGCTATGAAATACTATGCGTTCTATGACTTTTCCTTCTAAATCGAGTAACGTTTCTATTGAAACGAAAGTATTTTCTTTTGGGAGCCGAGTATGTCCTTTCCGATGCACTATTCCTTCTTTACTTCACAGCTCGTTCCCTCACATTGAGGAATTAACACAGAAATTGCGTCGCTATGAAATACTATTCGATCAATGACTTCTTCTTCTAAATCGAGTAACGTTTCTATGGCAACGACAGGATTTTCTTTTCGGGGGCGAGTATCTCCTATGCGATGCACTATTCCTTCTTTACTGCATCCCTCGCTCCCTCGCTTTGTCGAATTAAAACTGAAATTGCATCGCTATGAAATACTATGGGTTTTATGTCTTCCCCTTCTAATCCGAGTAACGTTTCTGTGGAAAATACAGGATTTTCTTTTGGGATGCGACTGTCTCCCTTCCGATGCACTATTCCTTCATTACTGCATCCCTCGCTCCCTCACATTGACGAATTAACCCGGAAATAGCGCCGCTATGAAATACTATGCGTTCTATGACTTTTCCTTCTAAATCGAGTAACGTTTCTATTGAAACGAAAGTATTTTCTTTTGGGAGCCGAGTATGTCCTTTCCGATGCACTATTCCTTCTTTACTTCACAGCTCGTTCCCTCACATTGAGGAATTAACACGGAAATTGCGTCGCTATGAAATACTATTCGATCAATGACTTCTCCTTCTAAATCGAGTAACGTTTCTATGGAAGCGACAGGATTCTCTTTTGGGAGGCGAGTATCTCCGATGCGATGCACTATTCCTTCTTTACTGCATCCCTCGCTCCCTCGATTTGTCGAATTAATACTGATATTGCATCGCTATGAAATCCTATGGGTTTTATGTCTTCTCCTTCTAAACCGAGTAACGTTTCTATGGAAAATGCAGGATTTTCTTTTGGGAGGGGAGTGTCTCCCTTCCGATGCACTATTTCTTCTTTACTGCATCCCTCGCTCCATCACATTGACGAATTAACACGGATATTGCGCCGCTATAAATACCATGCGTTCTATGACTTCTCCTTCTAAATCGAGTAATGTTTCTCTGGAAACGACAGGATTTTCTTTTAGGAGGCGAGTATCTCCTATGCGATGCACTATTCCTTCGTTACTGCATCCCTCGCTCCCTCGCTTTGTCGAATTAAAACTGAAATTGCATCGTTATGAAATACTATGGGTTTTATGTCTTCTCCTTCTAAACCCAGTAACGTTTCTATGGAAACGAGAGGATTTTCTTTTGGGAGGCGAGTATCTCCTTTCCGACGCACTATTCCTTCTTTACTTCAGAGCTCGTTCCCTCACATTGACGAATTAACACAGAAATTGCGTCGCTATGAAATACTATTCGATCAATGAGTTCCCCTTCTAAATCGAGTAACGTTTCTATGGAAACGACAGGATTTTCCTTTCGGAGGCGAGTATCTCCTATGCGATGCACCATTCCTTCTTTACTGCATCCCTCGCTCCCTCGCTTTGTCGAATTAAAACTGAAATTGCATCGCTATGAAATACTATGGGTTTTATGTCTTCTCCTTCTAAACCGAGTATCATTTCTATGGAAAATACAGGATTTTCTTTTGGGAGGCGACTGTCTCCCTTCCGATGCACTATTCCTTCATTACTGCATCCCTCGCTCCCTCACATTGACGATTTAACTCGGAAATAGCGCCGCTATGAAATACTATGCGTTCTATGACTTTTCCTTCTAAATCGAGTAACGTTTCTACGGAAACGACAGGATTTTCTTTTGGGAGGCGAGTATCTCCTATGCGATGCACTATTCTTTCTTTACTGCATCCCTTGCCCCCCTGCTTTGTCGAATTAAAACTGAAATTGCATCGCTATGAAATACTATGGGTTTTATGTCTTCTCCTTCTAAACCGAGTAACGTTTCTATGGAAAATACAGGATTTTCTTTTGGGATGCGACTGTCTCCCTTCCGATGCACTATTCCTTCTTTACTGCATCCCTCGCTCCCTCACATTGACGAATTAACACGGAAATAGCGCCGCTATGAAATACTATGCGTTCTATGACTTTTCCTTCTAAATCGAGTAACGTTTCTATGGAAACGACAGAATTTTCTTTTGGGAGGCGAGTATCTCCTTTCCGATGCACTATTCCTTCTTTACTTCACAGCTCGTTCCCTCACATTGACGAATTAACACAGAAATTGCGTCGCTATGAAATGCTATTCGATCAATGACTTCTCCTTCTAATTCGAGTAACGTTTCTCTGGATACCACAGGATTTTCTTTTGGGAGGCGAGTATCTCGTTTACGATGCACTATTCCTTGTTTACTGCATCCCTCGCTCCCGTGCTTTGTCGAATTAAAACTGAAATTGCATCGCTATGAAATACTATGTGTTTTATGTCTTCTCCTTCTAAACCGAGTAACGTTTCTATGGAAAATAAAGGATTTTCTTTTGGGAGACGAGTGTCTCCCTTACGATGCACTATTCCTTCTTTACTGCATCCCTCTCTCCCTCACATTGACGAATTAACACGGAAATTGCGCCGCTATGAAATACGATGCGTTCTATGATTTCTCCTTCTAAATCGAGTAACGTTTCTATGGAAACGACAGGATTTTCTTTTGGGAGGCGAGTATCCTCTATGCGATGCACTATTCCTTCTTTACTGCATCCCTCGCCCCCCTGCTTTGTCGAATTAAAACTGAAATTGCATCGCTATGAAATACTATGGGTTTTATGTCTTCTCCTTCTAAACCGAGTAACGTTTCTTTTGAAAATACAGGATTTTCTTTTGGGATGCGACTGTCTCCCTTCCGATGCACTATTCCTTCATTACTGCATCCCTCGCTCCCTCACATTGACGAATTAACACGGAAATTGCGCCGCTATGAAATACTATGCGTTCTATGACTTCTCCTTCTAAATCGAGTAACGTTTCTATGGAAACGACAGGATTTTCTTTTGGGAGGCGAGTATCTACTTTCCGATGCACTATTCCTTCTTTACTTCACAGCTCGTTCCCTCACATTGACGAATTAACACAGAAATTGCGTCGCTATGAAATACTATTCGATCAATGACTTCTCCTTCTAATTCGAGTAACGTTTCTCTGGAAACCACAGGATTTTCTTTTGGAAGGCGAGTATCTCGTTTACGATGCACTATTCCTTGTTTACTGCATCCCTCGCTCCCGTGCTTTGTCGAATTAAAACTGAAATTGCATCGCTATGAAATACTATGTGTTTTATGTCTTCTCCGTCTAAACCGAGTAACGTTTCTATCGAAAATACAGGATTTTCTTTTGGGAGGCGAGTGTCTCCCTTCCGATGCTCTATTCCTTCTTTACTGCATCCCTCGCCCCATCACATTGACGAATTAACACGGATATTGCGCCGCTATGAAATACTATGCGTTCTATGATTTCTCCTTCTAAATCTAGTAATGTTTCTATGGAAACGACATGATTTTCTTTTACGAGGCGAGTATCTCCTATGCGATGCACTATTCCTTCGTTACTGCATCCCACCCTCCCTCGCTTTGTCGAATTAAAACTGAAATTGCATCGCTATGAAATACTATGGGTTTTATGTCTTCTCCTTCTAAACCGAGTAACGTTTCTATGGAAAATATAGGATTTTCTTTTGGGAGGCGAGTGTCTCCCTTCCGAAGCACTATTCCTTCCTTGCTGCATCCCTCGCTTCCTCACATTGACGAATTAACAGGGAAATTGCGCCGCTATGAAATACTATGCGTTCTATGACTTCTCCTTCTAAATCGAGTAACGTTTCTATGGAAACGACAGGATTTTCTTTTGGGAATCGAGTTTCCCCTATGCGATGCACTATTCCTTCTTTACTGCATCCCTCGCTGCCTAGCTTTGCCGAAGTAAAACTGAAATTGCATCGTTATGAAATACTATGGGTTTTATGTCTGCTCCTTCTAAACCCAGTAACGTTTCTATGGAAACGAGAGGATTTTCTTTTGGGAGGCGAGTATCTCCTTTCCGACGCACTATTCCTTCTTTACTTCAGAGCCCGTTCTCTCACATTGAGGAATTAACACAGAAATTGCGTCGCTATGAAATACTATTCGATCAATGACTTCTCCTTCTAAATCGAGTAACGTTTCTATGGCAACGACAGGATTTTCTTTTCGGGGGCGTGTATCTCCTATGCGATGCACTATTCCTTCTTTACTGCATCCCTCGCTCCCTCGCTTTGTCGAATTAAAACTGAAATTGCATCGCTATGAAATACTATGGGTTTTATGTCTTCCCCTTCTAAACCGAGTAACGTTTCTGTGGAAAATACAGGATTTTCTTTTGGGATGCGACTGTCTCCCTTCCGATGCACTATTCCTTCATTACTGCATCCCTCGCTCCCTCTTATTGACGAATTAACCCGGAAATAGCGCCGCTATGAAATACTATGCGTTCTATGACTTTTCCTTCTAAATCGAGTAACGTTTCTATTGAAACGACAGTATTTTCTTTTGGGAGCCGAGTATGTCCTTTCCGATGCACTATTCCTTCTTTACATCACAGCTCGTTCCCTCACATTGACGAATTAACACGGAAATTGCGTCGCTAGGAAATACTATTCGATCAATGACTTCTCCTTCTAAATCGAGTAACGTTTCTATGGAAGCGACAGGATTCTCTTTTGGGAGGCGAGTATCTCCGATGCGATGCACTATTCCTTCTTTACTGCATCCCTCGCTCCCTCGATTTGTCGAATTAATACTGATATTGCATCGCTATGAAATCCTATGGGTTTTATGTCTTCTCCTTCTAAACCGAGTAACGTTTCTATGGAAAATACAGGATTTTCTTTTGGGAGCGGAGTGTCTCCCTTCCGATGCACTATTTCTTCTTTACTGCATCCCTCGCTCCATCACATTGACGAATTAACACGGATATTGCGCCGCTATAAATACCATGCGTTCTATGACTTCTCCTTCTAAATCGAGTAATGTTTCTCTGGAAAATACAGGATTTTCTTTTGGGATGCGACTGTCTCCCTTCCGATGCACTATTCCTTCACTACTGCATCCCTCGCTCCCTCACATTGACGAATTAACACGGAAATAGCGCCGATATGAAATACTATGCGTTCTATGACTTTTCCTTCTAAATCGAGTAACGTTTCTATGGAAACGACAGAATTTTCTTTTGGGAGGCGAGTATCTCCTTTCCGATGCACTATTCCTTCTTTACTTCACAGCTCGTTCCCTCACATTGACGAATTAACACAGAAATTGCGTCGCTATGAAATGCTATTCGATCAATGACTTCTCCTTCAAATTCGAGTAACGTTTCTCTAGATACCACAGGATTTTCTTTTGGGAGGCGAGTATCTCGTTTACGATGCACTATTCCTTGTTTACTGCATCCCTCGCTCGCTTGCTTTGTCGAATTAAAACTGAAATTGCATCGCTATGAAATACTATGTGTTTTATGTCTTCTCCTTCTAAACCGAGTAACGTTTCTATGGAAAATACAGGATTTTCTTGTGGGAGACTAGTGTCTCCCTTCCGATGCACTATTCCTTCTTTACTGCATCCCTCTCTCCCTCACATTGACGAATTAACACGGAAATTGCGCCGCTATCAAATACTATGCGTTCTATGACTTCTCCTTCTAAATCGAGTAACGTTTCTATGGAAACGACAGGATTTTCTTTTGGGAGGCGAGTATCCTCTATGCGATGCACTATTCCTTCTTTACTGCATCCATCGCTCCCTCGCTTTGTCGAATTAAAACTGATATTGCATCGCTATGAAATACTATGGGTTTTATGTCTTCTCCTTCTAAACCGAGTAACGTTTCTATGGAAAATACAGGATTTTCTATTGGGAGGCGACTGTCTCCTTTCCGATGCACTATTCCATCATTACTGCAGCCCTCGATCCCTCACATTGACGAATTAACACGGAAATTGCGCCGCTATGAAATACTATGCGTTCTATGACTTTTCCTTCAAAATCGAGTAACGTCTCTATGGGAACGACAGGATTTTCTTTTGGGAGGCGAGTATCTCCTATGCGATGCACTATTCCTTCTGTACTGCATAACTCGCTCCCTCACAATGACGAATTAACTCGGAAATTGCGCCGCTATGATATAGTATGCGTTCTATGACTTCTCTTTCTAAATCGAGTAACGTTTCTATGGAAACGACAGGATCTTCTTTTGGGAGGCGAGTATCTCCTTTCCGGTTCACTATTCCTTCTTTACTTCACAGCTCGTTCCCCCACATTGACGAATGAACACAGAAATTGCGTCGCTATGAAATACTATTCGATCAATGACTTCTCCTTCTAATTCGAGTAACGGTTCTCTGGAAACCACAGGATTTTCTTTTGGGAGGCGAGTATCTCCTTTACGATGCACTATTCCTTCTTTACTGCATCCCTCGCTCCCTCACTTTGTCGAATTAAAACTGAAATTGCATCGCTATGAAATACTATGGGTTTTATGTCTTCTCCTTCTAAACCGAGTAACGTTTCTATGGAAAATAAAGGATTTTCCTTTGGGAGGCGAGTGTCTCCCTTCCGATGCACTGTTCCTTCTTTACTGCATCCCTCGCTCCCTCACATTGACGAATTAACACGGAAATTGCGCCGCTATGAAATACTATTC
Source organism: Schistocerca piceifrons (assembly GCF_021461385.2). Taxonomy (NCBI): domain Eukaryota; kingdom Metazoa; phylum Arthropoda; class Insecta; order Orthoptera; family Acrididae; genus Schistocerca; species Schistocerca piceifrons. The sequence continues at coordinate 287,049 of NW_025727271.1, read as the reverse complement.
GTTCTATGACTTCTCCTTCTGAATCGAGTAACGTTTCAATGGAAACGACAGGATTTTCTTTTGGGAGGCGAGTATCTCATTTCCGATGCACTATTCCTTCTTTACTTCACATCTCGTTCCCTCACATTGAAGAATTAACACAGAAATTGCGTCGCTATGAAATACTATTCGATCAATGACTTCTCCTTCAAAATCGAGTAACGTTTCTATGGAAACGACAGGATTTTCTTTTCGGAGGCGAGTATCTCCTATGCGATGCACTATTCCTTCTTAACTGCATCCCTCGCTCCCTCGCTTTCTCGAATTAAAACTGAAATTGCATCGCTATGAAATACTATGGGTTTTATGTCTTCTTCTTGTAATCCGAGTAACGTTTCTACGGAAAATTCAGGATTTTCTTTTGGGAGGCGACTGTCTCCCTTCCGATGCACTATTCCATCATTACTGCATACCTTGCTCCCTCACATTGACGAATTAACCGGAAATTGTGCCACTATGAAATACTATGCGTTCTATGACTTTTCCTTCTAAATCGAGTAATGTTTCTATGGAAACTACAGGATTTACTTTTGGGAGGCGAGTAACTCCTATGCGATGCACAATTACTTCTTTACTGCAACCCTCGCCCCCCTGCTTTGTCGAATTAAAACTGAAATTGCATCACTATGAAATACTATGGGTTTTATGTCTTCTCCTTCTAAACTGAGTAACGTATCTATGGAAACGACAGGATTTTCTTTTGGGAGGCGAGTATCTCCTATGCGACGCACTATTCCTTCTGTACTGCATCCCTCGCTCCCTCACATTGACGAATTAACACGGAATTGCGCCGCTATGAAATACTATGCGATCTATGACTTCTCCTTCTAAACCGAGTAACGTTTCTATGGAAAATACAGGATTTTCTTTTGGGATGCGACTGTCTCCCTTCCGATGCACTATTCCTTCATTACTGCATCCCTCGCTCCCTCACATTGACGAATTAACACGGAAATAGCGCCGCTATGAAATACTATGCGTTCTATGACTTTTCCTTCTAAATCGAGTAACGTTTCTATGGAAACGACAGGATTTTCTTTTGGGAGGCGAGTATCCTCTATGCGATGCACTATTCCTTCTTTACTGCATCCATCGCTCCCTCGCTTTGTCGAATTAAAACTGATGTTGCATCGCTATGAAATACTATGGGTCTTATGTCTTCTCCTTCTAAACCGAGTAACGTTTCTATGGAAGCGAGAGGATTTTCTTTTGGGAGGCGAGTATCTCCTTTCCGATGCACTATTCCTTCTTTACTTCACAGCTCGTACCATCACATTGACGAATTAACACAGAAATTGCGTCGCTATGAAATACTATTCGATCAATGACTTCTCCTTCTAAATCGAGTAACGTTTCTATGGAAACGACAGGATTTTCTTTTCGGAGGCGAGTATCTTCTATGCGATGCACTATTCCTTCTTAACTGCATCCCTCGCTCCCTCGCTTTGTCGAATTAAAACTGAAATTGCATCGCTATGAAATACTATGGGTTTTATGTCTTCTCCTTGTAAACCGAGTAACGTTTCTATGGAAAATAGAGGATTTTCTTTTGGGAGGCGACTGTCTCCTTTCCGATGCACTATTCCATCATTACTGCAGCCCTCGCTCCCTCACATTGACGAATTAACACGGAAATTGCGCCGCTATGAAATACTATGCGTTCTATGACTTTTCCTTCAAAATCGAGTAACGTCTCTATGGGAACGACAGGATTTTCTTTTGGGAGGCGAGAGTCTCCTATGCGATGCACTATTCCTTCTTTACTGCATCCCCCGCCCCCCTGCTTTGTCGAATTAAAACTGAAATTGCATCGCTATGAAATACTATGGGTTTTATGTCTTCTCCTTCTAAACCGAGTAACGTTTCTATGGAAACGACAGGATTTTCTTTTGGGAGGCGAGTATCTCCTATGCGATGCACTATTCCTTCTGTACTGCATAACTCGCTCCCTCACAATGACGAATTAACACGGAAATTGCGCCGCTATGATATAGTATGCGTTCTATGACTTCTCCTTCTAAATCGAGTAACGTTTCTATGGAAACGACAGGATTATCTTTAGGGAGGCGAGTATCTCCTTTCCGATTCACTATTCCTTCTTTACTTCACAGCTCGTTCCCCCACATTGACGAATGAACACAGAAATTGCGTCGCTATGAAATACTATTCGATCAATGACTTCTCCTTCTAATTCGAGTAACGATTCTCTGGAAACCACAGGATTTTCTTTTGGGAGGCGAGTAACTAATTTACGATGCACTATTCCTTCTTTACTGCATCGCTCGCTCCCGCGCTTTGTCGAATTAAAACTGAATTTGCATCGCTATGAAATACTATGTGTTTTATGTCTTCTCCTTCTAAACCGAGTAACGTTTCTATGGAAAATACAGGATTTTCTTTCGAGTGGCGAGTGTCTCCCTTCCGATGCACTATTCCTTCATTACTGCATCCCTCGCTCCCTCACATTGACGAATTAACACGTAAATTGCGCCGCCATGAAATACTATGCGTTCTATGACTTCTCCTTCTAAATCGAGTAACGTTTCTATGGAAACGACAGGATTTTCTTTTGAGGGGCGAGTATCTCCTTTCCGATGCACTATTCCTTCTTTACTCCACAGCTCGTTCCCTCACATTGACGAATTAACACAGAAATTGCGTCGCTATGAAATACTATTCGATCAATGACTTCTCCTTCTAATTCGAGTAACGTTTCTCTGGAAACCACAGGATTTTCTTTTGGGAGGCGAGTATCTCCTTTACGATGCACTATTCCTTCTTTACTGCATCCCTCGCTCCCTCACTTTGTCGAATTAAAACTGAAATTGCATCGCTATGAAATACTATGTGTTTTATGTCTTCTCCTTCTAAACCGAGTAACGTTTCTATGGAAAATACAGGATTTTCTTTTGGGAGGCGAGTGTCTCCCTTCCGATGCACTATTCCTTCTTTACTGCATCCCTCGCTCCAACACATTGACGAATTAACACGGAAATTGCGCCGCTATGAAATACTATGCGTTCTATGACTTCTCCTTCTAAATCGAGTAACGTTTCTATGGAAACGACAGGATTTTCTTTTGGGAGGCGAGTATCTCTTTTCCGATGCACTATTCCTTCTTTACTTCACAGCTCGTTCCCTCACATTGACGAATTAACACAGAAATTGCGTCGCTATGAAATACTATTCGATCAATGACTTCTCCTTCTAATTCGAGTAACATTTCTCTGGAAACCACAGGATTTTCTTTTGGGAGGCGAGTATCTCGTTTACGATGCACTATTCCTTGTTTACTGCATCCCTCGCTCCCTCGCTTTGTCGAATTAAAACTGAAATTGCATCGCTATGAAATACTATGGGTTTTATGTCTTCTCCTTCTAAACACAATAACGTTTCTATGGAAAATACAGGATTTTCTTTTGGGAGGCGACTGTCTCCCTTCCGATGCACTATTCCTTCATTACTGCATCCCTCGCTCCCTCACATTGACGAATTAACACGGAAATAGCGCCGCTATGAAATACTATGCGTCCTATGACTTTTCCTTCTAAATCGAGTAACGTTTCTATGGAAACGATAGGATTTTCTTTTGGGAGCCGAGTATCTCCTTTCCGATGCACTATTCGTTCTTTACTCCACAGCTCGTTCCCTCACATTGACGAATCAACACAGAAATTGCGTCGCTATGAAATACTATTCGATCAATGACTTCTCCTTCTAATTCGAGTAAAGTTTCTCTGGAAACCACAGGATTTTCTTTTGGGAGGCGAGTATCTCCTATGCGATGCACTATTCCTTCTTTACTGCATCCATCGCTCTCTCGCTTTGTCGAATTAAAACTGAAATTGCATCGCTATGAAATACTATGGGTTTTATGTCTTCTCCTTCTAAACCGAGTAACGATTCTATAGAAAATACAGGATATTCTTTTTGGAGGCGAGTGTCTCCCTTCCGATGCACTATTCCTTCCTTACTGCATCCCTCGCTCGCTCACATTGACGAATTAACACGGAAACTGCGCCACTATGAAATACCATGCGTTCTATGACTTCTCCTTCTAAATCGAGTAACGTTTCTATGGAAACGACAGGATATTCTTTTGGGAGTCGAGTATCTCCTATGCGATGCACTATTCCTTCTTTACTGCATCCATCGCTCTCTCGCTTTGTCGAATTAAAACTGAAATTGCATCGCTATGAAATACTATGGGTTTTATGTCTTCCCCTTCTAAACCGAAATAACGTTTCTATGGAAAATACAGGATTTTCTTTTTGGAGGCGAGTGTCTACGTTCCGATGCACTATTCCTTCTTTACTGCATCCCTCGCTCCCTCACATTGACGAATTAACACGGAAATTGCGCCGCTATGAAATACCATGCGTTCTATGACTTCTCCTTCTAAATCGAGTAACATTTCAATGGAAACGACAGGATATTCTTTTGGGAGGCGAGTATCTCCTATGCGATGCACTATTCCTTCTTTACTGCATCCTTCGCTCTCTCGCTTTGTCGAATTAAAACTGAAATTGCATCGCTATGAAATACTATGGGTTTTATGTCTTCTCCTTCTAAATCGAGTAACGTTTCTATGGAAACGAGAGGATTTGCTTTTGGGAGGAGAGTATCTCCTTTCCGATGCACTATTCCTTCTTTACTTCACAGCTCGTTCCCTCACATTGACGAATTGACACAGTAATTGCGTCGCTATGAAATACTGTGGGTTTTATGTGTTCTCCTTTTAAACCGAGTAACGTTTCTATCGCAAATACAGGATTTTCTTTTGGGAGGCGAGTGTCTCCCTTCCGATGCACTATTCCTTCTTTACTGCATCCCTCGCTCCCTCACATTGACGAATTAACACGGAAATTGTGCCGCTATGAAATACTATGCGTTCTATGACTTCTCCTTCTAAATCGAGTAACGTTTCTATGGAAACGACAGTATTTTCTTTTGGGAGGCGAGTATCTCCTATGCGATGCACTATTCCCTCTTTACTGCATCCCTCGCTTCCTCACTTTGTCGAATTAAAACTGAAATTCCAGCGCTATGAGATACTATGGGTTTTATGTCTTCTCCTTCTAAACCGAGTATCGTTTCTATGGAAAATACAGGATTTTCTTTTGGGAGGCGAGTGTCTCCCTTTCGATGCACTATTCCTTCTTTACTGCATCCCTCGCTCGCTCACATTGACGAATTAACACGGAAATTGCGCCGTTATGAAATACTATGCGTTCTTTGACTTCTCCTTCTAAATCGAGTAACGTTTCTCTGGAAACCACAGGATTTTCTTTTGGGAGGCGAGTATCTCCTTTCCGATGCACTATTCCTTCTTTACTTCACAGCTCGTTCCCTCACATTGACGAATTAACACAGAAATTGCGTCGCTATGAAATACTATTCGATCAATGACTTCTCTTTCTAGTTCGAGTAACGTTTCTTTGGAAACCACAGGATTTTCTTTTGGGAGGCGAGTATCTCCTATGCGATGCACTATTCCTTCTTTACTGCATCCCTCGCTCCCTCGCATTGTCGAATTATAACTGAAGTTGCATCGCTATGAAATGCTATGGGTTTTATGTCTTCTCCTTCTAAACCGAGTAACGTTTCTATGGAAAATACAGGATTTTCTTTTGGGAGGCGAGTGTTTCCCTTCCGATGCACTATTCCTTCTTTACTGCATCCCTCGTTCCCTCACATTGACGAATTAACACGGAAATTGCGCCGCTATGAAATACTATGCGTTCTATGACTTCTCCTTCTAAATCGAGTAACGTTTCTATGGAAATGACAGGATTTTCTTTTTGGAGGCGAGTATCCCCTATGCGATGCACTATACCTTCTTTACTGCATCCCTCGCTCCCTCGCTTTGTCGAATTAAAACTAAAATTGGATCGCTCTAAAATACTATGGGTTTTATGGCTTCTCCTTCTAAACCGAGTAACGTTTCTATGGAAACGACAGGATTTTCTTTTGGGAGGCGAGTATCTCCTATGCGATGCACTATTCCTTCTGTACTGCATCCATCGCTCCCTCACATTGACGAATTAACACGGAAATTGCGCCGCTACGAAATACTATTAGATCAATGACTTCCCCTTCTAAATCCAGTAACGTTTCTATGGAAACGAGAGGATTTTCTTTTGGGAGGAGAGTATCTCCTTTCCGATGCACTATTCCTTCTTTACTTCACAGCTCGTTCCCTCACATTGACGAATTGACACAGTAATTGCGTCGCTATGAAATACTGTGGGTTTTATGTGTTCTCCTTTTAAACCGAGTAACGTTTCTATCGCAAATACAGGATTTTCTTTTGGGAGGCGAGTGTCTCCCTTCCGATGCACTATTCCTTCTTTACTGCATCCCTCGCTCCCTCACATTGACGAATTAACACGGAAATTGCGCCGCTATGAAATACTATGCGTTCTATGACTTCTCCTTCTAAATCGAGTAACGTTTCTATGGAAATGACAGGATTTTCTTTTGGGAGGCGAGTATCCCCTATGCGATGCACTATTCCTTCGTTACTGCATCCCTCGCTCCCTCGCATTGTCGAATTAAAACTGAAATTGCATCGTTATGAAATACTATGGGTTTTATGTCTTCTCCTTCTAAACCGAGTAACGTTTCTATGGAAACGAGAGGATTTCCTTTTGGGAGGCGAGTATCTCCTTTCCGACGCACTATTCCTTCTTTACTTCAGAGCTCGTTCCCTCACATTGACGAATTAACACAGAAATTGCGTCGGTATGAAATACTATTCGATCAATGACTTCTCCTTCTAAATCGAGTAACGTTTCTATGGAAGCGACAGGATTCTCTTTTGGGAGGCGAGTATCTCCTATGCGATGCACTATTCCTGCTTTACTGCATCCTTCGCTCTCTCGCTTTGTCGAATTAAAACTGAAATTGAATCGCTATGAAATACTATGGGTTTTATGTCTTCTCCTTCTAAACCGAGTAACGTTTCTATGGATAATAAAGGATTTTCTTTTGGGAGGAGAGTGTCTCCCTTCCGATTCACTATTCCTTCTTTACTGCATCCCTCGCTCGCTCACATTGACGAATTAACACGGAAATTGCGCCACTATGAAATACCATGCGTTCTATGACTTCTCCTTCTAAATCGAGTAACGTTTCTATGGAAACGACAGGATATTCTTTTGGGAGTCGAGTATCTCCTATGCGATGCACTATTCCTTCTTTACTGCATCCATCGATCTCTCGCTTTGTCGAATTAAAACTGAAATTGCATCGCTATGAAAAACTATGGGTTTTATGTCTTCTCCTTCTAAACCGAGTAACGTTTCTATAGAAAATACAGGATTTTCTTTTTGGAGGCGAGTGTCTACGTTCCGATGCACTATTCCTTCTTTACTGCATCCCTCGCTCCCTCACATTGACGAATTAACACTGAAATTGCGCCGCTATGGAATACCATGCGTTCTATGACTTCTCCTTCTAAATCGAGTAACATTTCAATGGAAACGACAGGATATTCTTTTGGGAGGTGAGTATCTCCTATGCGATGCACTATTCCTTCTTTACTGCATCCTTCGCTCTCTCGCTTTGTCGAATTAAAACTGAAATTGCATCGCTATGAAATACTATGGGTTTTATGTCTTCTCCTTCTAAATCGAGTAACGTTTCTATGGAAACGAGAGGATTTTCTTTTGGGAGGAGAGTATCTCCTTTCCGATGCACTATTCCTTCTTTACTTCATAGCTCGTTCCCTCACATTGACGAATTGACACAGTAATCGCGTCGCTATGAAATACTGTGGGTTTTATGTGTTCTCCTTTTAAACCGAGTAACGTTTCTATCGCAAATACAGGATTTTCTTTTGGGAGGCGAGTGTCTCCCTTCCGATGCACTATTCCTTCTTTACTGCATCCCTCGCTCCCTCACATTGACGAATTAACACCGAAATTGTGCCGCTATGAAATACTATGCGTTCTATGACTTCTCCTTCTAAATCGAGTAACGTTTCTATGGAAACGACAGGATTTTCTTTTGGGAGGCGAGTATCTCCTACGCGATGCACTATTCCTTCTTAACTGCATCCCTCGCTCCCTCGCTTTCTCGAATTAAAACTGAAATTGCATCGCTTGGAAATACTATGGGTTTTATGTCTTCTTCTTGTAAACCGAGTAACGTTTCTACAGAAAATACAGGATTTCCTTTTGGGAGGCGACTGTCTCCCTTCCGATGCACTATTCCATCATTACTGCATCCCTTGCTCCCTCACATTGACGAATTAACACGGAAATTGCGCCGCTATGAAATACTATGCGTTCTATGACTTTTCCTTCTAAATCGAGTAATGTTTCTATGGAAACTACAGGATTTTCTTTTGGGAGGCGAGTAACTCCTATGCGATGCACTATTCCTTCTTTACTGCATCCATCGCCCCCCTGCTTTGTCGAATTAAAACTGAAATTGCATCACTATGACTTACTATGGGTTTTATGTCTTCTCCTTCTAAACTGAGTAACGTATCTATGGAAACGACAGGATTTTCTTTTGGGAGGCGAGTATCTCCAATGCGATGCATTATTCCTTCTGTACTGCATCCCTCGCTCCCTCACATTGACGAATTAACACGGAATTGCGACGCTATGAAATACTATGCGTTCTATGACTTCTCCTTCTAAATCGAGTAACGTTTCTATGGAAACGACAGGATTTTCTTTTGGGAGGCGAGTATCTCCTTTCCGATGCACTATTCCTTCTTTACTTCACAGCTCGTTCCCCCACATTGACGAATTAACACAGAAATTACGTCGCTATGAAATACTAATCGATCAATGACTTCTCCTTCTAATTCGAGTAACGTTTCTCTAGAAACCACAGGATTTTCTTTTGGGAGGCGAGTATCTCCTTTACGATGCACTATTCCTTCTCTACAGCATCCTTCGCTCCCGCGCTTTGTCGAATTAAAACTGAAATTCCATCGCTATGAAATACTACGTGTTTTATGTCTTCTCCTTCTAATCCGAGTAACGTTTCTATGGAAAATACAGGATTTTCTTTTGGAAGGCAAGTGTCTCCCTTCCGAAGCACTATTCCTTCTTTACTGCATCCCTCGCTCCCTCACATTGACGAATTAACACGGAAATTGCGCCGTTATGAAATACTATGCGTTCTATGACTTCTCCTTCAAAATCGAGTAACGTTTCTATGGAAACGAAAGGATTTTCTTTTGGGAGCCGAGTATCTCCTTTCCGATGCACTATTCGTTCTTTACTCCACAGCTCGTTCCCTCACATTGACGAATTAACACAGAAATTGCGTCGCTATGAAATACTATTAGATCAATGACTTCTCCTTCTAATTCGAGAAAAGTTTCTCTGGAAACCACAGGATTTTCTTTTGGGAGGCGAGTATCTCCTATGCGATGCACTATTCCTTCTTTACTGCATCCATCGCTCTCTCGCTTTGTCGAATTAAAACTGAAATTGCATCGCTATGAAATACTATGGGTTTTATGTCTTCTCCTTCTAAACCGAGTAACGTTTCTATAGAAAATACAGGATATTCTTTTTGGAGGCGAGTGTCTCCCTTCCGATGCACTATTCCTTCTTTACTGCATCCCTCGCTCGCTCACATTGACGAATTAACACGGAAATTGCGCCAATATGAAATACCATGCGTTCTATGACTTCTCCTTCTAAATCGAGTAACGTTTCTATGGAAACGACAGGATATTCTTTTGGGAGTCGAGTATCTCCTATGCGATGCACTATTCCTTCTTTACTGCATCCATCGCTCTCTCGCTTTGTCGAATTAAAACTGAAATTGCATCGCTATGAAATACTATGGGTTTTATGTCTTCTCCTTCTAAACCGAGTAACGTTTCTATAGAAAGTACAGGATTTTCTTTTTGGAGGCGAGTGTCTACGTTCCGATGCACTATTCCTTCTTTTTCTGCATCCCTCGCTCCCTCACATTGACGAATTAACACGGAAATTGCGCCGCTATGAAATACCATGCGTTCTATGACTTCTCCTTCTAAATCGAGTAACATTTCAATGGAAACGACAGGATATTCTTTTGGGAGGCGAGTATCTCCTATGCGATGCACTATTCCTTCTTTACTGCATCCTTCGCTCTCTCGCTTTGTCGAATTAAAACTGAAATTGCATCGCTATGTAATACTATGGGTTTTATGTCTTCTCCTTCTAAATCGAGTAACGTTTCTATGGAAACGAGAGGATTTTCTTTTGGGAGGAGAGTATCTCCTTTCCGTTGCACTATTCCTTCTTTACTTCACAGCTCGTTCCCTCACATTGACGAATTGACACAGTAATTGCATCGCTATGAAATACTGTGGGTTTTATGTGTTCTCCTTTTAAACCGAGTAACGTTTCTATCGCAAATACAGGATTTTCTTTTGGGGGGCGAGTATCTCCTATGCGATGCACTATTCCTTCTTTACTGCATCCATCGCTCTCTCGCTTTGTCGAATTAAAACTGAAATTGCATCGCTATGAAATACTATGGGTTTTATGTCTTCTCCTTCTAAACCGAGTAACGTTTCTATAGAAAATACAGGAATTTCTTTTGGGAGGCGAGTGTCTCCTTTCGATGCACTATTCCTTCTTTACTGCATCCCTCGCTCGCTCACATTGACGAATTAACACGGAAATTGCGCCGTTATGAAATACTATGCGTTCTTTGACTTCTCCTTCTAAATCGAGTAACGTTTCTCTGGAAACCACAGGATTTTCTTTTGGGAGCCGAGTATCTCCTTTCCGATGCACTATTCCTTCTTTACCTCACTGCTCGTTCCCTCACATTGACGAATTAACACAGAAATTGCGTCGCTATGAAATACTATTCGATCAATGACTTCTCTTTCTAGTTCGAGTAACGTTTCTTTGGAAACCACAGGATTTTCTTTTGGGAGGCGAGTATCTCCTATGCGATGCACTATTCCTTCTTTACTGCATCCCTCGCTCCCTCGCTTTGTCGAATTATAACTGAAGTTGCATCGCTATGAAATGCTATGGGTTTTATGTCTTCTCCTTCTAAACCGAGTAACGTTTCTATGGAATATACAGGATTTTCTTTTGGGAGGCGAGTGTCTCCCTTCCGATGCACTATTCCTTCTTTACTGCATCCCTCGCTCGCTCACATTGACGAATTAACACGGAAATTGCGCCACTATGAAATACCATGCGTTCTATGACTTCTCCTTCTAAATCGAGTAACGTTTCTATGGAAACGACAGGATATTCTTTTGGGAGTCGAGTATCTCCTATGCGATGCACTATTCCTTCTTTACTGCATCCATCGCTCTCTCGCTTTGTCGAATTAAAACTGAAATTGCATCGCTATGAAATACTATGGGTTTTATGTCTTCTCCTTCTAAACCGAGTAACGTTTCTATAGAAAATACAGGATTTTCTTTTTGGAGGCGAGTGTCTACGTTCCGATGCACTATTCCTTCTTTACTGCATCCCTCGCTCCCTCACATTGACGAATTAATACGGAAATTGCGCCGCTATGAAATACCATGCGTTCTATGACTTCTCCTTCTAAATCGAGTAACATTTCAATGGAAACGACATGATATTCTTTTGGGAGGCGAGTATCTCCTATGCGATGCACTATTCCTTCTTTACTGCATCCTTCGCTCTCTCGCTTTGTCGAATTAAAACTGAAATTGCATCGCTATGAAATACTATGGGTTTTATGTCTTCTCCTTCTAAATCGAGTAACGTTTCTATGGAAACCAGAGGATTTTCTTTTGGGAGGAGAGTATCTCCTTTCCGATGCACTATTCCTTCTTTACTTCACAGCTCGTTCCCTCACATTGACGAATTGACACAGTAATTGCGTCGCTATGAAATACTGTGGGTTTTATGTGTTCTCCTTTTAAACCGAGTAACGTTTCTATCGCAAATACAGGATTTTCTTTTGGGAGGCGAGTGTCTCCCTTCCGATGCACTATTCCTTCTTTACTGCATCCCTCGCTCGCTCACATTGACGAATTAACACGGAAATTGCGCCGTTATGAAATACTATGCGTTCTTTGACTTCTCCTTCTAAATCGAGTAACGTTTCTCTGGAAACCACAGGATTTTCATTTGGGAGGCGAGTATCTCCTTTCCGATGCACTATTCCTTCTTTACTTCACAGCTCGTTCCCTCACATTGACGAATTAACACAGAAATTGCGTCGCTATGAAATACTATTCGATCAATGACTTCTCTTTCTAGTTCGAGTAACGTTTCTTTGGAAACCACAGGATTTTCTTTTGGGAGGCGAGTACCTCCTATGCGATGCACTATTCCTTCTTTACTGCATCCCTCGCTCCCTCGCTTTGTCGAATTATAACTGAAGTTGCATCGCTATGAAATGCTATGGGTTTTATGTCTTCTCCTTCTAAACCGAGTAACGTTTCTATGGAAAATACAGGATTTTCTTTTGGGAGGCGAGTGTCTCCCCTCCGATGCACTATTCCTTCTTTACTGCATCCCTCGCTCCCTCACATTTACGAATTAACACGGAAATTGCGCCGCTATGAAATACTATGCGTTCTATGACTTCTCCTTCTAAATCGAGTAACGTTTCTATGGAAACGACAGGATTTTCTTTTTGGAGGCGAGTATCCCCTATGCGATGCACTATACCTTCTTTACTGCATCCCTCGCTCCCTCGCTTTGTCGAATTAAAACTGAAATTGGATCGCTATGAAATACTATGGGTTTTATGGCTTCTCCTTCTAAACCGAGTAACGTTTCTATGGAAACGACAGGATTTTCTTTTGGGAGGCGAGTATCTCCTATGCGATGCACTATTCCTTCTGTACTGCATCCCTCGCTCCCTCACATTGACGAATTAACACGGAAATTGCGCCGCTACGAAATACTATTCGATCAATGACTTCCCCTTCTAAATCGAGTAACGTTTCTATGGAAACGACAGGATTCTCTTTTGGGAGGCGAGTATCTTCTATGCGATGCACTATTCCTTCTTTACTGCATCCTTCGCTCCCTCGCTATGTCGAATTAAAACTGAAATTGCATCGCTATGTAATACTCTGGGTTTTATGTCTTCTCCTTCTAAACCGAGTAACGTTTCTATGGAAAATACAGGATTTTCTTTTGGGAGGTGAGTGTCTCCCTTCCGATGCACTATTCCTCCTTTACTGCATCCCTCGCTCCCTCACATTGACGAATTAACACGGAAATTGCGCCGCTATGAAATACTATGCGTTCTATGACTTCTCCTTCTAAATCGAGTAACGTTTCTATGGAAATGACAGGATTTTCTTTTGGGAGGCGAGTATCCCCTATGCGATGCACTATTCCTTCGTTACTGCATCCCTCGCTCCCTCGCTTTGTCGAATTAAAACTGAAATTGCATCGTTATGAAATACTATGGGTTTTATGTGTTCTCCTTCTTAACGGAGTAACGTTTCTATGGAAACGAGAGGATTTCCTTTTGGGAAGCGAGTATCTCCTTTCCGACGCAATATTCCTTCTTTACTTCAGAGCTCGTTCCCTCACATTGACGAATTAACACAGAAATTGCGTCGGTATGAAATACTATTCGATCAATGACTTCTCCTTCTAAATCGAGTAACGTTTCTATGGAAGCGACAGGATTCTCTTTTGGGAGGCGAGTATCTCCTATGCGATGCACTATTCCTGCTTTACTGCATCCCTCGCTCCCTCGCTTTGTCGAATTAAAACTGAAATTGAATCGCTATGAAATACTATGGGTTTTATGTCTTCTCCTTCTAAACCGAGTAACGTTTCTATGGATAATAAAGGATTTTCTTTAGGGAGGCGAGTGTCTCCCTCCCGATTCACTATTCCTTCTTTACTGCATCGCTATGAAATACTATGCGTTCTCTGACTTCTCCTTCTAAATCGAGTAACGTTTCTATGGAAAATACAGGATTTTCTTTTGGGATGCGACTGTCTCCCTTCCGATGCACTATTCCTTCATTACTGCATCCCTCGCTCCCTCACATTGACGAATTAACACGGAAATTGCGCCGCTATGAAATACTATGCGTTCTATGACTTCTCCTTCTAAATCGACTAACCTTTCCATGGAAACGACAGGATTTTCTTTTGGGAGGCGAGTATCTCCATTCCGATGCACTATTCCTTCTTTACTTCACAGCTCGTTCCCTCACATTGACGAATTAACACAGAAATTGCGTCGCTCTGAAATACTATTCGATCAATGACTTCTCCTTCTAATTCGAGTAACGTTTCTCTGGAAACCACAGGATTTTCTTTTGGGAGGCGAGTATCTCGTTTACGATGCACTATTCCTTGTTTACTGCATCCCTCGCTCCCGTGCTTTGTCGAATTAAAACTGAAATTGCATCGCTATGAAATACTATGTGTTTTATGTCTTCTCCTTCTAAACCGAGTAACGTTTCTATGGAAAATACAGGATTTTCTTTTGGGATGCGCCTGTCTCCCTTCCGATGCACTATTCCTTCATTACTGCATCCCTCGCTCCCTCACATTGACGAATTAACACGGAAATAGCCCCGCTATGAAATACTATGCGTTCTATGACTTCTCCTTCTAAATCGAGTAACGTTTCTATGGAAACGACAGGATTTTCTTTTGGGAGGCGAGTATCTCCTTTCCGATGCACTATTCCTTCTTTACTTCACAGCTCGTTCCCTCACATTGACGAATTAACACAGAAATTGCGTCGCTATGAAATACTATTCGATCAATGACTTCTCCTAATTCGAGTAACGTTTCTCTGGAAACCACAGGATTTTCTTTTGGGAGGCGAGTATCTCGTTTACGATGCACTATTCCTTGTTTACTGCATCCCTCGCTCCCTCGCTTTGTCGAATTAAAACTGAAATTGCATCGCTATGAAATACTATGGGTTTTATGTCTTCTCCTTCTAAACCGAGTAACGTTTCTATGGAAAATACAGGATTTTCTTTTGGGATGCGACTGTCTCCCTTCCGATGCACTATTCCTTCATTACTGCATCCCTCGCTCCCTCACATTGACGAATTAACACGGAAATTGCGCCGCTATGAAATACTATGCGTTCTATGACTTCTCCTTCTAAATCGAGTAACGTTTCTATGGAAACGACAGGATTTTCTTTTGGGAGGCGAGTATCTCCTTTCCGATGCACTATTCCTTCTTTACTTCACAGCTCGTTCCCTCACATAGACGAATTAACACAGAAATTGCGTCGCTATGAAATACTATTCGATCAATGACTTCTCTTTCTAATTCGAGTAACGTTTCTCTGGAAACCACAGGATTTTCTTTTGGGAGGCGAGTATCTCGTTTACGATGCACTATTCCTTGTTTACTGCATCCCTCGCTCCCTCGCTTTGTCGAATTAAAACTGAAATTGCATCGCTATGAAATACTATGGGTTTTATGTCTTCTCCTTCTAAACCGAATAACGTTTCTATGGAAAATACAGGATTTTCTTTTGGGAGGCGACTGTCTCCCTTCCGATGCACTATTCCTTCATTACTGCATCCCTCGCTCCCTCACATTGACGAATTAACACGGAAATAGCGCCGCTATGAAATACTATGCGTTTTATGACTTTTCCTTCTAAATCGAGTAACGTTTCTATGGAAACGACAGGATTTTCTTTTGGGAGGCGAGTATCTCCTATGCGATGCACTATTCCTTCTTTACTGCATCCCTCGCCCCCCTGCTTTGTCGAATTAATACCGAAATTGCATCGCTATGAAATACTATGGGTTTTATGTCTTCACCTTCTAAACCGAGTAACGTTTCTATGGAAAATACAGGATTTTCTTTTGGGATGCTACTGTCTCCCTTCCGATGCACTATTCCTTCATTACTGCATCCCTCGCTCCCTCACATTGACGAATTAACACGGAAATTGCGCCGCTATGAAATACTATGCGTTCTATGACTTCTCCTTCTAAATCGAGTAACGTTTCTATGGAAACGACAGGATTTTCTTTTGGTAGGCGAGTATCCCCTATGCGATGCACTATTCCTTCTTTACTGCATCCCTCGCTGCCTAGCTTTGCCGAAGTAAAACTGAAATTGCATCGTTATGAAATACTATGGGTTTTATGTCTTCTCCTTCTAAACCCAGTAACGTTTCTATGGAAAGGAGAGGATTTTCTTTTGGGAGGCGAGTATCTCCTTTCCGATGCACTATTCCTTCTTTACTTCACAGCTCGTTCCCTCACATTGACGAATTATCACGGAAATTGCGTCGCTATGAAATACTATTCGATCAATGACTTCTCCTTCTAAATCGAGTAACGTTTCTATGGAAGCGACAGGATTCTCTTTTGGGAGGCGAGTATCTCCGATGCGATGCACTATTCCTTCTTTACTGCATCCCTCGCTCCCTCGCTTTGTCGAATTAAAACTGAAATTGCATCGCTATGAAATACTATGGGGTTTATGTCTTCTCCTTCTAAACCGAGTAACGTTTCTATGGAAAATACAGGATTTTCTTTTGGGAGGCGATTGTCTCCCTTCCGACGCACTATTCCTTCATTACTGCATCCCTCGCTCCCTCACATTGACGAATTAACCCGGAAATAGCGCCGCTATGAAATACTATGCGTTCTATGACTTTTCCTTCTAAATCGAGTAACGTTTCTATTGAAACGACAGTATTTTCGTTTGGGAGGCGAGTATGTCCTTTCCGATGCACTATTCCTTCTTTACTTCACAGCTCGTTCCCTCACATTGACGAATTATCACGGAAATTGCGTCGCTATGAAATACTATTCGATCAATGACTTCTCCTTCTAAATCGAGTAACGTTTCTATGGAAGCGACAGGATTCTCTTTTGGGAGGCGAGTATCTCCGATGCGATGCACTATTCCTTCTTTACTGCATCCCTCGCTCCCTCGCTTTGTCGAATTAATACTGATATTGCATCGCCATGAAATCCTATGGGTTTTATGTCTTCTCCTTCTAAACCGAGTAACGTATCTATGGAAAATACAGGATTTTCTTTTGGGAGGGGAGTGTCTCCCTTCCGATGCACTATTTCTTCTTTACTGCATCCCTCGCTCCATCACATTGACGAATTAACACGGATATTGCGCCGCTATAAATACTATGCGTTCTATGACTTCTCCTTCTAAATCGAGTAATGTTTCTCTGGAAACGACAGGATTTTCTTTTAGGAGGCGAGTATCTCCTATGCGATGCACTATTCCTTCGTTACTGCATCCCTCGCTCCCTCGCTTTGTCGAATTAAAACTGAAATTGCATCGCTATGAAATACTATGGGTTTTATGTCTTCTCCTTCTAAACCGAGTAACGTTTCTATGGAAAATACAGGATTTTCTTTTGGGAGGCGAGTGTCTCCCTTCCGAAGCACTATTCTTTCTTTACTGCATCCCTCGCTCCCTCACATTGACGAATTAACACGGAAATTACGCCGCTATGAAATACTATGCGTTCTATGACTTCTCCTTCTAAATCGAGTAACGTTTCTATGGAAATGACAGGATTTTCTTTTGGGAGGCGAGTATCCCCTATGCGATGCACTATTCCTTCTTTACTGCATCCCTCGCTGCCTAGCTTTGTCGAATTAAAACTGAAATTGCATCGTTATGAAATACTATGGGTTTTATGTCTTCTCCTTCTAAACCCAGTAACGTTTCTATGGAAACGAGAGGATTTTCTTTTGGGAGGCGAGTATCTCCTGTCCGACGCACTATTCCTTCTTTACTTCAGAGCTCGTTCCCTCACATTGACGAATTAACACAGAAATTGCGTCGCTATGAAATACTATTCGATCAATGAGTTCCCCTTCTAAATCGAGTAACGTTTGTATGGAAACGACAGGATTTTCTTTTCGGAGGCGAGTATCTCCTATGCGATGCACTATTCCTTCTTTACTGCATCCCTCGCTCCCTCGCTTTGTCGAATTAAAACTGAAATTGCATCGCTATGAAATACTATGGGTTTTATGTCTTCTCCTTCAAAGCCGAGTATCATTTCTATGGAAAATACAGGATTTTCTTTTGGGAGGCGACTGTCTCCCTTCCGATACACTATTCCTTCATTACTGCATCCCTCGCTCCCTCACATTGACGAATTAACTCGGAAATAGCGCCGCTATGAAATACTATGCGTTCTATGACTTTTCCTTCTAAATCGAGTAACGTTTCTATGGAAACGACAGGATTTTCTTTTGGGAGGCGAGTATCTCCTATGCGATGCACTATTCCTTCTTTACTGCATCCCTTGCCCCCCTGCTTTGTCGAATTAAAACTGAAATTGCATCGCTATGAAATACTATGGGTTTTATGTCTTCTCCTTGTAAACCGAGAAACGTTTCTATGGAAAATACAGGATTTTCTTTTGGGAGGCGACTGTCTCCTTTCCGATGCACTATTCCATCATTACTGCAGCCCTCGCTCCCTCACATTGACGAATTAACACGGAAATTGCGCCGCTATGAAATACTATGCGTTCTATGACTTTTCCTTCAAAATCGAGTAACGTCTCTATGGGAACGACAGGATTTTCTTTTGGGAGGCGAGTATCTCCTATTCGATGCACTATTCCTTCTGTACTGCATAACTCGCTCCCTCACAATGACGAATTGACACGGAAATTGGGCCGCTATGATATAGTATGCGTTCTATGACTTCTCCTTCTAAATCGAGTAACGTTTCTATGGAAACGACAGGATTTTCTTTTGGGAGGCGAGTATCTCCTTTCCGATTCACTATTCCTTCTTTACTTCACAGCTCGTTCCCCCACATTGACGAATGAACACAGAAATAGCGTCGCTATGAAATACTATTCGATCAATGACTTCTCCTTCTAATTCGAGTAACGATTCTCTGGAAACCACAGGATTTTCTTTTGGGAGGCGAGTAACTAATTTACGATGCACTATTCCTTCTTTACTGCATCGCTCGCTCCCGCGCTTTGTCGAATTAAAACTGAATTTGCATCGCTATGAAATACTATGTGTTTTATGTTTTCTCCTTCTAAACCGAGTAACGTTTCTATGGAAAATACAGGATTTTCTTTCGAGTGGCGAGTGTCTCCCTTCCGATGCACTGTTCCTTCTTTACTGCATCCCTCGCTCCCTCACATTGACGAATTAACACGGAAATTGCGCCGCTACGAAATACTATTCGTTCTATGACTTCTCCTTCTGAATCGAGTAACGTTTCAATGGAAACGACAGGATTTTCTTTTGGGAGGCGAGTATCTCCTTTCCGATGCACTATTCCTTCTTTACTTCACAGCTCGTTCCCTCACATTGAAGAATTAATACAGAAATTGCGTCGCTATGAAATACTATTCGATCAATGACTTCTCCTTCTAAATCGCATAACGTTTCTATGGAAACGACAGGATTTTCTTTTCGGAGGCGAGTATCTCCTATGCGATGCACTATTCCTTCTTAACTGCATCCCTCGCTCCCTCGCTTTCTCGAATTAAAACTGAAATTGCATCGCTATGAAATACTATGGGTTTTATGTCTTCTTCTTGTAAACCGAGTAACGTTTCTACGGAAAATACAGGATTTTCTTTTGGGAGGCGACCGTCTCCCTTCCGATGCACTATTCGATCATTACTGCATCCCTTGCTCCCTCACATTGACGAACTAACACGGAAATTGCGCCGCTATGAAATACTATTCGTTCTATGACTTCTCCTTCTGAATCGAGTAACGTTTCAATGGAAACGACAGGATTTTCTTTTGGGAGGCGAGTATCTCCTTTCCGATGCACTATTCCTTCTTTACTTCACAGCTCGTTCCCTCACATTGAAGAATTAACACAGAAATTGCGTCGCTATGAAATACTATTCGATCAATGACTTCTCCTTCTAAATCGAGTAACGTTTCTATGGAAACGACAGGATTTTCTTTTCGGAGGCGAGCATCTCCTATGCGATGCACTATTCCTTCTTAACTGCATCCCTTGCTCCCTCGCTTTCTCGAATTAAAACTGAAATTGCATCGCTATGAAATACTATGGGTTTTATGTCTTCTTCTTGTAAACCGAGTAACGTTTCTACGGAAAATACAGGATTTTCTTTTGGGAGGCGACTGTCTCCCTTCCGATGCACTATTCGATCATTACTGCATCCCTTGCTCCCTCACATTGACGAAATAACACGGAAATTGCGCCGCTATGGAATACTATGCGTTCTATGACTTTTCCTTCTAAATCGAGTAATGTTTCTATGGAAACTACAGGATTTTCTTTTGGGAGGCGAGTAACTCCTATGCGATGCACTATTCCTTCTTTACTGCATCCCTCGCCCCCCTGCTTTGTCGAATTAAAACTGAAATTGCATCACTATGAAATACTATGGGTTTTATGTCTTCTCCCTCTAAACTGAGTAACGTATCTATGGAAACGACAGGATTTTCTTTTGGGAGGCGAGTATCTCCTATGCGATGCACTATTCCTTCTGTACTGCATCCCTCGCTCCCTCACATTGACGAATTAACACGGAATGCGCCGCTATGAAATACTATGCGTTCTATGACATCTCCTTCTAAATCGAGTAACGTTTCTATGGAAACGACAGGATTTTCTTTTGGGAGGCGAGTATCTCCATTCCGATGCACTATTCCTTCTTTACTTCACAGCTCGTTCCCCCACATTGACGAATTAACACAGAAATTACGTCGCTATGAAATACTATTCGATCAATGACTTCTCCTTCTAATTCGAGTAACGTTTCTCTAGAAACCACAGGATTTTCTTTTGGGAGGCGAGTATCTCCTTTACGATGCACTATTCCTTCTCTACTGCATCCCTCGCTCCCGCGCTTTGTCGAATTAAAACTGAAATTCCATCGCTATGAAATACTACGTGTTTTATGTCTTCTCCTTCTAATCCGAGTAACGTTTCTATGGAAAATACAGGATTTTCTTTTGGAAGGCAAGTGTCTCCCTTCCGATGCACTATTCCTTCTTTACTGCATCCCTCGCTCGTTCACATTGACGAATTAACACGGAAATTGCGCCGTTATGAAATACTATGCGTTCTATGACTTCTCCTTCTAAATCGAGTAACGTTTCTATGGAAACGATAGGATTTTCTTTTGGGAGCCGAGTATCTCCTTTCCGATGCACTATTCGTTCTTTACTCCACAGCTCGTTCCCTCACATTGACGAATTAACACAGAAATTGCGTCGCTATGAAATACTATTCGATCAATGACTTCTCCTTCTAATTCGAGTAACGTTTCTCTGGAAACCACAGGATTTTCTTTTGGGAGGCGAGTATCTCCTATGCGATGCACTATTCCTTCTTTACTGCATCCATCGCTCTCTCGCTTTGTCGAATTAAAACTGAAATTGCATCGCTATGAAATACTATGGGTTTTATGTCTTCTCCTTCTAAACCGAGTAACGTTTCTATAGAAAATACAGGATTTTCTTTTTGGAGGCGAGTGTCTACGTTCCGATGCACTATTCCTTCTTTACTGCATCCCTCGCTCCCTCACATTGACGAATTAACACGGAAATTGCGCCGCTATGAAATACCATGCGTTCTATGACTTCTCCTTCTAAATCGAGTAACATTTCTATGGAAACGACAGGATATTCTTTTGGGAGGCGAGTATCTCCTATGCGATGCACTATTCCTTCTGTACTGCATCCCTCGCTCCCTTACATTGACGAATTAACACGAAAATTGCGCCGCTATGAAATACTATGGGTTTTATGTGTTCTCCTTTTAAACCGAGTAACGTTTCTATGGCAAATACAGGATTTTCTTTTGGGAGGCGAGTGTCTCCCTTCCGATGCACTATTCCTTCTTTACTGCATCCCTCGCTCCCTCACATTGACGAATTAACACGGAAATTGTGCCGCCATGAAATACTATGCGTTCTATGACTTCTCCTTCTAAATCGAGTAACGTTTCTATGGAAACGACAGTATTTTCTTTTGGGAGGCGAGTATCTCCTATGCGATGCACTATTCCCACTTTACTGCATCCCTCGCTTCCTCACTTTGTCGAATTAAAACTGAAATTCCAGCGCTATGAAATACTATGGGTTTTATGTCTTCTCCTTCTAAACCGAGTATCGTTTCTATGGAAAATACAGGATTTTCTTTTTGGAGGCGAGTGTCTCCCTTTCGATGCACTATTCCTTCTTTACTGCATCCCTCGCTCGCTCACATTGACGAATTAACACGGAAATTACGCCGCTATGAAATACTATGCGTTCTTTGACTTCTCCTTCTAAATCGAGTAACGTTTCTCTGGAAACCACAGGATTTTCTTTTGGGAGGCGAGTATCTCCTTTCCGATGCACTATTCCTTCTTTACTTCACAGCTCGTTCCCTCACATTGACGAATTAACACAGAAATTGCGTCGCTATGAAATACTATGCGTTCTTTGACTTCTCCTTCTAAATCGAGTAACGTTTCTTTGGAAACCACAGGATTTTCTTTTGGGAGGCGAGTATCTCCTATGCGATGCACTATTCCTTCTTTACTGCATCCCTCGCTCCCTCGCTTTGTCGAATTATAACTGAAGTTGCATCGCTATGAAATGCTATGGGGTTTATGTCTTCTCCTTCTAAACCGAGTAACGTTTCTATGGAAAATACAGGATTTTCTTTTGGGAGGCGAGTGTCTCCCTTCCGATGCACTATTCCTTCTTTACTGCATCCCTCGCTCCCTCACATTGACGAATTAACACGGAAATTGCGCCGCTATGAAATACTATGCGTTCTATGACTTCTCCTTCTAAATCGAGTAACGTTTCTATGGAAACGACAGGATTTTCTTTTTGGAGGCGAGTATCCCCTATGCGATGCACTATACCTTCTTTACTGCATCCCTCGCTCCCTCGCTTTGTCGAATTAAAACTGAAATTGGATCGCTATGAAATACTATGGGTTTTATGGCTTCTCCATCTAAACCGAGAAACGTCTCTATGGAAACGACAGGATTTTCTTTTGGGAGGCGAGTATCTCCTATGCGATGCACTATTCCTTCTGTACTGCATCCCTCGCCCCCTCACATTGACGAATTAACACGGACATTGCGCCGCTATGAAATACTATGCGTTCTATGACTTCTCCTTCTAAATCGAGTTATGTTTCTATGGAAACGACAGGATTTTCTTTTGGGAGGCGAGTATCTCCTTTCCGATGCACTATTCCTTCTTTACTGCATCCCTCGCCCCCCTGCTTTGTCGAATTAAAACTGAAATTGCATCGCTATGAAATACTATGGGTTTTATCTCTTCACCTTCTAAACCGAGTAACGTTTCTATGGAAAATACAGGATGTTCTTTTGGGCGGCGAGTGTCTCCCTTCCGATTCACTAATCCTTCTTTGCTGCATCCCTCGCTCCCTCACATTGACGAATGAACACGGAAATTGCGCCGCTATGAAATTCTATGCGTTCTATGACTTCTCTTTCTAAATCGAGTAACGTTTCTATGGAAACAACAGGATTTTCTTTGGGAGGCGAGTATCTCCTTTCCGATGCACTATTGCTTCTTTAATGCATCCCTCGCCCCCCTGCTTTGTCGATTTAAAACTGAAATTGCATCGCTATGAAATACTATGGGTTTTATGTCTTCACCTTCTAAACCGAGTAACGTTTCTGTGGAAAATACAGGATTTTCTTTTGGGAGGCGACTGTCTCCCTTCCGATGCGCTATTCCTTCATTACTGCATCCCTCGCACCCTCACATTGACGAATTACCACGGATATTGCGCCGCTATGAAATACTATGCGTTCTATGACTTTTCCTTCTAAATCGAGTAACGTTTCTATGGAAACGACAGGATTTTCTTTTGGGAGGCGTTTATCTCCTATGCGATGCACTATTCCTTCTTTACTGCATCCCTCGCCCCCTGCTTTGTCGATCTAAAACTGAAATTGCATCGCTATGAAATACTATGGGCTTTATGTCTTCTAATTCTAAACCGAGTAACGTTTCTATGGAAACGACAGGATTTTCTTTTGGGAACCGAGTATCTCCTATGCGATGCACTATTCCTTCTGTACTGTATCCCTCGCTCCCTCATATTGACGAATTAACACGGAAAATGCGCCGCTATGAAATACTCCCATGAACCATGGACCTTGCCGTTGGTGGGGAGGCTTGCGTGCCTCAGCGATACAGATAGCCGTACCGTAGGTGCAACCACAACGGAGGGGTATCTGTTGAGAGGCCAGACAAACGTGTGGTTCCTGAAGAGGGGCAGCAGCCTTTTCAGTAGTTGCAAGGGCAACAGTCTGGATGATTGACTGATCTGGCCTTGTAACAATAACCAAAACGGCCTTGCTGTGCTGGTACTGCGAACGGCTGAAAGCAAGGGGAAACTACAGCTGTAATTTTTTCCGAGGGCATGCAGCTTTACTGTATGATTACATGATGATGGCGTCCTCTTGAGTAAAATATTCCGGAGGTAAAATAGTCCCCCATTCGGATCTCCGGGCGGGGACTACTCAGGAGGATGTTGTTATCAGGAGAAAGAAAACTGGCGTTCTACGGATCGGAGCGTGGAATGTCAGATCCCTTAATCGGGCAGGTAGGTTAGAAAATTTAAAAAGGGAAATGGATAGGTTGAAGTTAGATATAGTGGGAATTAGTGAAGTTCGGTGGCAGGAGGAACAAGACTTCTGGTCAGGTGACTACAGGTTTATAAACACAAAATCAAATAGGGGTAATACAGGAGTAGGTCTAATAATGAATAGGAAAATAGGAATGCGGGTAAGCTACTACAAACAGCATAGTGAACGCATTATTGTGGCCAAGATAGATACGAAGCCCACACCTTCTACAGTAGTACAAGTTTATATGCCAACTAGCTCTGCAGATGACGAAGAAATTGAAGAAATGTATGATGAAATAAAAGAAATTATTCAGATTGTGAAGGGAGACGAAAATTTAATAGTCATGGGTGACTGGAATTCGAGTGTAGGAAAAGGGAGAGAAGGAAACATAGTAGGTGAATATGGATTGGGGGACAGAAATGAAAGAGGAAGCCGCCTGGTAGAATTTTGCACAGAGCACAACATAATCATAACTAACACTTGGTTTAAGAATCATGAAAGAAGGTTGTATACATGGAAGAACCCTGGAGATACTAAAAGGTATCTGATAGATTATATAATGGTAAGACAGAGATTTAGGAACCAGGTTTTAAATTGTAAGACATTTCCAGGGGCAGATATGGACTCTGACCACAATCTATTGGTTATGACCTGTAGATTAAAACTGAAGAAACTGCAAAAAGGTGGGAATTTAAGGAGATGGGACCTGGATAAACTAAAAGAACCAGAGGTTGTACAGAGATTCAGGGAGAGCATAAGGGAGCAATTGACAGGAATGGGGGAAATAAATACAGTAGAAGAAGAATGGGTAGCTTTGAGGGATGAAGTAGTGAAGGCAGCAGAGGATCAAGTAGGTATAAAGACGAGGGCTAGTAGAAATCCTTGGGTAACAGAAGAAATATTGAATTTAATTGATGAAAGGAGAAAATATAAAAATGCAGTAAGTGAAACAGGCAAAAAGGAATACAAACGTCTCAAAAATGAGATCGACAGGAAGTGCAAAATGGCTAAGCAGGAATGGCTAGAGGACAAATGTAAGGATGTAGAGGCCTATCTCACTAGGGGTAAGATAGATACCGCCTACAGGAAAATTAAAGAGACCTTTGGAGATAAGAGAACGACTTGTATGAATATCAAGAGTTCAGATGGAAACCCAGTTCTAAGCAAAGAAGGGAAAGCAGAAAGGTGGAAGGAGTATATAGAGGGTCTATACAAGGGCGATGTACTTGAGGACAATATTATGGAAATGGAAAAGGATGTAGATGAAGATGAAATTGGAGATACGATACTGCGTGAAGAGTTTGACAGAGCACTGAAAGACCTGAGTCGAAACAAGGCCTCCGGAGTAGACAATATTCCATTGGAACTACTGACGGCCGTGGGAGAGCCAGTCCTGACAAAACTCTACCATCTGGTGAGCAAGATGTATGAAACAGGCAAAATACCCTCAGACTTCAAGAAGAATATAATAATTCCAATCCCAAAGAAAGCAGGTGCTGACAGATGTGAAAATTACCGAACTATCAGCTTAATAAGTCACAGCTGCAAAATACTAACACGAATTCTTTACAGACGAATGGAAAAACTAGTAGAAGCCAACCTCGGGGAAGATCAGTTTGGATTCCGTAGAAACACTGGAACACGTGAGGCAATACTGACCTTACGACTTATCTTAGAAGAAAGATTAAGGAAAGGCAAACCTACGTTTCTAGCATTTGTAGACTTAGAGAAAGCTTTTGACAATGTTGACTGGAATACTCTCTTTCAAATTCTAAAGGTGGCAGGGGTAAAATACAGGGAGCGAAAGGCTATTTACAATTGGTACAGAAACCAGATGGCAGTTATAAGAGTCGAGGGACATGAAAGGGAAGCAGTGGTTGGGAAGGGAGTAAGACAGGGTTGTAGCCTGTCCCCGATGTTGTTCAATCTGTATATTGAGCAAGCAGTAAAGGAAACAAAAGAAAAATTCGGAGTAGGTATTAAAATTCATGGAGAAGAAATAAAAACTTTGAGGTTCGCCGATGACATTGTAATTCTGTCAGAGACAGCAAAGGACTTGGAAGAGCAGTTGAATGGAATGGACAGTGTCTTGAAAGGAGGATATAAGATGAACATCAACAAAAGCAAAACAAGGATAATGGAATGTAGTCCAATTAAGTCGGGTGATGCTGAGGGAATTAGATTAGGAAATGAGGCACTTAAAGTAGTAAAGGAGTTTTGCTATTTGGGGAGCAAAATAACTGATGATGGTCGAAGTAGAGAGGATATAAAATGTACGCTGGCAATGGCAAGGAAAGCGTTTCTGAAGAAGAGAAATTTGTTAACATCCAGTATTGATTTAAGTGTCAGGAAGTCATTTCTGAAAGTATTCGTATGGAGTGTAGCCATGTATGGAAGTGAAACATGGACGATAAATAGTTTGGACAAGAAGAGAATAGAAGCTTTCGAAATGTGGTGCTACAGAAGAATGCTGAAGATTAGATGGGTAGATCACATAACTAATGAGGAAGTATTGAATAGGATTGGGGAGAAGAGAAGTTTGTGGCACAACTTGACCAGAAGAAGGGATCGGTTAGTAGGACATGTTCTGAGGCATCAAGGGATCACCAATTTAGTATTGGAGGGCAGCGTGGAGGGTAAAAATCGTAGGGGGAGACCAAGAGATGAATACACTAAGCAGATTCAGAAGGATGTAGGTTGCAGTAGGTACTGGGAGATGAAAAAGCTTGCACAGGATAGAGTAGCATGGAGAGCTGCATCAAACCAGTCTCAGGACTGAAGACCACAACAACAACAACATGAAATACTATGCGTTCTATGACTTCTCCTTCTAAATCGTGAAACGTTTCTATGGAAACGACAGGCATTTCTTTTGGGAGGCGAGTATCTCCTATGCGATGCACTATTCCTTCTTTACCGCATCCTTCGCTCTCTCGCTTTGTCGAAATAAAACTGAAATTGCATCGCTATGAAATACTATGGGTTTTATGTCTTCTCCTTCTGAAGCGAGTAACGTTTCTATAGAAAATACAGGATTTTCTTTTGGGAGGCGAGTGTCTCCCTTCCGATGCACTATTCCTTCTTTACTGCATCCCTCGCTCCCTCACACTGACGAATTAACACGGAAATTGCGCCGCTATGAAATACTATGCGTTCTATGACTTCTCCTTCTATATCGAGTAACGTTTCTATGGAAACGACAGGATTTTCTTTTGGGAGGCGAGTATCTCCTATGCGATGCACTATTCCTTCTTTACTGCATCCCTCGCTCCCTCGCTTTGTCGAATTAAAACTGAAATTGCATCGCTATGAAATACTAAGGGTTTTATTTCTTCTCCTTCTAAACCGAGTAACGTTTCTATGGAAACGAGAGGATAATATTTTGGGAGGCGAGTATCTCCTTTCCGATGCACTATTCCTTCTTTACTTCACAGCTCGTTCCCTCAGATTGACGAATTAACATAGAAATTGCGTCGCTATGAAATTCTATTCGATCAGTGACTTCTCCTTCTAAATCGAGTAACGTTTCTATGGAAACGACAGGATTTTCTTTTGGGAGGCGAGTATCTCCTACGCGATGCACTTTTCCTTCTTTACTGCATCCCTCGCTCCCTCACATTGACGAATTAACACGGATATTGCGCCGCTATGAAATACTATGCGTTCTATGACTTCTCCTTCTAAATCGAGTATCGTTTCTATGGAAACGACATGATTTTCTTTTGGGAGGCGAGTATCTCCTATGCGATGCACAATTCCCTCTTTACTGCATCCCTCGCTCCCTCGCTTTGTCGACTTAAAACTAAAATTGAATAGCTGTGAAATACTATGGGTTTTATGTCTTCTCCTTCTAAACCGAGTAACGTTTCTATGGAAACGACAGGATTTTCTTTTGGGAGGCGAGTATCTCCTATGCGATGCACTATTCCTTCTGTACTGCATCCCTCGCTCCCTCACATTGACGAATTAACACGGAAATTGCGCCGCTATGAAATACTATACGTTCTATGACTTCTCCTTCTAAATCGAGTAACGTTTCAATGGAAACGACAGGATTTTCTTTTGGGTGGCGAATATCTCCTATGCGAAGCACTATTCCTTCTTTACTGCATCCCTCGCTCCCTCGCATTGTCGAATTAAAACTGAAATTGCATCGCTATGAAATACTATGGGTTTTATGTCTTCTCCTTCTAAACCAAGTAACGTTTCTATGGAAAATACAGGATTTTCTTTTGGGAGGATGGTGTCTCCCTTCCGATGCACTATTCCTTCTTTACTGCATCCCTCGCTCCCTCACATTGACGAATTAACACGGAAATTGCGCCGCTATGAAATACTATGCGTTCTATGATTTCTCCTTCTAAATCGAGTAACGTTTCTATGGAATCGACAGGATTTTCCTTTGGGAGGCGAGTATCTCCTATGCGATGAACTATTCCTTCTTTACTGCATCCCTCGCTCCCTCGCTTTGTCGAATTAAAACTGAAATTGCATCGCTATGAAATACTATGGGTTTTATGTCTTCTCCTTCTAAACCGAGTAACGTTTCTATAGAAAATACAGGATTTTCTTTTGGGAGGCGAGTGTCTCCCTTCCGATGCACTATTCCTTCTTAACTGCATCCCTCGCTACCTCACATTTACGAATTAATAAGGAAATTGCGCCGCTATGAAATACTATGCGTTCTATGACTTCTTCTTCTAAATCGAGTAACGTTTCTATGGAAACGACAGGATTTTCTTTTGGGAGGCGAGTATCTCCTATGCGATGCACTATTCCTTCTTTACTTCATCGCTCGCTTCCTCGCTTTGTCGAATTAAAACTGAAATTGCATCCCTATGAAATACTATGGGTTTTATGTCTTCTCCTTCTAAACCAAGTAACGTTTCTATGGAAAATACAGGATTTTCTTTTGGGAGGAGGGTGTCTCCCTTCCGATGCACTATTCATTCTTTACTGCATCCCTCGCCCCCTCACATTGACGAATTAACACGGAAATTGCGCCGCTATGAAATACTATGCGTTCTATGACTTCTCCTTCTAAATCGAGTAACGTTTCTATGGAATCGACAGGATTTTCCTTTGGGAGGCGAGTATCTCCTATGCGATGAACTATTCCTTCTTTACTGCCTCCCTCGCTCCCTCGCTTTGTCGAATTAAAACTGAAATTGCATCGCTATGAAATACTATGGGTTTTATGTCTTCTCCTTCCAAACCGAGTAACGTTTCTATAGAAAATACAGGATTTTCTTTTGGCAGGCGAGGGTCTCCCTTCCCATGCACTATTCCTTCTTAACTGCATCTCTCGCTACCTCACATTGACGAATTAATACGGAAATTGCGCCGCTATGAAATACTATGCGTTCTATGACTTCTTCTTCTAAATCGAGTAACGTTTCTATGGAAACGACAGGATTTTCTTTTGGGAGGCGAGTATCTCCTATGCGATGAAATATTCCTTCTTTACTTCATCCCTCGCTTCCTCGCTTTGTCGAATTAAAACAGAAATTGCATCGCTATGAAATACTATGGGTTTTATGTCTTCTCCATCTAAACCGAGTAACGTTTCTATGGAAAATACAGGATTTTCTTTTGGGAGGCGAGTGTATCCCTTCCGGTGCACTACTCCTTCTTTACTGCATCCCTCTCTCCCTCACATTGACGAATTAACACGGAAATTGCGCCGCTATGAAATACTATGCGTTCTATGACTTCTCCTTCTAAATCGAGTAACGTTTCTATGGAAACGACGGGATTTTCTTTTGGGAGGCGAGTATCTCCAATGCGATGCACTGTTCCTTCTTTACTGTATCCCTGCTCCCTCGCTTTGTCGAATTAAAACAGTAATTGCATCGCTATGAAAAACTATGGGTTTTATGTCTTCTCCTTCTAAACCGAGTAACGTTTCTATGGAAAATACAGGATTTTCTTTTGGGAGGCGAGTGTATCCCTTCCGGTGCACTACTCCTTCTTTACTGCATCCCTCTCTCCCTCACATTGACGAATTAACACGGAAATTGCGCCGCTATGAAATACTATGCGTTCTATGACTTCTCCTTCTAAATCGAGTATCGTTTCTATGGAAACGACAGGATTTTCCTTTGGGAGGCGAGTATCTCCTATGCGATGCACTATTCCTTCTTTACTTCATCCCTCGCTTCCTCGCTTTGTCGAATTAAAACTGAAATTGCATCGCTATGAAATACCATGGGTTTTACGTCTTCTTCTTCTAAACCGAGTAATGTTTCTATGGAAAATACAGGATTTTCTTTTGGGAGGCGAGTCTCTCCTTTCCGATGCATTATTCCATCTTTACTGCATGCCTCGCTACCTCACATTGACGATTTAACACGGAAATTGCGCCGCTATGAAATACTATGCGTTCTATGACTTCTCCTTCTAAATCGAGTAACGTTTCTATGGAAACGACAAGATTTTCATGTGGGAGGCGAGTATCTCCTATGCGATGCACTATTCCTTCTTTACTGCATCACTCGCTCCCTCGCTTTGTCGAATTAAAACAGAAATTGCATCGCTATGAAATACTATGGGTTTTATGTCTTCTCCTTCTAAACCGAGTAACGTTTCTATGGAAAATACAGGATTTTCTTTTGGGAGGCGAGTGTCTCCCTTCCGATGCACTATTCCTTCTTTACTGCATCCCTCGCTCCCTCACATTGACGAATTAACACGGAAATTGCGCCGCTATGAAATACTATGCGTTCTATGACTTCTCCTTCTAAATCGAGTAACGTTTCTATGGAATCGACAGGATTTTCCTTTGGGAGGCGAGTATCTCCTATGCGATGAGCTATTCCTTCTTTACTGCATCCCTCGCTCCCTCGCTTTGTCGAATTAAAACTGAAATTGCATCGCTATGAAATACTATGGGTTTTATGTCTTCTCCTTCTAAACCGAGTAACGTTTCTATAGAAAATACAGGATTTTCTTTTGGGAGGCGAGTGTCTCCCTTCCGATGCACTATTCCTTCTTAACTGCATCCCTCGCTACCTCACATTTACGAATTAATACGGAAATTGCGCCGCTATGAAATACTATGCTTTCTATGACTTCTTCTTCTAAATCGAGTAACGTTTCTATGGAAACGACAGGATTTTCTTTTGGGAGGCGAGTATCTCCTATGCGATGCACTATTCCTTCTTTACTTCATCGCTCGCTTCCTCGCTTTGTCGAATTAAAACTGAAATTGCATCGCTATGAAATACTATGGGTTTTATGTCTTCTCCTTCTAAACCAAGTAACGTTTCTATGGAAAATACAGGATTTTCTTTTGGGAGGAGGGTGTCTCCCTTCCGATGCACTATTCATTCTTTACTGCATCCCTCGCTCCCTCACATTGACGAATTAACACGGAAATTGCGCCGCTATGAAATACTATGCGTTCTATGACTTCTCCTTCTAAATCGAGTAACGTTTCTATGGAATCGACAGGATTTTCCTTTGGGAGGCGAGTATCTCCTATGCGATGAACTATTCCTTCTTTACTGCCTCCCTCGCTCCCTCGCTTTGTCGAATTAAAACTGAAATTGCATCGCTATGAAATACTATGGGTTTTATGTCTTCTCCTTTCAAACCGAGTAACGTTTCTATAGAAAATACTGGATTTTCTTTTGGCAGGCGAGGGTCTCCCTTCCCATGCACTATTCCTTCTTAACTGCATCTCTCGCTACCTCACATTGACGAATTAATACGGAAATTGCGCCGCTATGAAATACTATGCGTTCTATGACTTCTTCTTCTAAATCGAGTAACGTTTCTATGGAAAAGACAGGATTTTCTTTTGGGAGGCGAGTATCTCCTATGCGATGAACTATTCCTTCTTTACTTCATCCCTCGCTTCCTCGCTTTGTCGAATTAAAACTGAAATTGCATCGCTATGAAATACTATGGGTTTTATGTCTTCTCCATCTAAACCGAGTAACGTTTCTATGGAAAATACAGGATTTTCTTTTGGGAGGCGAGTGTATCCCTTCCGGTGCACTACTCCTTCTTTACTGCATCCCTCTCTCCCTCACATTGACGAATTAACACGGAAATTGCGCCGCTATGAAATTCTATGCGTTCTATGACTTCTCCTTCTAAATCGAGTAACGTTTCTATGGAAACGACAGGATTTTCTTTTGGGAGGCGAGTATCTCCAATGCGATGCACTGTTCCTTCTTTACTGTATCCCTCGCTCCCTCGCTTTGTCGAATTAAAACAGTAATTGCATCGCTATGAAAAACTATGGGTTTTATGTCTTCTCATTCTAAACCGAGTAACGTTTCTATGGAAAATACAGGATTTTCTTTTGGGAGGCGAGTGTCTCCCTTCCGATGCACTATTCCTTCTTTACTGCATCCCTCGCTCCCTCACATTGACGAATTAACACGGAAATTGCGCCGCTATGAAATACTAAGCGTTCTATGACTTGTTCTTCTAAATCGAGTATCGTTTCTATGGAAACGACAGGATTTTCCTTTGGGAAGCGAGTATCTCCTATGCGATGCACTATTCCTTCTTTACTTCATCCCTCGCTTCCTCGCTTTGTCGAATTAAAACTGAAATTGCATCGCTATGAAATACCATGGGTTTTACGTCTTCTTCTTCTAAACCGAGTAATGTTTCTATGGAAAATACAGGATTTTCTTTTGGGAGGCGAGTGTCTCCTTTCCGATGCATTATTCCATCTTTACTGCATGCCTCGCTACCTCACATTGACGATTTAACACGGAAATTGCGCCGCTATGAAATACTATGCGTTCTATGACTTCTCCTTCTAAATCGAGTAACGTTTCTATGGAAACGACAAGATTTTCATGTGGGAGGCGAGTATCTCCTATGCGATGCACTATTCCTTCTTTACTGCATCACTCGCTCCCTCGCTTTGTCGAATTAAAACAGAAATTGCATCGCTATGAAATACTATGGGTTTTATGTCTTCTCCTTCTAAACCGAGTAACGTTTCTATGGAAAATACAGGATTTTCTTTTGGGAGGCGAGTGTCTCCCATCCGATGCACTATTCCTTCTTTACTGCATCACTCGCTCCCTCACATTGACGAATTAACACGGAAATTGCGCAGCAATGAAATACTATGCGTTCTATGACTTCTCCTTCTAAATCGAGTAACGTTTCTATGGAAACGACAGGATTTTCTTTTGGGAGGCGAGTATCTCCTATGCGATGCACTATTCCTTCTTTACTGCATCCCTCGCTCCCTCGCTTTGTCGAATTAAAACTGAAATTGCATCCCTATGAAATACTATGGGTTTTATGTCTTCTCCTTCTAAACCGAGTATCGTTTCTATGGAAAATACTGGATTTTCTTTTGGGAGGCGAGTGTATCCCTTCCGATGCACTATTCCTTCTTTACTGCATCCCTCTCTCCCTCACATTGACGAATTAACACGGAAATTGCGCCGCTATGAAAAATTATGCGTTCTATGACATCTCCTTCTAAATCGAGTAACGTTTCTATGGAAACGACAGGATTTTCTTTTGGGAGGCGACTATCTCCTATGCGATGCACTATTCCTTCTTTACTGCATCCCTCGCTCCCTCGCTTTGTCGAATTAAAACTGAAATTGCATCGCTATGAAATACTATGTGTTTTATGTCTTCTCCTCCTAAACCGAGCAACGTTTCTATGGAAAATACAGGATTTTTTTTTGGGAGGCGAGTGTCTCCCTTCCGATGCACTATTCCTTCTTTACTGCATCCCTCGCTCCCTCACATTGACGAATTAACACGGAAATTTCGCCGCAATGAAATACTATGCGTTCTATCACTTCTCCTTCTAAATCGAGTAACGTTTCTATGGAAACGACAGCATTTTCTTTTGGGAGGCGTGTATCACCTATGCGATGCACTATTCCTTCTTTACTGCATCCCTCGCTCCCTCGCTTTTTCGAATTAAAACTGAAATTGCATCGTTATGAAATACTATGGGTTTTATGTCTTCTCCTTCTAAACCCAGTAACGTTTCTATGGAAACGAGAGGAGTTTCTTTTGGGAGGCGAGTATCTCCTTTCCGACGCACTATTCCTTCTTTACTTCAGAGCTCGTTCCCTCACATTGACGAATTAACACAGAAATTGCGTCGCTATGAAATATTATTCGATCAATGAGTTCCCCTTCTAAATCGAGTAACGTTTGTATGGAAACGACAGGATTTTCTTTTCGGAGGCGAGTATCTCCTATGCGATGCACTATTCCTTCTTTACTGCATCCCTCGCTCCCTCGCTTTGTCGAATTAAAACTGAAATTGCATCGCTATGAAATACTATGGGTTTTATGTCTTCTCCTTCTAAACCGAGTATCATTTCTATGGAAAATACAGGATTTTCTTTTGGGAGGCGACTGTCTCCCTTCCGATGCACTATTCCTTCATTACTGCATCCCTCGCTCCCTCACATTGACGAATTAACTCGGAAATAGCGCCGCTATGAAATACTATGCGTTCTATGACTTTTCCTTCTAAATCGAGTAACGTTTCTATGGAAACGACAGGATTTACTTTTGGGAGGCGAGTATCTCCTTTCCGATGCACTATTCCTTCTTTACTTCACAGCTCGTTCCCTCACATTGACGAATTAACACAGAAATTGCGTCGCTATGAAATGCTATTCGATCAATGACTTCTCCTTCTAATTCGAGTAACGTTTCTCTGGATACCACAGGATTTTCTTTTGGGAGGCGAGTATCTCGTTTACGATGCACTATTCCTTGTTTACTGCATCCCTCGCTCCCGTGCTTTGTCGAATTAAAACTGAAATTGCATCGCTATGAAATACTATGTGTTTTATGTCTTCTCCTTCTAAACCGAGTAACGTTTCTATGGAAAATACAGGATTTTCTTTTGGGAGGCGAGTGTCTCCCTTCCGATGCACTATTCCTTCTTTACTGCA
Source organism: Schistocerca piceifrons (assembly GCF_021461385.2). NCBI lineage: Eukaryota > Metazoa > Arthropoda > Insecta > Orthoptera > Acrididae > Schistocerca > Schistocerca piceifrons. The sequence goes on along the minus strand of NW_025727271.1, from coordinate 251,564 downwards.
TCCCTCTCTCCCTCACATTGACGAATTAACACGGAAATTGCGCCGCTATGAAATACTATGCGTTCTATGACTTCTCCTTCTAAATCGAGTAACGTTTCTACGGAAACGACAGGATTTTCTTTTGGGAGGCGAGTATCCTCTATGCGATGCACTATTCCTTCTTTACTGCATCCATCGCTCCCTCGCTTTGTCGAATTAAAACTGATATTGCATCGCTATGAAATACTATGGGTTTTATGTCTTCTCCTTCTAAACCGAGTAACGTTTCTATGGAAACGAGAGGATTTTCTTTTGGGAGGCGAGTATCTCCTTTCCGATGCACTATTCCTTCTTTACTTCACAGCTCGTACCCTCACATTGACGAATTAACACAGAAATTGCGTCGCTATGAAATACTATTCGATCAATGACTTCTCCTTCTAAATCGAGTAACGTTTCTATGGAAACGACAGGATTTTCTTTTCGAAGGCGAGTATCTTCTATGCGATGCACTATTCCTTCTTAACTGCATCCCTCGCTCCCTCGCTTTGTCGAATTAAAACTGAAATTGCATCGCTATGAGATACTATGGGTTTTATGTCTTCTCCTTGTAAACCGAGTAACGTTTCTATGGAAAATACAGGATTTTCTTTTGGGAGGCGACTGTCTCCTTTCCGATGCACTATTCCATCATTACTGCAGCCCTCGCTCCCTCACATTGACGAATTAACACGGAAATTGCGCCGCTAAGAAATACTATGCGTTCTATGACTTTTCCTTCAAAATCGAGTAACGTCTCTATGGGGACGACAGGATTTTCTTTTGGGAGGCGAGAGTCTCCTATGCGATGCACTATTCCTTCTTTACTGCATCCCCCGCCCCCCTGCTTTGTCGAATTAAAACTGAAATTGCATCGCTATGAAATACTATGGGTTTTATGTCTTCTCCTTCTAAACCGAGCAACGTTTCTATGGAAACGACAGGATTTTCTTTTGGGAGGCGAGTATCTCCTATGCGATGCACTATTCTTTCTGTACTGCATAACTCGCTCCCTCACAATGACGAATTGACACGGAAATTGGGCCGCTATGATATAGTATGCGTTCTATGACTTCTCCTTCTAAATCGAGTAACGTTTCTACGGAAACGACAGGATTTTCTTTTGGGAGGCGAGTATCTCCTTTCCGATTCAGTATTCCTTCTTTACTTCACAGCTCGTTCCCCCACATTGACGAATGAACACAGAAATTGCGTCGCTATGAAATACTATTCGATCAATGACTTCTCCTTCTAATTCGAGTAACGATTCTCTGGAAACCACTGGATTTTCTTTTGGGAGGCGAGTAACTAATTTACGATGCACTATTCCTTCTTTACTGCATCGCTCGCTCCCGCGCTTTGTCGAATTAAAACTGAATTTGCATCGCTATGAAATACTATGTGTTTTATGTCTTCTCCTTCTAATACGAGTAAAGTTTCTCTGGAAACCACAGGATTTTCTTTTGGGAGGCGAGTATCTCCTATGCGATGCACTATTCCTTCTTTACTGCATCCATCGCTCTCTCGCTTTGTCGAATTAAAACTGAAATTGCATCGCTATGAAATACTATGGGTTTTTATGTCTTCTCCTTCTAAACCGAGTAACGTTTCTATAGAAAATACAGGATTTTCTTTTTGGAGGCGAGTGTCTACGTTCCGATGCACTATTCCTTCTTTACTGCATCCCTCGCTCCCTCACATTGACGAATTAACACGGAAATTGCGCCGCTATGAAATACCATGCGTTCTATGACTTCTCCTTCTAAATCGAGAAACATTTCTATGGAAACGACAGGATATTCTTTTGGGAGGCGAGTATCTCCTATGCGATGCACTATTCCTTCTGTACTGCATCCCTCGCTCCCTCACATTGACGAATTAACACGGAAATTGCGCCGCTATGAAATACTATGTGTTTTATGTCTTCTCCTCCTAAACCGAGCAACGTTTCTATGGAAAATACAGGATTTTCTTTTGGGAGGCGAGTGTCTCCCTTCCGATGCACTATTCCTTCTTTACTGCATCCCTCGCTCCCTCACATTGACGAATTAACACGGAAATTTCGCCGCTATGAAATACTATGCGTTCTATGACTTCTCCTTCTAAATCGAGTAACGTTTCTATGGAAACGACAGCATTTTCTTTTGGGAGGCGTGTATCTCCTATGCGATGCACTATTTTTTCTTTACTGCATCCCTCGCTCCCTCGCTTTGTCGAATTAAAACTGAAATTGCATCGTTATGAAATACTATGGGTTTTATGTCTTCTCCTTCTAAACCCAGTAACGTTTCTATGGAAACGAGAGGATTTTCTTTTGGGAGGCGAGTATCTCCTTTCCGACGCACTATTCCTTCTTTACTTCAGAGCTCGTCCCTCACATTGACGAATTAACACAGAAATTGCGTCGCTATGAAATATTATTCGATCAATGAGTTCCCCTTCTAAATCGAGTAACGTTTGTATGGAAACGACAGGATTTTCTTTTCGGAGGCGAGTATCTCCTATGCGATGCACTATTCCTTCTTTACTGCATCCCTCGCTCCCTCGCTTTGTCGAATTAAAACTGAAATTGCATCGCTATGAAATACTATGGGTTTTATGTCTTCTCCTTCTAAACCGAGTATCATTTCTATGGAAAATACAGGATTTTCTTTTGGGAGGCGACTGTCTCCCTTCCGATGCACTATTCCTTCATTACTGCATCCCTCGCTCCCTCACATTGACGAATTAATTCGGAAATAGCGCCGCTATGAAATACTATGCGTTCTATGACTTTTCCTTCTAAATCGAGTAACGTTTCTACGGAAACGACAGGATTTTCTTTTGGGAGGCGAGTATCTCCTATGCGCTGCACTATTCCTTCTTTACTGCATCCCTTGCCCCCCTGCTTTGTCGAATTAAAACTGAAATTCCATCGCTATGAAATACTATGGGTTTTATGTCTTCTCCTTCTAAACCGAGTAACGTTTCTATGGAAAGTACAGGATTTTCTTTTGGGATGCGACTGTCTCCCTTCCGATGCACTATTCCTTCATTACTGCATCCCTCGCTCCCTCACATTGACGAATTAACACGGAAATAGCGCCGCTATGAAATACTATGCGTTCTATGACTTTTCCTTCTAAATCGAGTAACGTTTCTATGGAAGCGACAGGATTTTCTTTTGGGAGGCGAGTATCTCCTTTCCGATGCACTATTCCTTCTTTACTTCACAGCTCGTTCCCTCACATTGACGAATTAACACAGAAATTGCGTCGCTATGAAATGCTATTCGATCAATGACTTCTCCTTCTAATTCGAGTAACGTTTCTCTGGATACCACAGGACTTTCTTTTGGGAGGCGAGTATCTCGTTTACGATGCACTATTCCTTGTTTACTGCATCCCTCGCTCCCGTGCTTTGTCGAATTAAAACTGAAATTGCATCGCTATGAAATACTATGTGTTTTAGGTCTTCTCTTTCTAAACCGAGTAACGTTTCTATGGAAAATACAGGATTTTCTTTTGGGAGGCGAGTGTCTCCCTTCCGATGCACTATTCCTTCTTTACTGCATCCCTCTCTCACTCACATTGACGAATTAACACGGAAATTGCGCCGCTATGAAATACTATGCGTTCTATGACTTCTCCTTCTAAATCGAGTAACGTTTCTACGGAAACGACAGGATTTTCTTTTGGGAGGCGAGTATCCTCTATGCGATGCACTATTCCTTCTTTACTGCATCCATCGCTCCCTCGCTTTGTCGAATTAAAACTGATATTGCATCGCTATGAAATACTATGGGTTTTATGTCTTCTCCTTCTAAACCGAGTAACGTTTCTATGGAAACGAGAGGATTTTCTTTTGGGAGGCGAGTATCTCCTTTCCGATGCACTATTCCTTCTTTACTTCACAGCTCGTACCCTCACATTGACGAATTAACACAGAAATTGCGTCGCTATGAAATACTATTCGATCAATGACTTCTCCTTCTAAATCGAGTAACGTTTCTATGGAAACGACAGGATTTTCTTTTCGAAGGCGAGTATCTTCTATGCGATGCACTATTCCTTCTTAACTGCATCCCTCGCTCCCTCGCTTTGTCGAATTAAAACTGAAATTGCATCGCTATGAAATACTATGGGTTTTATGTCTTCTCCTTGTAAACCGAGTAACGTTTCTATGGAAAATACAGGATTTTCTTTTGGGAGGCGACTGTCTCCATTCCGATGCACTATTCCATCATTACTGCAGCCCTCGCTCCCTCACATTGACGAATTAACACGGAAATTGCGCCGCTAAGAAATACTATGCGTTCTATGACTTTTCCTTCAAAATCGAGTAACGTCTCTATGGGAACGACAGGATTTTCTTTTGGGAGGCGAGAGTCTCCTATGCGATGCACTATTCCTTCTTTACTGCATCCCCCGCCCTCCTGCTTTGTCGAATTAAAACTGAAATTGCATCGCTATGAAATACTATGGGTTTTATGTCTTCTCCTTCTAAACCGAGTAACGTTTCTATGGAAACGACAGGATTTTCTTTTGGGAGGCGAGTATCTCCTATGCGATGCACTATTCCTTCTGTACTGCTTAACTCGCTCCCTCACAATGACGAATTGACACGGAAATTGGGCCGCTATGATATAGTAAGCGTTCTATGACTTCTCCTTCTAAATCGAGTAACGTTTCTATGGAAACGACAGGATTTTCTTTTGGGAGGCGAGTAACTCCTTTCCGATTCACTATTCCTTCTTTACTTCACAGCTCGTTCCCCCACATTGACGAATGAACACAGAAATTGCGTCGCGTATGAAATACTATTCGATCAATGACTTCTCCTTCTAATTCGAGTAACGATTCTCTGGAAACCACAGGATTTTCTTTTGGGAGGCGAGTAACTAATTTACGATGCACTATTCCTTCTTTACTGCATCGCTCGCTCCCGCGCTTTGTCGAATTAAAACTGAATTTGCATCGCTATGAAATACTATGTGTTTTATGTCTTCTCCTTCTAAACCGAGTAACGTTTCTATGGAAAATACAGGATTTTCTTTCGACTGGCGAGTGTCTCCCTTCCGATGCACTGTTCCTTCTTTACTGCATCCCTCGCTCCCTCACATTGACGAATTAACACGGAAATTGCGCCGCTATGAAGTACTATTCGTTCTATGACTTCTCCTTCTAAATCGAGTAACGTTTCTATGGAAACGACAGGATTTTCTTTTGGGAGGCGAGTATCTCCTTTCCGATGCACTATTCCTTCTTTACTTCACAGCTCGTTCCCCCACATTGACGAATTAACACAGAAATTACGTCGCTATGAAATACTATTCGATCAATGACTTCTCCTTCTAATTCGAGTAACGTTTCTCTAGAAACCACAGGATTTTCTTTTGGGAGGCGAGTATCTCCTTTACGATGCACTATTCCTTCTCTACTGCATCCCTCGCCCCCGCGCTTTGTCGAATTAAAACTGAAATTCCATCGCTATGAAATACTACGTGTTTTATGTCTTCTCCTTCTAATCCGAGTAACGTTTCTATGGAAAATACAGGATTTTCTTTTGGAAGGCAAGTGTCTCCCTTCCGATGCACTATTCCTTCTTTACTGCATCCCTCGCTCATTCACATTGACGAATTAACACGGAAATTGCGCCGTTATGAAATACTATGCGTTCTATGACTTCTCCTTCTAAATCGAGTAACGTTTCTATGGAAACGATAGGATTTTCTTTTGGGAGCCGAGTATCTCCTTTCCGATGCACTATTCGTTCTTTACTCCACAGCTCGTTCCCTCACATTGCCGAATTAACACAGAAATTGCGTCGCTATGAAATACTATTCGATCAATGACTTCTCCTTCTAATTCGAGTAACGTTTCTCTGGAAACCACAGGATTTTCTTTTGGGAGGCGAGTATCTCCTATGCGATGCACTAGTCCTTCTTTACTGCATCCATCGCTCTCTCGCTTTGTCGAATTAAAACTGAAATTGCATCGCTATGAAATACTATGGGTTTTATGTCTTCTCCTTCTAAACCGAGTAACGTATCTATAGAAAATACAGGATTTTCTTTTGGGAGGCGACTGTCTCCCTTCCGATGCACTATTCCTTCATTACTGCATCCCTCGCTCCCTCACATTGACGAATTAACTCGGAAATAGCGCCGCTATGAAATACTATGCGTTCTATGACTTTTCCTTCTAATTCGAGTAACGTTTCTACGGAAACGACAGGATTTTCTTTTGGGAGGCGAGTATCTCCTATGCGATGCACTATTCCTTCTTTACTGCATCCCTTGCCCCCCTGCTTTGTCGAATTAAAACTGAAATTCCATCGCTATGAAATACTATGGGTTTTATGTCTTCTCCTTCTAAACCGAGTAACGTTTCTATGGAAAGTACAGGATTTTCTTTTGGGATGCGACTGTCTCCCTTCCGATGCACTATTCCTTCATTACTGCATCCCTCGCTCCCTCACATTGACGAATTAACACGGAAATAGCGCCGCTATGAAATACTATGCGTTCTATGACTTTTCCTTCTAAATCGAGTAACGTTTCTATGGAAACGACAGGATTTTCTTTTGGGAGGCGAGTATCTCCTTTCCGATGCACTATTCCTTCTTTACTTCACAGCTCGTTCCCTCACATTGACGAATTAACACAGAAATTGCGTCGCTATGAAATGCTATTCGATCAATGACTTCTCCTTCTAATTCGAGTAACGTTACTCTGGATACCACAGGATTTTCTTTTGATAGGCGAGTATCTCGTTTACGATGCACTATTCCTTGTTTACTGCATCCCTCGCTCCCGTGCTTTGTCGAATTAAAACTGAAATTGCATCGCTATGAAATAGTATGTGTTTTATGTCTTCTCCTTCAAAACCGAGTAACGTTTCTATGGAAAATACAGGATTTTCTTTTGGGAGGCGAGTGTCTCCCTTCCGATGCACTATTCCTTCTTTACTGCATCCCTCTCTCCCTCACATTGACGAATTAACACGGAAATTGCGCCGCTATGAAATACTATGCGTTCTATGACTTCTCCTTCAAAATCGAGTAACCTCTCTATGGGAACGACAGGATTTTCTTTTGGGAGGCGAGAGTCTCCTATGCGATGCACTATTCCTTCTTTACTGCATCCCCCGCCCCCCTGCTTTGTCGAATTAAAACTGAAATTGCATCGCTATGAAATACTATGGGTTTTATGTCTTCTCCTTCTAAACCGAGTAACGTTTCTATGGAAACGACAGGATTTTCTTTTGGGAGGCGAGTATCTCCTTTGCGATGCACTATTCCTTCTGTACTGCATAACTCGTATAAAGGCACATTTGCATGCCGTGCGTGAGTTTCCTCGGAATCGCGAAATCTTAATTAAATAATTAATCTGTGAGAAATAAATAAAGCCTATGGCACAGAACTGCAGCGCTGTGTCGCTGATAAAACAAAAACAGAATTACGTTACTCGTATGTTTGATTAAGAAAACAGAGCTCTCGTTGAAGTGGTGCGAGAAGCACGTATTTTAGTTTATTGTCTGGCACACCGCCATATTTCATGATATAGAAAATTACTGCGAGTTGCAACCATACTAGGCACTCGATTCTGTAAAGAATTTATATTTATAAAAGTAAGTAGGATTATGAACTGTAGGCTTATTCATTGAATACATCTGATTTAACTAACTGTGTAATTTTTTGTTTAGTAGACAATCACCTCTGTACGACGTTTTGGCATGGCTGGCAAATTATTGTAATATTGAGATTTAGATTATGAGTCCGCACCTACCGCAGCAGTCTTTGGAAACGATTTAATTACGAAGTCCGATTATTTCAGTTTTATTTCACGGTCAACTACGAGTAACATTGCCTTTACGAAAAAGCCATTGTCAAGCGTCTGATACCGAATAATCAAAACCTGACGACTCATAGGAGAGCCAATCATACAGATAAAAATAACTAATATTTTATTTTATTTTATTTATTTTATATTGGCGACTGCGTGTCGGACTTGTTATTTTGTCATTTGTTACATTGTTCTCTTTGTTTCATGTGAAAAATCAACCTTCTGGTCCTGGACTTGACTATATGAGAAATAAAAAAAAAATCAGAAGATATTTGCCAATTATAAAATTTTGCGGGAAGACGCAAAGAAGCTTCCAGCAAAATAAGGTAAGACGCAGCATCTTTGCATTAGCAGGCTTGACCAGACGTATAATTCAGTGTATTAGCTTTTCAGTAAAATTCTGTAGTGTTTCTTTTCCGCATAACAGTTTCAGTGATAAATTCCATTCTCAGTATTTTTCCTTAAACAATAACGTATGCAACAATACCAATACACGAGTGTACAATATGGCCGACTTCTGTACGATATCATGTAACATGGCCAGCAGCCATTACCAATAATCTCAAATTCAGTTTATATTTTTAAATTAACAGACAGCCATTGTTGCTACGACCGATTCATGCTCAACTGCATTTTATTTTAAAACCAGTGTCAAACATTAATTTCTTGAAATATATAGCACGTGTGGCATGGTAATAACTAGAAAACAATACGCAAAAATGGAACAGCAAAGACGTACTATTCAGACGCAATCCGACTCGGACGAGAGACAAATGTTAGAAAATGACTTTACGACAGCAACCGGTAGTGACGATACATCAAATATTGACGCAAGTGTCAACGGAAATTTTGACAATAGCCCGTCCACCACAAAAATTTCAAAGTCTCAGTCAGAGCCCATGTTAATGCATGACGTCACGTCTAATGACGCGGCGGGGGCAGAGACCTTGCAAACAGTAAACATTGCCAACATGTTACAAATGCTAATGAAACAAAACGCAGAAAATATGGCAACCTTAAGGATGCAGAACGCGGAAAACATGGCAACCTTAAAGACACAAAATGAACAGTTAAAGACACAAAATGACGAAATTAAATCTGATCTCATAGCAATCAAGGCATGTAATGACACTTTGTGTAAACGTGTGGAACTTATAGACGCCACACTGACCGAACAGATGACTGAACTCAGTACGAAATTTTCCAAGCTTAATACGAGACAAGAAAAGACTACAAATGACGTAGCACTTTTACAGAAACAATTAAAAAACCTTAATGTCACGTGTGAAGCTCTTACTGAACAAATTCAAACATATCCTTCAGTACACGACAACCTTGAAAAACGAATTACTGACGTGCAGAATAAATTTGACGATGTTGAACAACACCTGACTGACATCTTACAATCTGATGCCACAGCTCATTTTCAAAATATTAATACAGAATTTCATGATTGGGTAGAGAACAAAGACAAACATTTTGATAGATGCATACGTGAAAATTTACCAACAATTGTGCACGACTCCGTAGCGGAATACATCACTAATAACAAACAGCTGATTAGTGACGCAGTACAATCCGTCACTGCACCCATGAGACAATTCACCGATCAACCACAGTCTGAATGTAACGAAAATATCAGTCAAAATGTACAGTTCAGAAACCAATATACATTCGAGTATGACGCACACATACCGCACACCACAAACACACAAGAGCAAAACACACCACGACTACAACACATACCACGACGTGCAACCACAAACACAAGCTATTATCATGGTAAACCACAGCAACATTATCGTAATTACTCGCCAGCTGAGCATTGCAGTAATTACAGTGGAACAAATCCATATCATAATGCAAAGGAAGAAGAAAGCTTAATAAAACACAGGCAATTTCAGGCTTTTATCCCAGAGAAACGAACCATTCATCCGGTGATTTTTCTTAAATCTTTTAGTAACGCATTTCCACGCACTTGGAGTGACCGGAAAAAGATTTCATATATTGTCGGTTACATCCAAGGCGATGCAGCTGTCTGGGCATACAGTCAAGCTGACGTATGTACCACGTACAGTGAGTTTGAGCGTGCCTTTCTGAACAAATTCTGGTCGCAATCCGTCCAGGAGCGACTCAGGAGACAAATTTTAGAACCTGAAACTTTTAACAGTAAAAATGGTAACTTACGCAGATATTTTGAAAAATACTTGAACATGGGACATTTTTTAGACGAACCAGTCGCAACACGTGATATACTCCGAGCGTTGAAGGCCAAATTGCCTTTCAACATTAAGGAAAAACTTCTACATATCCCGGATGACGATTCAGATTATTTTTTAACAGCTTTAGATTCGGTTGACATGTTACTTGAAGATCAGCGCTTCGCGCGGCAAAACAGCAGCCACAATGTTTACACTAGTGGTATGCAAAACATGCAGGCTTGCCAACACAATTCTGGCGCGCCCACAGTTGGATACGCGGTACAGCAAAAACAGCAAACTCACATGCCGTCTCAATACGGAAATCAAAATCAACACGCGTATTCCAATACGAACAATAGTTACAACAGTAATAACATTTCATGCGGCAATCCATACAAAAGGCACCGCGGTAATAACAACAACGGTAACAACGGATACAAATGTAACAACAAAAACACAAACAGAAATAGAAATAATAATAACTACGAGCCAAGACAGCATCAAGGCTGGACTCGTAGCGATCAATACTTTCATTCAAATACTGCTTTACCACAGCAGCCACCAGGACAAAATTGGAGCATACCTTACGACCGACAGGTAAGTTATAATGCGCAACAGCAACAACAACCGCAAAAGTTTGGAGATCATAATAGGCAATATCCGAATGTGAATATAATAGAAATGACACCTGATGCACAACCTCAATCTGTGTCAGTACCTAGTACAAATGCTAATCCAACAAACTAGAAACAGTCACTACTTTGCCCCAGGTCGTGGCTGAAGAATCCTTGGGGGGCGGCTTCAATGTTAATCAGTTATTTGACACCACACTTGAACAACAGAATAATGATATGCCGAGTAATTCTAAACAAAAACTACCTGTTTTATTTATAAGATACAACCACAATAACAATATATCAGATGAACTTTTACAAGACAGTACACAATGTCGTTTAAACACAAATGAAATTGTTTTAGCATCCACTACTGGTGTAGTAGGTGGGATTCCAACTACTATTATCCTAGATACAGGTGCAGCTGTGAGCGTTTTATCTTTTAATTTTTATAAAAAGATGTGTGAATTGGAACCTGTGCCTGAGTTTCCTGCCCAAAACTGTAAAATAACTACCGCTCTAGGTAATAAGTCATGTAGGGTTACAAAGCAAGTTTTTGTAAACGTTAAAATAGGTAATGGAACCGTACAATGGCCATTCCTGGTTGTACAAAACCTTGTGACAAATTGCATATTAGGAATAGATATTATGAGCGAGAAGGACTGCATTATAGACTTCTCCAAAGGTAAATGTATTTTAAATGATAAAAGCAGGGTAATTATTATTGATTTGGACAGGAGAACTCTAAAGCATGACAAACACTGTACAGGGTACAAGGTTCAGTTAGTACTTGACAAAGACATTCAAGACATGCAAACACACTCATCTGACACAGAGCTAATGGACTTGAAAAGATTGCTTGATCATAAGATAAGTGAAGCTACAGCTCTCAGTGTACATGAACGTATAAAACTACAGGAAGTGTTAACCAAATATTTACAAGTTTTTACCAAACGATTAGGTGTTATCAACACATATGTGTACAAGATTGAAGTTAAGCCTCACAAGATCTTCTACCACAAGACATATAACGTACCGTTATCTCAACGACCTGCTGTGTGGCAAGAACTAAAACAAATTACAACATAGATTATAAGTAGTATAGAAATTTTCATTTCAGCGGTTCCAGTGACGCAGTTGAAGACAGAAGAACTTTTCTTTCAACGCCGCGGCTCCACCGAGAAGACTGAATATTAAAGTAAAATTTATGATTACGTAGCAGTGAATGATATATAAATTTTTCACGGAACATTTGTTATTGTAGGTACCACTGACTTGATATGACACCTGACGAACTGACAGACGTCATCTGTGAAGCGATCTTTTACTTTGAGAAATAGATTAGACGCACATCTCTCAACACGAAAAGCATCTATCAGTAGTCAAGGCCACACAGACACTCTACACACACGCACAAAACGCGAGGAATCGAACATTTTCTCTCTCTTACTATTTTGAATATTTATTGAGTAGCGAAAACGCCTGGTCTTGCCTACTGATGTAATGAATGTTGTGTCTAACCTATCTTAATTTCAGATGACATCACAAAAAACATCGATAATATCCCAGCAAAACCGCTAAAGAGGATGCAATTCATGTAATCAAATGTGACACAATGTAATAACCTATAGCTATGTAATGATGATGTAAACATGTTTATGTGCAACTGTATTATGTTTATGCTAAGAAAATATGTGACGTGTGTATGTATAATTACTTATTTTTTAACTGATGTATCATGTAAAAATTTGAACAAAACGAGTGCCAAAAAGACATTGCATAGTGAACCTCTGTTCACGGACATTAACGAACATTTAGGTGAGCTATATTCAGCAAAAAACTGAAAATGTGAAGTGAATAATTCGTGCATCGTCTAGTGACATTACTACAGTACCCAACTTCAAGATGTTAACTGGATTAAATGGACACAAAGTGCCTGTCCAGAAAACAACACGACGGGTGGAAGAGTTTTGGTTGGAACTTCAGGGAATGAAATGTTCTCGAAATGTGACGGACACTCTTACCTGGACTGTCCAAGGATCGACGCCAGCTATGTGCCGTCCGAGGTTCTGCAACCAAGCTTCCACGGAATGTAAAAAACGAACTGCACGTGGACCAATTACTCGACGGGTCACGTCTGATCTGTAATAAGCAATGCTTTTACTTACAACGAACTGCATCACAACGACTATAAAGGAAATAGGAAATGGACATGCTTATGTATCAATCACGTTGTTATACAGCGATGTTACTGTGATCAAAAAAACTTTACCACGACGATACTAACCTGTAAAAAATTATTGTGCAGCAGATGAATATGAACTGTGATAACGACACCATGTGTATAGGTCAACGCACCTGAAACAACAGAACATTTTTCGTTGAAGCATTTCATTGCAATGCTATGTAACTAAGAACATTCAACAATCTAAAGTTGTATTGTATTATAACAAATATTGTAATTTTAAAACTAAGTTACCTGTCATAGAATGTAGTCTTCATATGTAATCTTGGTGGAATATTTTCTTTGTGCAACGACTAAGAAATGCGCGCGCACACGAACAATATGAACTGCAATACTGTGCCGCGTGATCTAAATTTACGAAATAACGGCAGTGCCGTAGTTACACAGACGCTTCTGCGCATGCGCGCACTCTGTTTTGCCAACATAAGAACTTTTTCGGCGCACGCGCGTCATTCAAATTTTGTATATAATATACAGTATAATGTAAGTCATGTAAATAGTTGTAGATAACTTAGATTTTCTTGTGCCTTTAGGTGAATTGCTCGCCTGCAGGTGTGTCCTTTCGCCTCGCAATTCAGGGGGCAATATAAAGGCACATTTGCATGCCGTGCGTGAGTTTCCTCGGAATCGCGAAATCTTAATTAAATAATTAATCTGTGAGAAATAAATAAAGCCTATGGCACAGAACTGCAGCGCTGTGTCGGTGATAAAACAAAAACAGAATTACGTTACTCGTATGTTTGATTAAGAAAACAGAGCTCTCGTTGAAGTGGTGCGAGAAGCACGTATTTTAGTTTATTGTCTGGCACACCGCCATATTTCATGATATAGAAAATTACTGCGAGTTGCAACCATACTAGGCACTCGATTCTGTAAAGAATTTATATTTATAAAAGTAAGTAGGATTATGAACTGTAGGCTTATTCATTGAATACATCTGATTTAACTAACTGTGTAATTTTTTGTTTAGTAGACAATCACCTCTGTACGACGTTTTGGCATGGCTGGCAAATTATTGTAATATTGAGATTTAGATTATGAGTCCGCACCTACCGCAGCAGTCTTTGGAAACGATTTAATTACGAAGTCCGATTATTTCAGTTTTATTTCACGGTCAACTACGAGTAACATTGCCTTTACGAAAAAGCCATTGTCAAGCGTCTGATACCGAATAATCAAAACCTGACGACTCATAGGAGAGCCAATCATACAGATAAAAATAACTAATATTTTATTTTATTTTATTTTATTTTATTTATTTTATACTCGCTCCCTCACAATGACGAATTGACACGGAAATTGGGCCGCTATGATATAGTATGCGTTCTATGACTTCTCCTTCTAAATCGAGTAACGTTTCTATGGAAACGACAGGATTTTCTTTTGGGAGGCGAGTATCTCCTTTCCGATTCACTATTCGTTCTTTACTTCACAGCTCGTTCCCCCACATTGACGAATGAACACTGAAATTGCGTCGCTGTGAAATACTATTCGATCAATGACTTCTCCTTCTAATTCGAGTAACGATTCTCTGGAAACCACAGGATTTTCTTTTGGGAGGCGAGTAACTAATTTACGATGCACTATTCCTTCTTTACTGCAACGCTCGCTCCCGCGCTTTGTCGAATTAAAACTGAATTTGCATCGCTATGAAATACTATGTGTTTTATGTCTTCTCCTTCTAAACCGAGTAACGTTTCTATGGAAAATACAGGATTTTCTTTCGAGTGGCGAGTGTCTCCCTTCCGATGCACTGTTCCTTCTTTACTGCATCCCTCGCTCCCTCACATTGACGAATTAACACGGAAATTGCGCCGCTATGAAATACTATACGTTCTATGACTTCTCCTTCTAAATCGAGTAACGTTTCTATGGAAACGACAGGATTTTCTTTTGGGAGGCGAGTATCTCCTTTCCGATGCACTATTCCTTCTTTACTTCACAGCTCGTTCCCCCACATTGACGAATTAACACAGAAATTACGTCGCTATGAAATACTATTCGATCAATGACTTCTCCTTCTAATTCGAGTAACGTTTCTCTAGAAACCACAGGATTTTCTTTTGGGAGGCGAGTATCTCCTTTACGATGCACTATTCCTTCTCTACTGCATCCCTCGCCCCCGCGCTTTGTCGAATTAAAACTGTAATTCCATCGCTATGAAATACTACGTGTTTTATGTCTTCTCCTTCTAATCCGAGTAACGTTTCTATGGAAAATACAGGATTTTCTTTTGGAAGGCAAGTGTCTCCCTTCCGATGCACTATTCCTTCTTTACTGCATCCCTCGCTCATTCACATTGACGAATTAACACGGAAATTGCGCCGTTATGAAATACTATGCGTTCTATGACTTCTCCTTCTAAATCGAGTAACGTTTCTATGGAAACGACAGGATTTTCTTTTGGGAGCCGAGTATCTCCTTTCCGATGCACTATTCGTTCTTTACTCCACAGCTCGTTCCCTCACATTGACGAATTAACACAGAAATTGCGTCGCTATGAAATACTATTCGATCAATGACTTCTCCTTCTAATTCGTGTAACGTTTCTCTGGAAACCACAGGATTTTCTTTTGGGAGGCGAGTATCTCCTATGCGATGCACTATTCCTCCTTTACTGCATCCATCGCTCTCTCGCTTTGTCGAATTAAAACTGAAATTGCATCGCTATGAAATACTATGGGTTTTATGTCTTCTCCTTCTAAACCGACTAACGTTTCTATAGAAAATACAGGATTTTCTTTTTGGAGGCGAGTGTCTACGTTCCGATGCACTATTCCTTCTTTACTGCATCCCTCGCTCCCTCACATTGACGAATTAACACGGAAATTGCGCCGCTATGAAATACCATGCGTTCTATGACTTCTCCTTCTAAATCGAGAAACATTTCTATGGAAACGACAGGATATTCTTTTGGGAGGCGAGTATCTCCTATGCGATGCACTATTCCTTCTGTACTGCATCCCTCGCTCCCTCACATTGACGAATTAACACGGAAATTGCGCCGCTATGAAATACTATGGGTTTTATGTGTTCTCCTTTTAAACCGAGTAACGTTTCTATGGCAAATACAGGATTTTCTTTTGGGAGGCGAGTGTCTCCCTTCCGATGCACTATTCCTTCTTTACTGCATCCCTCGCTCCCTCACATTGACGAATTAACACGGAAATTGTGCCGCTATGAAATACTATGCGTTCTATGACTTCTCCTTCTAAATCGAGTAACGTTTCTCTGGAAACGACAGTATTTTCTTTTGGGAGGCGAGTATCTCCTATGCGATGCACTATTACCTCTTTACTGCATCCCTCGCTTCCTCACTTTGTCGAATTAAAACTGAAATTCCAGCGCTATGAAATACTATGGGTTTTATGTCTTCTCCTTCTAAACCGAGTATCGTTTCTATGGAAAATACAGGATTTTCTTTTTGGAGGCGAGTGTCTCCCTTTCGATGCACTATTCCTTCTTTACTGCATCCCTCGCTCGCTCACATTGACGAATTAACACGGAAATTACGCCGCTATGAAATACTATGCGTTCTTTGACTTCTCCTTCTAAATCGAGTAACGTTTCTCTGGAAACGACAGGATTTTCTTTTGGGAGGCGAGTATCTCCTATGCGATGCACTATACCTTCTTTACTGCATCCCTCGCTCCCTCGCTTTGTCGAATTAAAACTGAAATTGCATCGCTATGAAATACTATGTGTTTTATGTCTTCTCCTCCTAAACCGAGCAACGTTTCTATGGAAAATACACGATTTTCTTTTGGGAGGCGAGTGTCTCCCTTCCGATGCACTATTCCTTCTTTACTGCATCCCTCGCTCCCTCACATTGACGAATTAACACGGAAATTTCGCCGCTATGAAATACTATGCGTTCTATGACTTCTCCTTCTAAATCGAGTAACGTTTCTATGGAAACGACAGCATTTTCTTTTGGGAGGCGTGTATCTCCTATGCGATGCACTATTCCTTCTTTACTGCATCCCTCGCTCCCTCGCTTTGTCGAATTAAAACTGAAATTGCATCGTTATGAAATACTATGGGTTTTATGTCTTCTCCTTCTAAACCCAGTAACGTTTCTATGGAAACGAGAGGATTTTCTTTTGGGAGGCGAGTATCTCCTTTCCGACGCACTATTCCTTCTTTACTTCAGAGCTCGTTCCCTCACATTGACGAATTAACACAGAAATTGCGTCGCTATGAAATATTATTCGATCAATGAGTTCCCCTTCTAAATCGAGTAACGTTTGTATGGAAACGACAGGATTTTCTTTTGGGAGGCGAGTATCTCCTTTGCGATGCACTATTCCTTCTTTACTGCATCCCTCGCTCCCTCGCTTTGTCGAATTAAAACTGAAATTGCATCGCTATGAAATACTATGGGTTTTATGTCTTCTCCTTCTAAACCGAGCATCATTTCTATGGAAAATACTGGATTTTCTTTTGGGAGGCGACTGTCTCCCTTCCGATGCACTATTCCTTCATTACTGCATCCCTCGCTCCCTCACATTGACGAATTAACTCGGAAATAGCGCCGCTATGAAATACTATGCGCTCTATGACTTTTCCTTCTAATTCGAGTAACGTTTCTACGGAAACGACAGGATTTTCTTTTGGGAGGCGAGTATCTCCTATGCGATGCACTATTCCTTCTTTACTGCATCCCTTGCCCCCCTGCTTTGTCGAATTAAAACTGAAATTCCATCGCTATGAAATACTATGGGTTTTATGTCTTCTCCTTCTAAACCGAGTAACGTTTCTATGGAAAGTACAGGATTTTCTTTTGGGATGCGACTGTCTCCCTTCCGATGCACTATTCCTTCATTACTGCATCCCTCGCTCCCCCACATTGACGAATTAACACGGAAATAGCGCCGCTATGAAATACTATGCGTTCTATGACTTTTCCTTCTAAATCGAGTAACGTTTCTATGGAAACGACAGGATTTTCTTTTGGGAGGCGAGTATCTCCTTTCCGATGCACTATTCCTTCTTTACTTCACAGCTCGTTCCCTCACATTGACGAATTAACACAGAAATTGCGTCGCTATGAAATGCTATTCGATCAATGACTTCTCCTTCTAATTCGAGTAACGTTTCTCTGGATACCACAGGATTTTCTTTTGGGAGGCGAGTATCTCGTTTACGATGCACTATTCCTTGTTTACTGCATCCCTCGCTCCCATGCTTTGTCGAATTAAAACTGAAATTGCATCGCTATGAAATACTATGTGTTTTATGTCTTCTCCTTCTAAACCGAGTAACGTTTCTATGGAAAATACAGGATTTTCTTTTGGGAGGCGAGTGTCTCCCTTCCGATGCGCTATTCCTTCTTTACTGCATCCCTCTCCCCTCACATTGACGAATTAACACGGAAATTGCGCCGCTATGAAATACTATGCGTTCTATGACTTCTCCTTCTAAATCGAGTAACGTTTCTACGGAAACGACAGGATTTTCTTTTGGGAGGCGAGTATCCTCTATGCGATGCACTATTCCTTCTTTACTGCATCCATCGCTCCCTCGCTTTGTCGAATTAAAACTGATATTGCATCGCTATGAAATACTATGGGTTTTATGTCGTCTCCTTCTAAACCGAGTAACGTTTCTATGGAAACGAGAGGATTTTCTTTTGGGAGGCGAGTATCTCCTTTCCGATGCACTATTCCTTCTTTATTTCACAGCTCGTACCCTCACATTGACGAATTAACACAGAAATTGCGTCGCTATGAAATACTATTCGATCAATGACTTCTCCTTCTAAATCGAGTAACGTTTCTATGGAAACGACAGGATTTTCTTTTCGAAGGCGAGTATCTTCTATGCGATGCACTATTCCTTCTTAACTGCATCCCTCGCTCCCTCGCTTTGTCGAATTAAAACTGAAATTGCATCGCTATGAAATACTATGGATTTTATGTCTTCTCCTTGTAAACCGAGTAACGTTTCTATGGAAAATACAGGATTTTCTTTTGGGAGGCGACTGTCTCCTTTCCGATGCACTATTCCATCATTACTGCAGCCCTCGCTCCCTCACATTGACGAATTAACACGGAAATTGCGCCGCTATGAAATACTATGCGTTCTATGACTTTTCCTTCAAAATCGAGTAACGTCTCTATGGGAACGACAGGATTTTCTTTTGGGAGGCGAGAGTCTCCTATGCGATGCACTATTCCTTCTTTACTGCATCCCCCGCCCCCCTGCTTTGTCGAATTAAAACAGAAATTGCATCGCTATAAAATACTATGGGTTTTATGTCTTCTCCTTCTAAACCGAGTAACGTTTCTATGGAAACGACAGGATTTTCTTTTGGGAGGCGAGTATCTCCTATGCGATGCACTATTCCTTCTGTACTGCATAACTCGCTCCCTCACAATGACGAATTGACACGGAAATTGGGCCGCTATGATATAGTATGCGTTCTATGACTTCTCCTTCTAAATCGAGTAACGTTTCTATGGAAACGATAGGATTTTCTTTTGGGAGCCGAGTATCTCCTTTCCGATGCACTATTCGTTCTTTACTCCACAGCTCGTTCCCTCACATTGACGAATTAACACAGAAATTGCGTCGTTATGAAATACTATTCGATCAATGACTTCTCCTTCTAATTCGAGTAACGTTTCTCTGGAAACCACAGGATTTTCTTTTGGGAGGCGAGTATCTCCTATGCGATGCACTATTCCTTCTTTACTGCATCCATCGCTCTCTCGCTTTGTCGAATTAAAACTGAAATTGCATCGCTATGAAATACTATGGGTTTTATGTCTTCTCCTTCTAAACCGAGTAACGTTTCTATAGAAAATACAGGATTTTCTTTTTGGAGGCGAGTGTCTACGTTCCGATGCACTATTCCTTCTTTACTGCATCCCTCGCTCCCTCACATTGACGAATTAACACGGAAATTGCGCCGCTATGAAATACCATGCGTTCTATGACTTCTCCTTCTAAATCGAGTAACATTTCTATGGAAACGACAGGATATTCTTTTGGGAGGCGAGTATCTCCTATGCGATGCACTATTCCTTCTGTACTGCATCCCTCGCTCCGTCACATTGACGAATTAACACGGAAATTGCGCCGCTATGAAATACTATGGGTTTTATGTGTTCTCCTTTTAAACCGAGTAACGTTTCTATGGCAAATACAGGATTTTCTTTTGGGAGGCGAGTGTCTCCCTTCCGATGCACTATTCCTTCTTTACTGCATCCCTCGCTCCCTCACATTGACGAATTAACACGGAAATTGTGCCGCTATGAAATACTACGCGTTCTATGACTTCTCCTTCTAAATCGAGTAACGTTTCTATGGAAACGACAGTATTTTCTTTTGGGAGGCGAGTATCTCCTATGCGATGCACTATTCCCTCTTTACTGCATCCCTCGCTTCCTCACTTTGTCGAATTAAAACTGAAATTCCAGCGCTATGAAATACTATGGGTTTTATGTCTTCTCCTTCTAAACCGAGTATCGTTTCTATGGAAAATACAGGATTTTCTTTTTGGAGGCGAGTGTCTCCCTTTCGATGCACTATTCCTTCTTTACTGCATCCCTCGCTCGCTCACATTGACGAATTAACACGGAAATTACGCCGCTATGAAATACTATGCGTTCTTTGACTTCTCCTTCTAAATCGAGTAACGTTTCTCTGGAAACCACAGGATTTTCTTTTGGGAGGCGAGTATCTCCTTTCCGATGCACTATTCCTTCTTTACTTCACAGCTCGTTCCCTCACATTGACGAATTAACACAGAAATTGCGTCGCTATGAAATACTATTCGATCAATGACTTCTCTTTCTAGTTCGAGTAACGTTTCTTTGGAAACCACAGGATTTTCTTTTGGGAGGCGAGTATCTCCTATACGATGCACTATTCCTTCTTTACTGCATCCCTCGCTCCCTCGCTTTGTCGAATTATAACTGAAGTTGCATCGCTATGAAATGCTATGGGTTTTATGTCTTCTCCTTCTAAACCGAGTAACGTTTCTATGGAAAATACAGGATTTTCTTTTGGGAGGCGAGTGTCTCCCTTCCGATGCACTATTCCTTCTTTACTGCATCCCTCGCTCCCTCACATTGACGAATTAACACGGAAATTGCGCCGCTATGAAATACTATGCGTTCTATGACTTCTCCTTCTAAATCGAGTAACGTTTCTATGGAAACGACAGGATTTTCTTTTTGGAGTCGAGTATCCCCTTTGCGATGCACTATACCTTCTTTACTGCATCCCTCGCTCCCTCGCTTTGTCGAATTAAAACTGAAATTGGATCGCTGTGAAATACTATGGGTTTTCTGGCTTCTCCTTCTAAACCGAGTAACGTTTCTATGGAAACGACAGGATTTTCTTTTGGGAGGCGAGTATCTCCTATGCGATGCACTATTCCTTCTGTACTGCATCCCTCGCTCCCTCACATTGACGAATTAACACGGAAATTGCGCCGCTACGAAATACTATTCGATCAATGACTTCCCCTTCTAAATCGAGTAACGTTTCTATGGAAACGACAGGATTCTCTTTTGGGAGGCGAGTATCTTCTATGCGATGCACTATTCCTTCTTTACTGCATCCTTCGCTCCCTCGCTATGTCGAATTAAAACTGAAATTGCATCGCTATGAAATAGTCTGGGTTTTATGTCTTCACCTTCTAAACCGAGTAACGTTTCTATGGAAAATACAGGATTTCCTTTTGGGAGGCGATTGTCTCCCTTCCGATGCACTATTCCTTCATTACTGCATCCCTCGCACCCTCACATTGACGAATTACCACGGATATTGCGCCGCTATGAAATACTATGCGTTCTATGACTTTTCCTTCTAAATCGAGTGACGTTTCTATGGAAACGACAGGATTTTCTTTTGGGAGGCGTTTATCTCCTATGCGATGCACTATTCCTTCTTTACTGCATCTCTCGCCCCCTGCTTTGTCGATCTAAAACTGAAATTGCATCGCTATGAAATACTATGGGCTTTATGTCTTCTAATTCTAAACCGAGTAACGTTTCTATGGAAACGACAGGATTTTCTTTTGGGAACCGAGTATCTCCTATGCGATGCACTATTCCTTCTGTACTGTATCCCTCGCTCCCTCACATTGACGAATTAACACGGAAAATGCGCCGCTATGAAATACTCCCATGAACCATGGACCTTGCCGTTGGTGGGGAGGCTTGCGTGCCTCAGCGATACAGATAGCCGTACCGTAGGTGCAACCACAACGGAGGGGTATCTGTTGAGAGGCCAGACAAACGTGTGGTTCCTGAAGAGGGGCAGCAGCCTTTTCAGTAGTTGCAAGGGCAACAGTCTGGATGATTGACTGATCTGGCCTTGTAACAATAACCAAAACGGCCTTGCTGTGCTGGTACTGCGAACGGCTGAAAGCAAGGGGAAACTACTGCTGTAATTTTTCCCGAGGGCATGCAGCTTTACTGTATGATTACATGATGATGGCGTCCTCTTGGGTAAAATATTCCGGAGGTAAAATAGTCCCCCATTCGGATCTCCGGGCGGGGACTACTCAGGAGGATGTTGTTATCAGGAGAAAGAAAACTGGCGTTCTACGGATCGGAGCGTGGAATGTCAGATCCCTTAATCGGGCAGGTAGGTTAGAAAATTTAAAAAGGGAAATGGATAGGTTGAAGTTAGATATAGTGGGAATTAGTGAAGTTCGGTGGCAGGAGGAACAAGACTTCTGGTCAGGTTGTAACCTTCCCCCTCACTTATCGACCTTAAAGACAGTGAAAAATTAAACCGCGTGTACCTAACGGAAATTTGGGAAAAGCAATCGTCACCGAAGTTAATCTATCGGTAAAGAGGGAGGAAAGGGTTACATTTAAATGAAAGGAAAAATGCAAATGAAACTGGTGGAAATTAATTTTGAAAAGGGGTAAAGATAATAAAGAAAGTAAATGTGCGGCCGTTACGTTAACAATTAACTAGCGGTAATTAGATATTTGAGATTTGGGGGAAATCACGGTCGCCAGTCCTAAGGACAATTACTATAGTAACTGAAAAAGAAAGGTTATTACGCATATAATTAACACTAGAAGCGTGGCAACTGAAGGTTGACACGTGTAGTGTGAAAACTGAAAGTTTGTCAGAAGTAATAAATTTCGCTACACTCTGACTTAATTTAGCAAAAGAATTAATAAAACCGGAAAATCGAAAATTAATTTAGTGACTGAAGTTGATAAGAAGCTTTCTTTCTTAAGCACACCGAAATCCAGTAAAATACGGTTAGTCTTGGACTACCTCAACAATCAATTCAAAAGCAACTTGACTCTACGCAATTTAGAAACAAGAGATTTAACTTTGAACTTGAATTAAATGATTCTGAACAATTAACAATAGTACAATTTAGTACGTACCAAGCTGAGCTGCAGTCACAGGTAAGCTAAAATATGCTAACAAAACTCGCACTCTAAATTTGTGCTCGTGTAACCTAAATATTGTAGCCAGCTACTGAACTTTGAAATTAAAGCAGTGAAATCTAATTATATTATTTTAATGCTGGCGTTTGAATTTCAACGACACTCGGGTTCATTTCGGAAAAGGAAGGGACCCTGCTTGGCAATGCAATTGGGACAATGAGCAACAAAGGTTCATGCTAAGTTGCTGTAATTTTGCGAGGCAAATGGAACAATTAGAAAAGCTGAGGTCTGCCATACAGTTCTGAAACTTTACGTGCTTTTAGTCTTCCTTGTTGGTTGATTGAAGGTTTGAAGCCGTCGATCGAGGAGGTGGCGACTTCTCGACACGGTCACCAGGCGAAACGGGCTCTTGATGTGCGCCAGCTAATGCTTCCCGTCCGCGACACCATGTCAGAAAGTATCATCGCGAGTCGAGCGCAATTACTTGCTGCCAAACCCCGAAAGCGCGGCAACTCGCGGGAGCGTCACACGACACCTGCTCCACTCGCTACTCCCGCCAGACTCTCCCACTGTTCTGCCCGCGCTCCACGCGGCAGAGTTAACACTCCCAAAGATCCTATACACTTTGATTCGTCACACGACCTATCGACGTAATCGTTCGATAGCAGTTTTCCCTAGGCAAGACCCAGCGTAAAAATACAAATAATATTTACGAAACAAACCAATTATACATCGACATGAGTGCATAAATATATATATACAAACAGTAAAACAATTACAATATATAAAGAGACAGAAATGTCATATCTTGAGGTAACAAAACAAGGAAAAAAATAATAGTACAATAGATAGAAATAGGAGTATATGCATTTCCGGCGTTACACGTGCCCCACATTGTCTGAGGATGTTCGTGTAACGTAAACAGACTCAGAAAATGTCCCAAAAAAGAAACAGCGGAAATGCATATGCTCAAAACATCAACAAAATTTAGCATTCGTCTAATTAATCATAAATCAATTTTTAGACCATAATAATTGAGTGGGGACACTCCTAATCTTATTCCACTCTGTCATCTTGCACAAAATAAAACAGGTTGACAACATATTAAAATTCATAGAAGATATAGAAAATGGTTTAGCTATTCCAAAATCATTAAAATTCGTAACACTATGAGAAATGGAATACTATTTGCAAAATTAATCAGAGTACATGGTCATAAAAACAGGTAGATCAAAATACGCAAATTAATAATTAATTACATAGAATACACATTTTTACATAACCTTTTCATAATTAATATCTCGTCATGAGATTCCACTTAACGCTAAACAAGAAAATAATATTCAGTAGATCGAAAAAAACATAAATATTGACAGCAGAATTCTTTCACATCAGCTGTCCGGGAAGAAAAACTATTCCGCCTTTCGTACTCGCAAGTACAAAGAATGCCGACAGCGGCACAAGAGCCGACAGCGGCTCGCCTCGCCAGTATTGTTGCGCCCGCGTGTGCGGCACGCTTGATCTCACTCGCCCTTGTGACGGCGTTTCCAGAACGCCCGTTTCACTGAATTCTTTAGGAAAAACTCACTCCCGAGTAATCTCAAGGGGTCCCTTAATACTATCACAGTGGATAACTCAACACTGTCCATCATCACACGCATGTACTAGCCTGAAACTTAAAACAGCGTCTAAGTACATCGGCAATGACTAGTAAAACACATATTCATGAAATCTTACAGCTAGTTACAAAATCATATTTACGTTGCTTAATCTACTGTGACTCAGCTGAAAACTTAAATTAGCAGCTTGGATTTTTCAGTTGATTAGATCATGATTAAATTGATTAAAATTAAATTGATTAATCAAAACGCGCTTTAGTGTCATGACGACGTATGCGAGCATCGGCTTTTAGCTTCATTACTTCTCGCAAACGATCTTTTTTCACACCAATACTAATGTCAATCCGTGGAGGGAATTTGATTATCTCTTCCACTAAACTTGTACTTCTGTCACCCAACAGGATTTCCTCTGGAGAAAATCCCGTAGATTCATGTCTCAAGGTGTTCATAATTCTCTCAAATACTGCTACATATTTGCCCCATGCCCTATGGTTGTGATGGCAATAGGTACGGGAAAGTCGGCCTCGTCTTTGTTCGTGTGTTACGTTTGACACACCGTCTACAATACTTTCCAATTCACTTTCTACATTATTGTCAATGCCGAGATTCCTCATGTTACGGCAGTTCAAACTCATTCCTACGTCAATGTCATCCGGCCACTTAACAATGTTTATAGGCTGGTATTGCCTATGCACACCGTCTCCTGCCTCGTCAAAACCAACTACCATTGTTTTATCTAGTGACATACATGTCAAAGTTTTGCTTTCGCAGTTAATCACTGCACGGTACTTTAATAGCCAATCTAACCCGATAATTACTTCCGTAGTTAAGTCTGGCACGACGACAAACTCTTGTTCAAATCGTGCCCCACATATCTCGAAGTTGACAAAAATCTGTTTTGTGACCGGTTTACTGGCCTTCCCAGTAGCACCGATAATTTTCACTCCTGTTATTGGCATAACTACGATGCCAGGTCTGTCTTTCAGTAACTCAAATATTTTCCCAGATACAGCACTCAATTCTGCACCGGTGTCAATCAACACGTTTAGTTGTAGGTCGTGCATATTAACAGACACTACTATCTGTCTACACTTGTCCTCGACTGTTTCTTTATTTTCCCACAGTAAATCCTCGTCTATATCCAGGTCATTCCAGAAAAAACCATCCGGCTTTGATCCTAAATCCGGTTTATCTGGCGGCTTTTTCAGCCTCTGTTCACATACAGTTTTAATTTCAACACGTTTGTCCTGAGGCTTAGTCTGTAGCTTCGCCTCCAATACCGAAACCTTTTCCTGTAACTCGTCAACTAGTGAGTGTTGCTTTGCTATCAATTCACTAATTGTCACCTTCGTTGATTCCACTTTGGTCAGATTGATCTCATCTGCCAATCTACCTGGAGGAATGTGCCCAGTAGCATCTGAAATTACTTCCTCTGGATCTGCGCAACCCACACTGCTACCGTCTGACCGCATAACGTCAGCTCTAACCTCATACACGCTGAAATCTATGTGCTTTTCTACCAATTGTGTCCGGCTATCACTAAAATTTTCGTAATCTTTCCCCTTAATACTCTCGCAATGTTTAAACTGGAGGTTTGCGTCGGATGGGTCGGCTACTTCTACCACTATAACTTTCGGTAAAGTCTGCCGGTTAGGGCCAGAACTTTCCGTTACTCCTTCAACATCTAACTCCTGCGGGACGAAACACGACGAATCTTGCTCGTGCTCCCCATTAACATCAACTATTTCTGGTAAAGTCTGCCGGTTAGGGCCAGAACTTTCAATCACTTCACAAATACTATCTTCCTGTGGGACGAGACGCGGCAAATACTGCACGCGCTCCCCATAAACACTTCTCCCATACAGACCCCTATAATCTCTTAGTTCGTCGTATAAGCGACCGAACTGCCTTAACCAGACCTCATCCCTCTCTGCATCCCCTCGCTCGATGACGGACGTTTTATCCGACATCTGATCTTCTCTCAACAATTGCGAATCATTCTTAAACTCAATCTCCAGTTCCGCTGTGGGTATTACAGCTGGCACCTTATAATCGATTTCCGGAACACTACTTAAATTGTTCTCACTGACAGTGAATGTACCTTCTACTGCCGTGTATACAGCTGATCTACTACTTGTGGGCGCACTCCTTTCTCTTAACACTGGCACACTCTCCCGCCGTTGATTATTCCACACGTAATTTTCATACCGACGACACCTGGGTTTTCTCCTGCTATTGGGCCGCCAAAATTTCTCCACGCACGGTCGGCCCCTCACCGGCGCGGCTAATGGTTTCCCTGTCTCGTCCCAGCAGATACGCTCCCCGGATGCTGCTGAGGCGGCTGATCACACCCTCTGGCGTTATTACTATTCTGTGAAGCCCGTATCACGTTAGTATGATACTGGTTTCCGTCATTCCTGTTATTATTTGCATTGTACCGATTGTTATTACGGTCCGAACCATTATTGTTATTGCTGCCATGGTTGCGGTATGCATTATTCCAATGGTTATCGTTGCTGTGGTACCCGTTGTTGTTACCACGGCCTCTACCACTGTCGCGATTATTGCGCCAATAGTCCTCGTCCTCAACTCTTCCCAGGAAATCATTGATTGTCCTGTGATTGCTCCCTACGTAGCGTTTTGTATCATCTGGAAGCTTCTTGTAGAGTTCCCAGACTATTTCGGATTCCGTGCGGCGATCACGCAAATAATCCAACTTGCGGATCCAGCCCTCACAAAACTCCTTCATCGAGCCGCGCGAATTCGCATCGAAAGGCCTCGATACGACAAATTCGCGCCAGACACTTTGCTGTTTTTTCTCTGACCAGTATTCAGCCAGAAACAAATTTTTAAACTCGTCAAAAGTCATGTTCGTAATGTTGAGGTTTAAGCCCCAACGCTTGGCATCACCAGCCAACACATCAATAACCGCATTAATTTTTCTCTCATTAGTCCATGATCTGGGTAAAACTCTTTCACAATTCTTAATGAAATCCGTCGCGTGTATACCGCCTTTTTTCAAGGGGTCGAACCGCTCCTCTTTCGTCAACAATTCCGAACTATGTGCATAGATTGGCACATAGCTCTGTTTTTCGTCAAGTTTCCTTTCTAATTCCGACACCCTCGTAATCACTTGGCAAGTGGTTGTCGCAAGCGTTTCCACTTCCCTCTTTTTCTCTTCGCAGGTATTAGCCTGCTTCGTCACTTTGGTATCTACTTCGGATACTAAAGCCTTTAAAGTTTCCACCTTCTTTTGATCCTCTTTTTTCACTAATTGAATTTGTTCCGTCACCTTATTCTCGATGATCGGAGCAACTGATTCTCCTACACTTTTCTCGATTCTGCCAATTTCGGAATAAAAACGAGTATTTATGCTCGCAATTTCCGCCTGAACGCCTATCATTTCCTGTTTAAGATTACCGATTTCGGTATTAATTACAATAATATCTTCTTTGATTTTATCAACTTTTGTGTTAACAACTCCAACATTGTTGTTAACAACGTTAATAGCTTTGTTCTGATTGTCTAGCATCCGTTCAAATTTTTCAGACTGAGCTTCTTGCTTGACCGATTGACTCTTGATTTCGTTAATCAAAACATTCAATAAATCAGTTAAATTCCCGGAAACTACCGGTTTTACTTCCGTAGCGGCTTCCTCTTTAATTGTCCCCCCGTATTCGTCATCAAGGGATTCGCATTTGATTTTCACTTCCGACTCCGAAACATTTTCTAAAGTGTGGAATTCCATTTCTGCTCTTTGTTGCGTTTCGGCGGTCGCGTCTTTCATCCTAGCCGCCTGCCCCTGAACAATGGGTACCGCGGTGCGCGTTTCCCACTGTTCGACCGATTGTTCCGTATCCAAGTCAACCAAATTTTGGCAATTGTTGCCTTCACTCATTTTAATAATTTTCAATATAAATGCCAAATCTCAATTCTAATTAGGATTCCTCACACGAATATTCTCGCTGACGTATCGACCATTTCGTAACCAGTACTTTGTTACGAGATTTGCACAATGCAAAATTCGTGTCCAGAACAACCTCAAATTTGAAGATTGTCCTGTCACCAGGTCGCCACGTGTAACCTTCCCCCTCACTTATCGACCTTAAAGACAGTGAAAAATTAAACCGCGTGTACCTAACGGAAATTTGGGAAAAGCAATCGTCACCGAAGTTAATCTATCGGTAAAGAGGGAGGAAAGGGTTACATTTAAATGAAAGGAAAAATGCAAATGAAACTGGTGGAAATTAATTTTGAAAAGGGGTAAAGATAATAAAGAAAGTAAATGTGCGGCCGTTACGTTAACAATTAACTAGCGGTAATTAGATATTTGAGATTTGGGGGAAATCACGGTCGCCAGTCCTAAGGACAATTACTATAGTAACTGAAAAAGAAAGGTTATTACGCATATAATTAACACTAGAAGCGTGGCAACTGAAGGTTGACACGTGTAGTGTGAAAACTGAAAGTTTGTCAGAAGTAATAAATTTCGCTACACTCTGACTTAATTTAGCAAAAGAATTAATAAAACCGGAAAATCGAAAATTAATTTAGTGACTGAAGTTGATAAGAAGCTTTCTTTCTTAAGCACACCGAAATCCAGTAAAATACGGTTAGTCTTGGACTACCTCAACAATCAATTCAAAAGCTACTTGACTCTACGCAATTTAGAAACAAGAGATTTAACTTTGAACTTGAATTAAATGATTCTGAACAATTAACAATAGTACAATTTAGTACGTACCAAGCTGAGCTGCAGTCACAGGTAAGCTAAAATATGCTAACAAAACTCGCACTCTAAATTTGTGCTCGTGTAACCTAAATATTGTAGCCAGCTACTGAACTTTGAAATTAAAGCAGTGAAATCTAATTATATTATTTTAATGCTGGCGTTTGAATTTCAACGACACTCGGGTTCATTTCGGAAAAGGAAGGGACCCTGCTTGGCAATGCAATTGGGACAATGAGCAACAAAGGTTCATGCTAAGTTGCTGTAATTTTGCGAGGCAAATGGAACAATTAGAAAAGCTGAGGTCTGCCATACAGTTCTGAAACTTTACGTGCTTTTAGTCTTCCTTGTTGGTTGATTGAAGGTTTGAAGCCGTCGATCGAGGAGGTGGCGACTTCTCGACACGGTCACCAGGCGAAACGGGCTCTTGATGTGCGCCAGCTAATGCTTCCCGTCCGCGACACCATGTCAGAAAGTATCATCGCGAGTCGAGCGCAATTACTTGCTGCCAAACCCCGAAAGCGCGGCAACTCGCGGGAGCGTCACACGACACCTGCTCCACTCGCTACTCCCGCCAGACTCTCCCACTGTTCTGCCCGCGCTCCACGCGGCAGAGTTAACACTCCCAAAGATCCTATACACTTTGATTCGTCACACGACCTATCGACGTAATCGTTCGATAGCAGTTTTCCCTAGGCAAGACCCAGCGTAAAAATACAAATAATATTTACGAAACAAACCAATTATACATCGACATGAGTGCATAAATATATATATACAAACAGTAAAACAATTACAATATATAAAGAGACAGAAATGTCATATCTTGAGGTAACAAAAATAAGGAAAACAAATTATAGTACAATAGATGGAAATAGGAGTATATGCATTTCCGGCGTTACAAGGTGACTACAGGGTTATAAACACAAAATCAAATAGGTGTAATACAGGAGTAGGTCTAATAATGAATAGGAAAATAGGAATGCGGGTAAGCTACTACAAACAGCATAGTGGACGCATTATTGTGGCCAAGATAGATACGAAGCCCACACCTACTACAGTAGTACAAGTTTATATGCCAACTAGCTCTGCAGATGACGAAGAAATTGAAGAAATGTATGATGAAATAAAAGAAATTATTCAGATTGTGAAGGGAGACGAAAATTTAATAGTCATGGGTGACTGGAATTCGAGTGTAGGAAAAGGGAGAGAAGGAAACATAGTAGGTGAATATGGATTGGGGGACAGAAATGAAAGAGGAAGCCGCCTGGTAGAATTTTGCACAGAGCACAACATAATCATAACTAACACTTGGTTTAAGAATCATGAAAGAAGGTTGTATACATGGAAGAACCCTGGAGATACTAAAAGGTATCAGATAGATTATATAATGGTAAGACAGAGATTTAGGAACCAGGTTTTAAATTGTAAGACATTTCCATTGGCAGATATGGACTCTGACCACAATCTATTGGTTATGACCTGTAGATTAAAACTGAAGAAACTGCAAAAAGGTGGGAATTTAAGGAGATGGGACCTGGATAAACTAAAAGAACCAGAGGTTGTACAGAGATTTAGGGAGAGCATAAGGGAGCAATTGACAGGAATGGGGGAAATAAATACAGTAGAAGAAGAATGGGTAGCTTTGAGGGATGAAGTAGTGAAGGCAGCAGAGGATCAAGTAGGTATAAAGACGAGGGCTAGTAGAAATCCTTGGGTAACAGAAGAAATATTGAATTTAATTGATGAAAGGAGAAAATATAAAAATGCAGTAAGTGAAACAGGCAAAAAGGAATACAAACGTCTCAAAAATGAGATCGACAGGAAGTGCAAAATGGCTAAGCAGGAATGGCTAGAGGACAAATGTAAGGATGTAGAGGCCTATCTCACTAGGGGTAAGATAGATACCGCCTACAGGAAAATTAAAGAGACCTTTGGAGATAAGAGAACGACTTGTATGAATATCAAGAGTTCAGATGGAAACCCAGTTCTAAGCAAAGAAGGGAAAGCAGAAAGGTGGAAGGAGTATATAGAGGGTCTATACAAGGGCGATGTACTTGAGGACAATATTATGGAAATGGAAAAGGATGTAGATGAAGATGAAATTGGAGATACGATACTGCGTGAAGAGTTTGACAGAGCACTGAAAGACCTGAGTCGAAACAAGGCCTCCGGAGTAGACAATATTCCATTGGAACTACTGACGGCCGTGGGAGAGCCAGTCCTGACAAAACTCTACCATCTGGTGAGCAAGATGTATGAAACAGGCAAAATACCCTCAGACTTCAAGAAGAATATAATAATTCCAATCCCAAAGAAAGCAGGTGCTGACAGATGTGAAAATTACCGAACTATCAGCTTAATAAGTCACAGCTGCAAAATACTAACACGAATTCTTTACAGACGAATGGAAAAACTAGTAGAAGCCAACCTCGGGGAAGATCAGTTTGGATTCCGTAGAAACACTGGAACACGTGAGGCAATACTGACCTTACGACTTATCTTAGAAGAAAGATTAAGGAAAGGCAAACCTACGTTTCTAGCATTTGTAGACTTAGAGAAAGCTTTTGACAATGTTGACTGGAATACTCTCTTTCAAATTCTAAAGGTGGCAGGGGTAAAATACAGGGAGCGAAAGGCTATTTACAATTTGTACAGAAACCAGATGGCAGTTATAAGAGTCGAGGGACATGAAAGGGAAGCAGTGGTTGGGAAGGGAGTAAGACAGGGTTGTAGCCTGTCCCCGATGTTGTTCAATCTGTATATTGAGCAAGCAGTAAAGGAAACAAAAGAAAAATTCGGAGTAGGTATTAAAATTCATGGAGAAGAAATAAAAACTTTGAGGTTCGCCGATGACATTGTAATTCTGTCAGAGACAGCAAAGGACTTGGAAGAGCAGTTGAATGGAATGGACAGTGTCTTGAAAGGAGGATATAAGATGAACATCAACAAAAGCAAAACAAGGATAATGGAATGTAGTCCAATTAAGTCGGGTGATGCTGAGGGAATTAGATTAGGAAATGAGGCACTTAAAGTAGTAAAGGAGTTTTGCTATTTGGGGAGCAAAATAACTGATGATGGTCGAAGTAGAGAGGATATAAAATGTAGGCTGGCAATGGCAAGGAAAGCGTTTCTGAAGAAGAGAAATTTGTTAACATCCAGTATTGATTTAAGTGTCAGGAAGTCATTTCTGAAAGTATTCGTATGGAGTGTAGCCATGTATGGAAGTGAAACATGGACGATAAATAGTTTGGACAAGAAGAGAATAGAAGCTTTCGAAATGT
The DNA here is from genome assembly GCF_021461385.2 of Schistocerca piceifrons. NCBI lineage: Eukaryota > Metazoa > Arthropoda > Insecta > Orthoptera > Acrididae > Schistocerca > Schistocerca piceifrons. The sequence goes on along the minus strand of NW_025727271.1, from coordinate 218,656 downwards.
GGTGCTACAGAAGAATGCTGAAGATTAGATGGGTAGATCACATAACTAATGAGGAAGTATTGAATAGGATTGGGGAGAAGAGAAGTTTGTGGCACAACTTGACCAGAAGAAGGGATCGGTTAGTAGGACATGTTCTGAGGCATCAAGGGATCACCAATTTAGTATTGGAGGGCAGCGTGGAGGGTAAAAATCGTAGGGGGAGACCAAGAGATGAATACACTAAGCAGATTCAGAAGGATGTAGGTTGCAGTAGGTACTGGGAGATGAAAAAGCTTGCACAGGATAGAGTAGCATGGAGAGCTGCATCAAACCAGTCTCAGGACTGAAGACCACAACAACAACAACATGAAATACTATGCGTTCTATGACTTCTCCTTCTAAATCGTGTAACGTTTCTATGGAAACGACAGGAATTTCTTTTGGGAGGCGAGTATCTCCTATGCGATGCACTATTCCTTCTTTACCGCATACTTCGCTCTCTCGCTTTGTCGAATTAAAACTGAAATTGCATCGCTATGAAATACTATGGGTTTTATGTCTTCTCCTTCTAAAGCGAGTAACGTTTCTATAGAAAATACAGGATTTTCTTTTGGGAGGCGAGTGTCTCCCTTCCGATGCACTATTCCTTCTTTACTGCATCCCTCGCTCCCTCACATTGACGAATTAACACGGAAATTGCGCCGCTATGAAATACTATGCGTTCTATGACTTCTCCTTCTATATCGAGTAACGTTTCTATGGAAACGACAGGATTTTCTTTTGGGAGGCGAGTATCTCCTATGCGATGCACTATTCCTTCTTTACTGCATCCCTCGCTCCCTCGCTTTGTAGAATTAAAACTGAAATTGCATCGCTATGAAATACTAAGGGTTTTATGTCTTCTCCTTCTAAACCGAGTAACGTTTCTATGGAAACGAGAGGGTAATCTTTTGGGAGGCGAGTATCTCCTTTCCGATGCACTATTCCTTCTTTACTTCACAGCTCGTTCCCTAACATTGACGAATTAACATAGAAATTGCGTCGCTATGAAATTCTATTCGATCAGTGACTTCTCCTTCTAAATCGAGTAACGCTTCTATGGAAACGACAGGATTTTCTTTTGGGACGCGAGTATCTCCTACGCGATGCACTTTTCCTTCTTTACTGCATCCCTCGCTCCCTCACATTGACGAATTAACACGGATATTGCGCCGCTATGAAATACTATGCGTTCTATGACTTCTCCTTCTAAATCGAGTATCGTTTCTATGGAAACGACATGATTTTCTTTTGGGAGGCGAGTATCTCCTATGCGATGCACAATTCCCTCTTTACTGCATCCCTCGCTCCCTCGCTTTGTCGACTTAAAACTAAAATTGAATAGCTGTGAAATACTATGGGATTTATGTCTTCTCCTTCTAAACCGAGTAACGTTTCTATGGAAACGACAGGATTTTCTTTTGGGAGGCGAGTATCTCCTATGCGATGAACTATTCCTTCTTTACTGCATCCCTCGCTCCCTCGCTTTGTCGAATTAAAACTGAAATTGCATCGCTATGAAATACTATGGGTTTTATGTCTTCTCCTTCTAAACCGAGTAACGTTTCTATAGAAAATACAGGATTTTCTTTTGGGAGGCGAGTGTCTCCCTTCCGATGCACTATTCCTTCTTAACTGCATCCCTCGCTACCTCACATTTACGAATCAATACGGAAATTGCGCCGCTATGAAATACTATGCGTTCTATGACTTCTTCTTCTAAATCGAGTAACGTTTCTATGGAAACGACAGGATTTTCTTTTGGGAGGCGAGTATCTCCTATGCGATGCACTATTCCTTCTTTACTTCATCGCTCGCTTCCTCGCTTTGTCGAATTAAAACTGAAATTGCATCGCTATGAAATACTATGGGTTTTATGTCTTCTCCTTCTAAACCAAGTAACGTTTCTATGGAAAATACAGGATTTTCTTTTGGGAGGAGGGTGTCTCCCTTCCGATGCACTATTCCTTCTTTACTGCATCCCTCGCTCCCTCACATTGACGAATTAACACGGAAATTGCGCCGCTATGAAATACTATGCGTTCTATGACTTCTCCTTCTAAATCGAGTAACGTTTCTATGGAATCGACAGGATTTTCCTTTGGGAGGCGAGTATCTCATATGCGATGAACTATTCCTTCTTTACTGCCTCCCTCGCTCCCTCGCTTTGTCGAATTAAAACTGAAATTGCATCGCTATGAAATACTATGTGTTTTATGTCTTCTCCTTCCAAACCGAGTAACGTTTCTATAGAAAATACAGGATTTTCTTTTGGCAGGCGAGGGTCTCCCTTCCCATGCACTATTCCTTCTTAACTGCATCTCTCGCTACCTCACATTGACGAATTAATACGGAAATTGCGCCGCTATGAAATACTATGCGTTCTATGACTTCTTCTTCTAAATCGAGTAACGTTTCTATGGAAACGACAGGATTTTCTTTTGGGAGGCGAGTATCTCCTATGCGATGCACTATTCCTTCTTTACTTCATCCCTCGCTTCCTCGCTTTGTCGAATTAAAACTGAAATTGCATCGCTATGAAATACTATGGGTTTTATGTCTTCTCCATCTAAACCGAGTAACGTTTCTATGGAAAATACAGGATTTTCTTTTGGGAGGCGAGTGTATCCCTTCCGGTGCACTATTCCTTCTTTACTGCATCAATCTCTCCCTCACATTGACGAATTAACACGGAAATTGAACCGCTATGAAATACTATGCGTTCTATGACTTCTCCTTCTAAATCGAGTAACGTTTCTATGGAAACGACAGGATTTTCTTTTGGGAGGCGAGTATCTCCAATGCGATGCACTGTTCCTTCTTTACCGTATCCCTCGCTCCCTCGCTTTGTCGAATTAAAACAGTAATTGCATCGCTATGAAAAACTATGGGTTTTATGTCTTCTCCTTCTAAACCGAGTAACATTTCTATGGAAAATACAGGATTTTCTTTTGGGAGGCGAGTGTCTCCCTTCCGATGCACTATTCCTTCTTTACTGCATCCCTCGCTCCCTCACATTGACGAATTAACACGTAAATTGCGCCGCTATGAAATACTAAGCGTTCTATGACTTGTTCTTCTAAATCGAGTATCGTTTCTATGGAAACGACAGGATTTTCCTTTGGGAGGCGAGTATCTCCTATGCGATGCACTATTCCTTCTTTACTTCATCCCTCGCTTCCTCGCTTTGTCGAATTAAAACTGAAATTGCATCGCTATGAAATACCATGGGTTTTACGTCTTCTTCTTCTAAACCGAGTAACATTTCTATGGAAAATACAGGATTTTCTTTTGGGAGGCGAGTGTCTCCTTTCCGATGCATTATTCCTTCTTTACTGCATGCCTCGCTACCTCACATTGACGAATTAACACGGAAATTGCGCCGCTTTGAAATACTATGCGTTCTATGACTTCTCCTTCTAAATCGAGTAACGTTTCTATGGAAACGACAAGATTTTCATGTGGGAGGCGAGTATCTCCTATCCGATGCACTATTCCTTCTTTACTGCATCACTCGCTCCCTCGCTTTGTCGAATTAAAACAGAAATTGCATCGCTATGAAATACTATGGGTTTTATGTCTTCTCCTTCTAAACCGAGTAACGTTTCTATGGAAAATACAGGATTTTCTTTTGGGAGGCGAGTGTCTCCCTTCCGATGCACTATTCCTTCTTTACTGCATCACTCGCTCCCTCACATTGACGAATTAACACGGAAATTGCGCCGCAATGAAATACTATGCGTTCTATGACTTCTCCTTCTAAATCGAGTAACGTTTCTATGGAAACGACAGGATTTTCTTTTGGGAGGCGAGTATCTCCTATGCGATGCACTATTCCTTCTTTACTGCATCCCTCGCTCCCTCGCTTTGTCGAATTAAAACTGAAATTGCATCCCTATGAAATACTATGGGTTTTATGTCTTCTCCTTCTAAACCGAGTATCGTTTCTATGGAAAATACTGGATTTTCTTTTGGGAGGCGAGTGTATCCCTTCCGATGCACTATTCCTTCTTTACTGCATCCCTCTCTCCCTCACATTGACGAATTAACACGGAAATTGCGCCGCTATGAAATACTATGCGTTCTATGACTTCTCCTTCCAAATCGAGTAACATTTCTATGGAAACGACAGCATTTTCTTTTGGGAGGCGTGTATCTCCTATGCGATGCACTATTCCTTCTTTACTGCATCCCTCGCTCCCTCGCTTTGTCGAATTAAAACTGAAAATGCGTCGCTATGAAATACTATGGGTTTTATGCCTTTTCCTTCTAAACCGAGTAACGTTTCTATGGAAAATACAGGATTTTCTTTTGGGAGGCGAGTGTCTCCCTTCCGATGCACTATTCCTTCTTTACTGCATCCCTCGCTCCCTCACATTGACGAGTTAACACGGAAATTGCGCCGCTATGAAATACTATGCGTTCTATGACTTCTCCTTCTAAATCGAGTAACGTTTCTATGGAAACGACAAGATTTTCATTTGGGAGGCGAGTATCTCCTATGCGATGCACTATTCCTTCTTTACTGCATCACTCGCTCCCTCGCTTTGTCGAATTAAAACAGAAATTGCATCGCTATGAAATACTATGGGTTTTATGTCTTCTCCTTCTAAACCGAGTAACGTTTCTATGGAAAATACAGGATTTTCTTTTGGGAGGCGAGTGTCTCCCTTACGATGCACTATTCCTTCTTTACTGCATCACTCGCTCCCGCACATTGACGAATTAACACGGAAATTGTGCCGCAATGAAATACTATGCGTTCTATGACTTCTCCTTCTAAATCGAGTAACGTTTCTATGGAAACGACAGGATTTTCTTTTGGGAGGCGAGTATCTCCTATGCGATGCACTATTCCTTCTTTACTGCATCACTCGCTCCCTTGCTTTGTCGAATTAAAACTGAAATTGAATCTCTATGAAATACTATGGGTTTTATGTCTTCTCCTTCTAAACCGAGTAACGTTTCTATGGAAAATACAGGATTTTCTTTTAAGAGGCGAGTGTATCCCTTCCGATGCACTATTCCTTCTTTACTGCATCCCTCTCTCCCTCACATTGACGAATTAACACGGAAATTGCGCCGCCATGAAATACTATGCGTTCCATGACTTCTCCTTCTAAATCGAGTAACGTTTCTATGGAAACGACAGGATTTTCTTTTGGGAGGCGAGTATCTCCTATGCGATGCACTATTCCTCCTTTACTGCATCCCTCGCTACCCCGCTTTGTCGAATTAAAACTGAAATTGCATGGCTATGAAATACTATGGGTTTTATGTCTTCTCCTTCAAAAACCGAGTAACGTTTCTATGAAAAATACAGGATTTTCTTTTGGGAGGCGAGTGTCTCCCTTCCGATGCACTATTCCTTCCTTACTGCATCCCTCGCTCCCTCGCTTTGTCTGCATCGCTACGAAATACTATGGGTTTTATGTCTTCTCCTTCTAAACCGAGTAACGTTTCTATGGAAAATGCAGGATTTTCTTTTGGGAGGCGAGTGTCTCCCTTCCGATGCACTATTCCTTCTTTACTGCATCCCTCACTCCCTCACATTGACGAATTAACACGGCAATTGCGCCGCTATGAAATACTATGCGTTCTATGACTTCTCCTTCTAAATCGTGTAACATTTCTATGGAAACGACAGGATTCTCTTTTGGGAGGCGAGTATCTCCTATGCGATGCAATATTCGTTCTTTACTGCATCCCTCACTCTCTCGCTTTGTCGAATTAAAACTGAAATTGCATCGCTATGAAATACTATGGTTTTTATGTCTTCTCCTTCTAAACCGAGTAACGTTTCAATGGAGAATACAGGATTATCTTTTAAGAGGCGAGTGTCTCCCTTCCGATGCACTATTCCTTCTTTACTGCATCCCTCGCTCCCTCACATTGACAAATTAACATGGAAATAGCGCCGCTATGAAATACTATGCGTTCTATGACTTCTCCTTCTAAATCGAGTAACGTTAATGTGGAAACGACTGGATTTTCTTTTGGGAGGCGAGTATCTCCAATGCGATGCGCTATTCCTTCTTTACTGCATCCCTCGCTCCCTCACATGGACGAATTGACACGGAAATTGCGCCGCTGTGAAATACTATGCGTTCTTTGACTTCTCCTTCTAAATCGAGTAACGTTTCTATGGAAACGACAAGATTTTCATTTGGGAGGCGAGTATCTCCTATGCGATGCACTATTCCTTCTTTACTGCATCTCTCGCTCCCTCGCTTTGTCGAATTAAAACAGAAATTGCATCGCTATGAAATACTATGGGTTTTATGTCTTCTCCTTCTAAACCGAGTAACGTTTCTATGGAAAATACAGGATTTTCTTTTGGGAGGCGAGTGTCTCCCTTACGATGCACTATTCCTTCTTTACTGCATCACTCGCTCCCGCACATTGACGAATTAACACGGAAATTGTGCCGCAATGAAATACTATGCGTTCTATGACTTCTCCTTCTAAATCGAGTAACGTTTCTATGGAAACGATAGGATTTTCTTTTGGGAGGCGAGTATCTCCTATGCGATGCACTATTCCTTCTTTACTGCATCACTCGCTCCCTCGCTTTGTCGAATTAAAACTGAAATTGAATCTCTATGAAATACTATGGGTTTTATGTCTTCTCCTTCTAAACCGAGTAACGTTTCTATGGAAAATACAGGATTTTCTTTTAAGAGGCGAGTGTATCCCTTCCGATGCACTATTCCTTCTTTACTGCATCCCTCTCTCCCTCACATTGACGAATTAACACGGAAATTGCGCCGCCATGAAATACTATGCGTTCCATGACTTCTCCTTCTAAATCGAGTAACGTTTCTATGGAAACGACAGGATTTTCTTTTGGGAGGCGAGTATCTCCTATGCGATGCACTATTCCTCCTTTACTGCATCCCTCGCTACCCCGCTTTGTCGAATTAAAACTGAAATTGCATGGCTATGAAATACTATGGGTTTTATGTCTTCTCCTTCAAAAACCGAGTAACGTTTCTATGAAAAATACAGGATTTTCTTTTGGGAGGCGAGTGTCTCCCTTCCGATGCACTATTCCTTCCTTACTGCATCCCTCGCTCCCTCGCTTTGTCTGCATCGCTACGAAATACTATGGGTTTTATGTCTTCTCCTTCTAAACCGAGTAACGTTTCTATGGAAAATGCAGGATTTTCTTTTGGGAGGCGAGTGTCTCCCTTCCGATGCACTATTCCTTCTTTACTGCATCCCTCACTCCCTCACATTGACGAATTAACACGGCAATTGCGCCGCTATGAAATACTATGCGTTCTATGACTTCTCCTTCTAAATCGTGTAACATTTCTATGGAAACGACAGGATTCTCTTTTGGGAGGCGAGTATCTCCTATGCGATGCAATATTCGTTCTTTACTGCATCCCTCGCTCTCTCGCTTTGTCGAATTAAAACTGAAATTGCATCGCTATGAAATACTATGGTTTTTATGTCTTCTCCTTCTAAACCGAGTAACGTTTCAATGGAGAATACAGGATTATCTTTTAAGAGGCGAGTGTCTCCCTTCCGATGCACTATTCCTTCTTTACTGCATCCCTCGCTCCCTCACATTGACAAATTAACATGGAAATTGCGCCGCTATGAAATACTATGCGTTCTATGACTTCTCCTTCTAAATCGAGTAACGTTAATGTGGAAACGACTGGATTTTCTTTTGGGAGGCGAGTATCTCCAATGCGATGCGCTATTCCTTCTTTACTGCATCCCTCGCTCCCTCACATGGACGAATTGACACGGAAATTGCGCCGCTGTGAAATACTATGCGTTCTTTGACTTCTCCTTCTAAATCGAGTAACGTTTCTATGGAAACGACCGGATTTTCTTTTGGGAGGCGAGTATCTCCTATGCGGTGCACTATTCCTTCTTTACTGCATCCCTCGCTCCCTCGCTTTGTAGAATTAAAACTGAAATTGCATCGCTATGAAATACTATGGTTTTTATGTCTTCTCCTTCTAAACCGAGTAACGTTTCAATGGAGAATACAGGATTATCTTTTAAGAGGCGAGTGTCTCCCTTCCGATGCACTATTCCTTCTTTACTGCATCCCTCGCTCCCTCACATTGACGAATTAACACGGAAATTGCGCCGCTATGAAATACTATGCGTTCTATGAGTTCTCCTTCTACATCGAGTTACGTTTCTATGGAAACGACAGGATTTTCTTTTGGAGGCGAGTATCTCCAATGCGATGCGCTATTCCTTCTTTACTGCATCCCTCGCTCCCTCTCATTGACGAATTAACACGGAAATAGCGCCGCTATGAAATACTATGCGTTCTATGACTTCTCCTTCTAAATCGAGTAACGTTTCTATGGAAACGACAGGATTTTCTTTTGTGAGGCGAGTATCTCCTATGCGATGCACTTTTCCTTCTTTACTGCATCCCTCGCTCCCTCGCTTTGTCGAATTAAAACTGAAATTGCATCGCTATGAAAAACTATGGGTTTTATGTGTTCTCCTTCTAAACCGAGTAACGTTTCTATGAAAAATATAGGATTTTCTTTTGGGAGGCGAGTGTCTCCCTTCCGATGCACTATTCCTTCTTTACTGCAACCCTCGCTCCCTCACATTGACGAATTAACACGGAAATTGCGCCTCTAGGAAATACTATGCGTTGTATGACTTCTCCTTCTAAATCGAGTAACATTTCTATGGGAACGACAGGATTTTCTTTTCGGACGCTAGTATCTCCTATGCGATGCACTATTCCTTCTTTACTGCATCCCTCGCTCCCTCGCTTTGTCGAATTAAAACTGAAATTGCATCGCTATGAAATACTGTGGGTTTTATGTCTTCTCCTTCTAAACCGAGTAACGTTTCTATGGAAAATACAGGATTTTCTTTTGGAGGCGAGTATCTCCAATGCGATGCGCTATTCCTTCTTTACTGCATCCCTCGCTCCCTCGCTTTGTCGAATTAAAACTGAAATTGCATCGCTATTAAGTACTATGGGTTTTATGTCTTCTCCTTCTAAACCGAGTAACGTTTCTTTGGAAAATACAGGATTTTCTTTTGGGAGGCGAGTGTCTCCTTTCCGATGCACTATTCCTTCTTTACTGCATCCCTCGCTCCCTCAGCTTGACGAATTAACACGGAAATTGCGCCGCTATGAAATACTATGCGTTCTATGACTTCTCCTTCTACATCGAGTAACGTTTCTATGGAAACGACCGGATTTTCTCTTGGGAGGCGAGTAACTCCAATGCGATGCACTATTCCTTCTTTACTGCATCCCTCGCTCCCTCGCTTTGTCTGCATCGCTATGAAATAATATGGGTTTTATGTCTTCTCCTTCTAAATCGAGTAACATTTCTATCTAAAATACAGGATTTTCTTTTGGGAGGTGAGTGTCTCCCTTCCGATGCACTATTCCTTCTTTACTGCATCCCTCGCTCCCTCACATTGACGAATTAACTCGGAAATTGCGCCGTTATGAAATACTATGCGTTCTACGACTTCTCCTTCTAAATCGTGTAACGTTTCTATGGAAACGACAGGATTTTCTTTTGGGAGGCGAGTATCTCCTATACGATGCAATATTCCTTCTTTACTGCATCCCTCGCTCTCTCGCTTTGTCGAATTAAAACTGAAATTGCATCGCTATGAAATACTATGGTTTTTATGTCTCCTCCTTCTAAACCGAGTAACATTTCTATGGAAAATACGGGATTTTCTTTTGGGAGGCGAGTGTCTCCAATGCGATGCACTATTCCTTCTTTACTGCATCCCTCGCTCCCTCAGCTTGACGAATTAACACGGAAATTGCGCCGCTATGAAATACTATGCGTTCTATGACTTCTCCTTCTAAATCGAGTAACGTTTCTATGGAAACGACAGGATTTTCTTTTGGGAGGCGAGTATCTCCTATGCGATGCACTATTCCTTCTTTACTGCATCCCTCGCTCCCTCGCTTTGTCGAATTAAAACTGAAATTGCATCGCTATTAAATACTATGGGTTTTATGTCTTCTCCTTCTAAACCGAGTAACGTTTCTATGGAAAATACAGGATTTTCTTTTGGGAGGCGAGTGTCTCCCTTCCGATGCACTATTCCTTCTTTACTGCATCCCTCGCTCCCTCACATTGACGAATTAACACGGAAATTGCGCCTCTATGAAATACTATGCGTTCTATGACTTCTACTTCTAAATCGAGTAACGTTTCTATGGAAACGACAGGATTTTCTTTTCGGACGCTAGTATCTCCTATGCGATGCACTATTCCTTCTTTACTGCATCCCTCGCTCCCACGCTTTGTCGAATTAAAACTGAAATTCCATCGCTATTAAATACTATGGGTTTTATGTCTTCTCCTTCTAAACCGAGTAACGTTTCTATGGAAAATACAGGATTTTCTTTTGGAACTGAGTGTCTCCTTTCCGATGCACTATTCCTTCGTTACTGCATCCCTCGCTCCCTCACACTGACGAATTAACACGGAAATTGCGCCGCTATGAAATACTATGCGTTCTATGACTTCTCCTTCTAAATCGAGTAACGTTTCTATGGAAACGACAAGATTTTCTTTTGGGAGGCGAGTATCTCCTATGCGATGCACTATTCCTTCTTTACTGCATCCCTCGCTCCCTCGCTTTGTCGAATTAAAACTGAAATTGCATCGCTATTAAGTACTATGGGTTTTATGTCTTCTCCTTCTAAACCGAGTAACGTTTCTTTGGAAAATACAGGATTTTCTTTTGGGAGGCGAGTGTCTCCTTTCCGATGCACTATTCCTTCTTTACTGCATCCCTCGCTCCCTCAGCTTGACGAATTAACACGGAAATTGCGCCGCTATGAAATACTATGCGTTCTATGACTTCTCCTTCTAAATCGAGTAACGTTTCTATGGAAACAACAGGATTTTCTTTTGGGAGGCGAGTATCTCCTATGCGATGCACTATTCCTTCTTTACTGCATCCCTCGCTCCCTCGCTTTGTCGAATTAAAACTGAAACTGCATCGCTATTAAATACTATGGGTTTTATGTCTTCTCCTTCTAAACCGAGTAACGTTTCTATGGAAAATACAGGATTTACTTTTGGGAGGCGAGTGTCTCCCTTCCGATGCACCATTCCTTCTTTACTGCATCCCTCGCTCCCTCTGCTTGACGAATTAACACGGAAATTGCGCCGCTATGAAATACTATGCGTTCTATGACTTCTCCTTCTAAATCGAGTAACGTTTCTATGGAAACGACAGGATTTTCTTTTGGGAGACGAGTATCTCCTATGCGATGCACTATTCCTTCTTTACTGCATCCCTCGCTCCCTCACATTGACGAATTAACACGGAAATTGCGCCTCTATGAAATACTATGCGTTCTATGACTTCTCCTTCTAAATCGAGTAACGTTTCTACGGAAACGACAGGATTTTCTTTTCGGACGCTAGTATGTCCTATGCGATGCACTATTCCTTCTTTACTGCATCCCTCGCTCCCTCGCTTTGTCGAATTAAAACTGAAATTGCATCGCTATGAAATACTATGGGTTTTACGAATTCTTCTTCTAAACCGAGTAACGTTTCTATGGAAAATACAGGATTTTCTTTTGGGAGGCGAGTGTCTCCTTTCCGATGCACTATTCCTTCGTTACTGCATCCCTCGCTCCCTCACACTGACGAATTAACACGGAAATTGCGCCGCTATGAAATACTATGCGTTTTATGACTTCTCCTTCTAAATCGAGTAACGTTTCTATGGAAACGACAGGATTTTCTTTTGGGAGGCGAGTATCTCCTATGCGATGCACTATTCCTTCTTTACTGCATCCCTCGCTCCCTCGCTTTGTCGAATTAAAACTGAATTTGCATCGCTATTAAATACTATGGGTTTTATGTCTTCTCCTTCTAAACCTAGTAACGTTTCTATGGAAAATACAGGATTTTCGTTTGGGAGGCGAGTGTCTCCCTTCCGATGCACTATTCCTTCTTTACTGCATCCCTCGCTCCCTCTCATTGACGAATTAACACGGAAATTGCGCCGCTATGAAATTCTATGCGTTCTATGACTTCTCCTTCTAAATCGAGTAACGTTTCTATGGAAACGACAGGATTTTCTTTTGGGAGGCGAGTATCTGCTATGCGATGCACTATTCCTTCTTTACAGCATCCCTCGCTCCCTCGCTTTGTCGAATTAAAACTGAAATTGCATCTCTATGAAAAACTATGGGTTTTATGTGTTCTCCTTCTAAACCGAGTAACGTTTCTATGAAAAATACAGGATTTTCTTTTGGGAGGCGAGTGTCTCCCTTCCGATGCACTATTCCTTCTTTACTGCATCCCTCGCTCCCTCACATTGACGAATTGACACGGAAATTGCGCCTCGATGAAATACTATGCGTTCTATGACTTCTCCTTCTAAATCGAGTAACGTTTCTATGGAAACGACAGGATTTTCTTTTCGGGCGCTAGTATCTCCTATGCGATGCACTATTCCTTCTTTACTGCATCCCTCGCTCCCTCGCTTTTTCGAATTAAAACTGAAATTGCATCGCTATGAAATACTATGGGTTTTATGTCTTCTCCTTCTAATCCGAGTAACGTTTCTATGGAAAATACAGGATTTTCTTTTGGGAGGTGAGTGTCTCCATTCCGATGCACTATTCCTTCTTTACTGCATCCCTCGCTCCATCACATTGACAAATTAACACGGAAATTGCGCCGCTATTAAATACTATGCGTTCTATGACTTCTCCTTCTAAATCGAGCAACGTTTCTATGGAAACGACAGGATTTTCTATTGGGAGGCGAGTATCTCCTATGCGATGCACTATTCCTTCTTTACTGCATCCCTCGCTCCCTCGCTTTGTCGAATTAAAACTGAAATTGCATCGCTATGAAATACTATGGGTTTTTTGTGTTCTCCTTCTAAACCGAGTAACGTTTCTATGAAAAATACAGGATTTTCTTTTGGGAGGCGAGTGTCTCCCTTCCGATGCACTATTCCTTCTTTACTGCATCCCTCGCTCCCTCTCATTGACGAATTAACACGGAAATTGCGCCGCTATGGAATACTATGCTTTCTATGACTTCTCCTTCTAAATCGAGTAACGTTTCTATGGAAACGACAGGATTTTCTTTTGGGAGGCGAGTATCTCCAATGCGAGGCGCTATTCCTTCTTTACTCCATCCCTCGCTCCCTCACATTGACAAATTAACATGGAAATTGCGCCGCTATGAAATACTATGCGTTCTATGACTTCTCCTTCTAAATCGAGTAACGTTCCTATGGAAACGACAGGATTTTCTCTTGGGAGGCGAGTATCTCCAATGCGATGCACTACTCCTTCTTTACTGCATCCCTCGCTCCCTCGCTTTGTCTGCATCGCTATGAAATACTATGGGTTTTATGTCTTCTCCTTCTAAATCGAGTAACATTTCTATGGAAAATACAGGATTTTCTTTTGGGAGGCGAGTGTCTCCCTTCCGATGCACTATTGCTTCTTTACTGCATCCCTCCCTCCCTCACATTGACGAATTAACACGGAAAGTGCGCCGCTATGAAATACTATGCGTTCTATGACTTCTCCTTCTAAATCGTGTAACGTTTCTATGGAAACGACAGGATTTTCTTTTGGGAGGCGAGTATCTCCTATGCGATGCAATATTCCTTCTTTACTGCATCCCTCGCTCTCTCGCTTTGTCGAATTAAAACTGAAATTGCATCGCTATTAAATACTATGGGTTTTATGTCTTCTCCTTCTAAACCGAGTAACGTTTCTATGGAAAATACAGGATTTTCTTTTGGGAACCGAGTGTCTCCTTTCCGATGCACTATTCCTTCGTTACTGCATCCCTCGCTCCCTCACACTGACGAATTAACACGGAAATTGCGCCGCTATGAAATAATATGCGTTCTATGACTTCTCCATCTAAATCGAGTAACGTTTCTATGGAAACGACAGGATTTTCTTTTGGGAGGCGAGTATCTCCTATGCGATGCACTATTCCTTCTTTACTGCACCCCTCGCTCCCTCGCTTTGTCGAATTAAAACTGAATTTGCATCGCTATTAAATACTATGGGTTTTATGTCTTCTCCTTCTAAACCTAGTAACGTTTCTATGGAAAATACAGGATTTTCTTTTGGGAGGCGAGTGTCTCCCTTCCGATGCACTATTCCTTCTTTACTGCATCCCTCGCTCCCTCTCATTGACGAATTAACACGGAAATTGCGCCGCTATGAAATACTATGCGTTCTATGACTTCTGCTTCTAAATCGAGTAACGTTTCTATGGAAACGACAGGATTTTCTTTTGGGAGGCGAGTATCTCCTATGCGATGCACTATTCCTTCTTTACTGCATCCCTCGCTCCCTCGCTTTGTCGAATTAAAACTGAAATTGCATCACTATGAAAAACTATGGGTTTTATGTGTTCTCCTTCTAAACCGAGTAACGTTTCTATGAGAAATACAGGATTTTCTTTTGGGAGGCGAGTGTCTCCCTTCCGATGCACTATTCCTTCTTTACTGCATCCCTCGCTCCCTCACATTGACGAATTAACACGGAAATTGCGCCGCTATTAAATACTATGCGTTCTATGACTTCTCCTTCTAAATCGAGTAACGTTTGTATGGAAACGACAGGATTTTCTTTTCGGACGCTAGTATCTCCTATGCGATGCACTATTCCTTCTTTACTGCATCCCCCGCTCCCTCGCTTTTTCGAATTAAACCTGAAATTGCATCGCTATGAAATACTATGGGTTTTATGTCTTCTCCTTCTAATCCGAGTAACGTTTCTATGGAAAATACAGGATTTTCTTTTGGGAGGTGAGTGTCTCCCTTCCGATGCACTATTCCTTCTTTACTGCATCCCTCGCTCCCTCACATTGACAAATTAACACGGAAATTGCGCCGCTATTAAATACTATGCGTTCTATGACTTCTCCTTCTAAATCGAGTAACGTTTCTATATAAACGACAGGATTTTCTTTTGGGAGGCGAGTATCTCCTATGCGATGCACTATTCCTTCTTTACTGCATCCATCGCTCCCTCGCTTTGTCGAATTAAAACTGAAATTGCATCGCTATGAAATACTATGGGTTTTTTGGGTTCTCCTTCTAAACCGAGTAACGTTTCTATGAAAAATACAGGATTTTCTTTTGGGAGGCGAGTGTCTCCCTTCCGATGCACTATTCCTCCTTTACTGCATCCCTCCCTCCCTCACATTGACGAATTAACACGGAAATTGCGCCGCTATGAAGTACTATGCGTTCTATGACTTCCCCTTCTAAATCGAGTAACGTTTCTATGGAAACGACAGGATTTTCTTTTGGGTGGCGAGTATCTCCAATGCGATGCGCTATTCCTTCTTTACTTCATCCCTCGCTCCCTCACATTGACAAATTAACATGGAAATTGCGCCGCTATGAAATACTATGCGTTCTATGACTTCTCCTTCTAAATCGAGTAACGTTCCTATGGAAACGACTGGATTTTCTTTTGGGAGGCGAGTATCTCCAATGCGATGCGCTATTCCTTCTTTACCGCATCCCTCGCTCCCTCTCATTGACGAATTAACACGGAAATTGCGCCGCTATGAAATACTATGCGTTCTATGACTTCTCCTTCTAAATCGAGTAACGTTTCTATGGAAACGACAGGATTTTCTCTTGGGAGGCGAGTATCTCCAATGCGATGCAGTATTCCTTCTTTACTGCATCCCTCGCTCCCTCGCTTTGTCTGCATCGCTATGAAATACTATGGGTTTTATGTCTTCTCCTTCTAAATCGAGTAACATTTCTATGGAAAATACAGGATTTTCTTTTGGGAGGCGAGTGTCTCCCATTCCGATGCACTATTCCTTCTTTACTGCATCCCTCGCTCCCTCACATTGACGAATTAACACGGAAATTGCGCCGCTATGAAATACTATGCGTTCTATGACTTCTCCTTCTAAATCGTGTAACGTTTCTATGGAAACGACAGGATTTTCTTTTGGGAGGCGAGTATCTCCTATGCGATGCAATATTCCTACTTTACTGCATCCCTCGCTCTCTCGCTTTGTCGAATTAAAACTGAAATTGCATCGCTATTAAATACTATGGGTTTTATGTCTTCTCCTTCTACACCGAGTAACGTTTCTATGGAAAATACAGGATTTTCTTTTGGGAACCGAGTGTCTCCTTTCCGATGCACTATTCCTTCGTTACTGCATCCCTCGCTCCCTCACACTGACGAATTAACACGGAAATTGCGCCGCTATGAAATACTATGCGTTCTGTGACTTCTCCTTCTAAATCGAATAACGGCTCTATGGAAACGACAGGATTTTCTTTTGGGAGGCGAGTATCTCCTATGCGATGCACTATTCCTTCTTTACTGCATCCCTCGCTCCCTCGCTTTGTCGAATTAAAACTGAAATTGCATCGCTATTAAATACTATGGGTTTTATGTCTTCTCCTTCTAAACCGAGTAACGTTTCTATGGAAAATACAGGATTTCTTTTGGGAGGCGAGTGTCTCCCTTCCGATGCACTATTCCTTCTTTACTGCATCCCTCGCTCACTCAGCTTGACGAATTAACACGGAAATTGCGCCGCTATGAAATACTATGCGTTCTATGACTTCTCCTTCTAAATCGAGTAACGTTTCTATGGAAACGACAGGATTTTCTTTTGGAAGGCGAGTATCTCCTATGCGATGCACAATTCCTTCTTTACTGCATCCCTCGCTCCCTCGCTTTGTCGAATTAAAACTGAAATTGCATCGCTATGAAATACTATGGGTTTTACAAATTCTTCTTCTAAACCGAGTAACGTTTCTATGGAAAATCCAGGATTTTCTTCTGGGAGGCGAGTGTCTCCTTTCCGATGCACTAATCCTTCTTTACTGCATCCCTCGCTCCCTCTCATTGACGAATTAACACGGAAATTGCGCCGCTATGAAATACTATGCGTTCTATGACTTCTCCTTCTAAATCGAGTAACGTTTCTATGGAAACGACAGGATTTTCTTTTGGGAGGCGAGTATCTCCTATGCGATGCACTATTCCTTCTATACTGCATCCCTCGCTCCCTCGCTTTGTCGAATTAAAACTGAAATTGCATCTCTATGAAATACTATGGGTTTTATGTGTTCTTCTTCTAAACCGAGTAACGTTTCGATGAAAAATACAGGATTTTCTTTTGGGAGGCGAGTGTCTCTCTTCCGATGCACTATTCCTTCTTTACTGCATCCCTCGCTTCCTCACATTGACGAATTAACACGGAAATTGCGCCTCTATGAAATACTATGCGTTCTATGACTTCTCCTTCTAAATCGAGTAACGTTTCTATGGAAACGACAGGATTTTCTTTTCGGACGCTAGTATCTCCTATGCGATGCACTATTCCTTCTTTACTGCATCCCTCGCTCCCTCGCTTTGTCTGCATCGCTATGAAATACTATGGGTTTTATGTCTTCTCCTTCTAAATCGAGTAACATTTCTATGGAAAATACAGGATTTTCTTTTGGGAGGCGAGTGTCTCCCTTCCGATGCACTATTCCTTCTTTACTGCATCCCTCGCTCCCTCACATTGACGAATTAACACGGAAATTGCGCCGCTATGAAATACTATGCGTTCTATCACTTCTCCTTCTAAATCGTGTAACGTTTCTATGGAAACGACAGGATTTTCTTTTGGGAGGCGAGTATCTCCTATGCGATGCAATATTCCTTCTTTACTGCATCCCTCGCTCTCTCGCTTTGTCGAATTAAAACTGAAATTGCATCGCTATTAAATACTATGGGTTTTATGTCTTCTCCTTCTAAACCGAGTAACGTTTCTATGGAAAATACAGGATTTTCTTTTGGGAACCGAGTGTCTCCTTTCCGATGCACTATTCCTTCGTTACTGCATCCCTCGCTCCCTCACACTGACGAATTAACACGGAAATTGCGCCGCTATGAAATACTATGCGTTCTATGACTTCTCCTTCTAAATCGAGTAACGTTTCTATGGAAACGACAGGATTTTCTTTTGGGAGGCGAGTTTCTCCTATGCGATGCACTATTCCTTCTTTACTGCATCCCTCGCTCCCTCGCTTTGTCGAATTAAAACTGAAATTGCATCGCTATTAAATACTATGGGTTTTATGTCTTCTCCTTCTAAACCGAGTAACGTTTCTATGGAAAATACAGGATTTCTTTTGGGAGGCGTGTGTCTCCCTTCCGATGCACTATTCCTTCTTTACTGCATCCCTGGCTCCCTCACACTGACGAATTAACACGGAAATTGCGCCGCTATGAAATACTATGCGTTTTATGACTTCTCCTTCTAAATCGAGTAACGTTTCTATGGGAACGACAGGATTTTCTTTTGGGAGGCGAGTATCTCCTATGCGATGCACTATTCCTTCTTTACTGCATCCCTCGCTCCCTCGCTTTGTCGAATTAAAACTGAATTTGCATCGCTATTAAATACTATGTGTTTTATGTCTTCTCCTTCTAAACCTAGTCACGTTTCTATGGAAAATACAGGATTTTCGTTTGGGAGGCGAGTGTCTCCCTTCCGATGCACTATTCCTTCTTTACTGCATCCCTCGCTCCCTCTCATTGACGAATTAACACGGAAATTGCGCCGCTATGAAATTCTATGCGTTCTATGACTTCTCCTTCTAAATCGAGTAACGTTTCTATGGAAACGACAGGATTTTCTTTTGGGAGGCGAGTATCTGCTATGCGATGCACTATTCCTTCTTTACAGCATCCCTCGCTCCCTCGCTTTGTCGAATTAAAACTGAAATTGCATCTCTATGAAAAACTATGGGTTTTATGTGTTCTCCTTCTAAACCGAGTAACGTTTCTATGAAAAATACAGGATTTTCTTTTGGGAGGCGAGTGTCTCCCTTCCGATGCACTATTCCTTCTTTACTGCATCCCTCGCTCCCTCACATTGACGAATTAACACGGAAATTGCGCCTCTATGAAATACTATGCGTTCTATGACTTCTCCTTCTAAATCGAGTAACGTTTCTATGGAAACGACAGGATTTTCTTTTCGGGCGCTAGTATCTCCTATGCGATGCACTATTCCTTCTTTACTGCATCCCTCGCTCCCTAGCTTTTTCGAATTAAAACTGAAATTGCATCGCTATGAAATACTATGGGTTTTATGTCTTCTCCTTCTAATCCGAGTAACGTTTCTATGGAAAATACAGGATTTTCTTTTGGGAGGTGAGTGTCTCCATTCCGATGCACTATTCCTTCTTTACTGCATCCCTCGCTCCCTCTCATTGACGAATTAACACGGAAATTGCGCCGCTATGAAATACTATGCGTTCTATGACTTCTCCTTCTAAATCGAGTAACGTTTCTATGGGAACGACAGGATTTTCTTCTGGGAGGCGAGTATCTCCAATGCGATGCGCTATCCCTTCTTTACTCCATCCCTCGCTCCCTCACATTGACAAATTAACATGGAAATTGCGCCGCTATGAAATACTATGCGTTCTATGACTTCTCCTTCTAAATCGAGTAACGTTCCTATGGAAACGACAGGATTTTCTCTTGGGAGGCGAGTATCTCCAATGCGATGCACTATTCCTTCTTTACTGCATCCCTCGCTCCCTCGCTTTGTCTGCATCGCTATGAAATACTATGGGTTTTATGTCTTCTCCTTCTAAATCGAGTAACATTTCTATGGAAAATACAGGATTTTCTTTTGGGAGGCGAGTGTCTCCCTTCCGATGCACTATTCCTTCTTTACTGCATCCCTCGCTCCCTCACATTGACGAATTAACACGGAAATTGCGCCGCTATGAAATACTATGCGTTCTATGACTTCTCCTTCTAAATCGTGTAACGTTTCTATGGAAACGACAGGATTTTCTTTTGGGAGGCGAGTATCTCCTATGCGATGCAATATTCCTTCTTTACTGCATCCCTCGCTCTCTCGCTTTGTCGAATTAAAACTGAAATTGCATCGCTATTAAATACTATGGGTTTTATATCTTCTCCTTCTAAACCGAGTAACGTTTCTATGGAAAATACAGGATTTTCTTTTGGGAACCGAGTGTCTCCTTTCCGATGCACTATTCCTTCGTTACTGCATCCCTCGCTCCCTCACACTGACGAATTAACACGGAAATTGCGCCGCTATGAAATAATATGCGTTCTATGACTTCTCCTTCTGAATCGAGTAACGTTTCTATGGAAGCGACAGGATTTTCTTTTGGGAGGCGAGTATCTCCTATGCGATGCACTATTCCTTCTTTACTGCATCCCTCGCTCCCTCGCTTTGTCGAATTAAAACTGAATTTGCATCGCTATTAAATACTATGGGTTTTATGTCTTCTCCTTCTAAACCTAGTAACGTTTCTATGGAAAATACAGGATTTTCTTTTGGGAGGCGAGTGTCTCCCTTCCGATGCACTATTCCTTCTTTACTGCATCCCTCGCTCCCTCTCATTGACGAATTAACACGGAAATTGCGCCGCTATGAAATACTATGCGTTCTATGACTTCTCCTTCTAAATCGAGTAACGTTTCTATGGAAACGACAGGATTTTCTTTTGGGAGGCGAGTATCTCCTATGCGATGCACTATTCCTTCTTTACTGCATCCCTCGCTCCCTCGCTTTGTCGAATTAAAACTAAAATTGCATCTCTATGAAAAACTATGGGTTTTATGTGTTCTCCTTCTAAACCGAGTAACGTTTCTATGTAAAATACAGGATTTTCTTTTGGGAGGCGAGTGTCTCCCTTCCGATGCACTATTCCTTCTTTACTGCAACCCTCGCTCCCTCACATTGACGAATTAACACGGAAATTGCGCCGCTATTAAATACTATGCGTTCTATGACTTCTCCTTCTAAATCGAGTAACGTTTGTATGGAAACGACAGGATTTTCTTTTCGGACGCTAGTATCTCCTATGCGATGCACTATTCCTTCTTTACTGCATCCCCCGCTCCCTCGCTTTTTCGAATTAATCCTGAAATTGCATCGCTATGAAATACTATGGGTTTTATGTCTTCTCCTTCTAATCCGAGTAACGTTTCTATGGAAAATACAGGATTTTCTTTTGGGAGGTGAGTGTCTCCCTTCCGATGCACTATTCCTTCTTTACTGCATCCCTCGCTCCCTCACATTTACAAATTAACACGGAAATTGCGCCGCTATTAAATACTATGCGTTCTATGACTTCTCCTTCTAAATCGAGTAACGTTTCTATGGAAACGACAGGATTTTCATTTGGGAGGCGAGTATCTCCTATGCGATGCACTATTTCTTCTTTACTGCATCCCTCGCTCCCTCGCTTTGTCGAATTAAAACTGAAATATCATCGCTATGAAATACTATGGGTTTTTTGGGTTCTCCTTCTAAACCGAGTAACGTTTCTATGAAAAATACAGGATTTTCTTTTGGGAGGCGAGTGTCTCCCTTCCGATGCACTATTCCTTCTTTACTGCATCCCTCGCTCCCTCGCTTTTTAGAATTAAAACTGAAATTGCATCGCTATGAAATACTATGGGTTTTATGTCTTCTCCTTCTAAACCTAGTAACGTTTCTATGGAAAATACAGGATTTTCTTTTGGGAGGCGAGTGTCTCCCTTCCGATGCACTATTCCTTCTTTACTGCATCCCTCGCTCCCTCTCATTGACGAATTAACACGGAAATTGCGCCGCTATGAAATACTATGCGTTCTATGACTTCTCCTTCTAAATCGAGTAACGTTTCTATGGAAACGACAGGATTTTCTTTTGGGAGGCGAGTATCTCCAATGCGATGCGCTATTCCTTCTTTACTTCATCCCTCGCTCCCTCACATTGACAAATTAACATGGAAATTGCGCCGCTATGAAATACTATGCGTTCTATGACTTCTCCTTCTAAATCGAGTAACGTTCCTATGGAAACGACTGGATTTTCTTTTGGGAGGCGAGTATCTCCAATGCGATGCGCTATTCCTTCTTTACTGCATCCCTCGCTCCCTCTCATTGACGAATTAACACGGAAATTGCGCCGCTATGAAATACTATGCGTTCTATGACTTCTCCTTCTAAATCGAGTAACGTTTCTATGGAAACGACAGGATTTTCTTTTGGGAGGCGAGTATCTCCAATGCGATGCACTATTCCTTCTTTACTGCATCCCTCGCTCCCTCGCTTTGTCTGCATCGCTACGAAATACTATGGGTTTTATGTCTTCTCCTTCTAAATCGAGTAACATTTCTATGGAAAATATAGGATTTTCTTTTGGGAGGCGAGTGTCTCCCTTCCGATGCACTATTCCTTCTTTACTGCATCCCTCGCTCCCTCACATTGACGAATTAACACGGAAATTGCGCCGCTATGAAATACTATGCGTTCTATCACTTCTCCTTCTAAATCGTGTAACGTTTCTATGGAAACGACAGGATTTTCTTTTTGGAGGCGAGTATCTCCTATGCGATGCAATATTCCTTCTTTACTGCATCCCTCGCTCTCTCGCTTTGTCGAATTAAAACTGAAATTGCATCGCTATTAAATACTATGGGTTTTATGTCTTCTCCTTCTAAACCGAGTAACGTTTCTATGGAAAATACAGGATTTTCTTTTGGAAACCGAGTGTCTCCTTTCCGATGCAGTATTCCTTCGTTACTGCATCCCTCGCTCCCTCACACTGACGAATTAACACGGAAATTGCGCCGCTATGAAATACTATGCGTTCTATGACTTCTCCTTCTAAATCGAGTAACGTTTCTATGGAAACGACAGGATTTTCTTTTGGGAGGCGAGTTTCTCCTATGCGATGCACTATTCCTTCTTTACTGCATCCCTCGCTCCCTCGCTTTGTCGAATTAAAACTGAAATTGCATCGCTATTAAATACTATGGGTTTTATGTCTTCTCCTTCTAAACCGAGTAACGTTTCTATGGAAAATACAGGATTTCTTTTGGGAGGCGTGTGTCTCCCTTCCGATGCACTATTCCTTCTTTACTGCATCCCTCGCTCCCTCACACTGACGAATTAACACGGAAATTGCGCCGCTATGAAATACTATGCGTTTTGTGACTTCTCCTTCTAAATCGAGTAACGTTTCTATGGAAACGACAGGATTTTCTTTTGGGAGGCGAGTATCTCCTATGCGATGCACTATTCCTTCTTTACTGCATCCCTCGCTCCCTCGCTTTGTCGAATTAAAACTGAATTTGCATCGCTATTAAATACTATGGGTTTTATGTCTTCTCCTTCTAAACCTAGTCACGTTTCTATGGAAAATACAGGATTTTCGTTTGGGAGGCGAGTGTCTCCCTTCCGATGCACTATTCCTTCTTTACTGCATCCCTCGCTCCCTCTCATTGACGAATTAACACGGAAATTGCGCCGCTATGAAATTCTATGCGTTCTATGACTTCTCCTTCTAAATCGAGTAACGTTTCTATGGAAACGACAGGATTTTCTTTTGGGAGGCGAGTATCAGCTATGCGATGCACTATTCCTTCTTTACAGCATCCCTCGCTCCCTCGCTTTGTCGAATTAAAACTGAAATTGCATCTCTATGAAAAACTATGGGTTTTATGTGTTCTCCTTCTAAACCGAGTAACGTTTCTATGAAAAATACAGGATTTTCTTTTGGGAGGCGAGTGTCTCCCTTCCGATGCACTATTCCTTCTTTACTGCATCCCTCGCTCCCTCACATTGACGAATTAACACGGAAATTGCGCCTCTATGAAATACTATGCGTTCTATGACTTCTCCTTCTAAATCGAGTAACGTTTCTATGGAAACGACAGGATTTTCTTTTCGGGCGCTAGTATCTCCTATGCGATGCACTATTCCTTCTTTACTGCATCCCTCGCTCCCTCGCTTTTCGAATTAAAACTGAAATTGCATCGCTATGAAATACTATGGGTTTTATGTCTTCTCCTTCTAATCCGAGTAACGTTTCTATGGAAAATACAGGATTTTCTTTTGGGAGGTGAGTGTCTCCATTCCGATGCACTATTCCTTCTTTTCTGCATCCCTCGCTCCCTCTCATTGACGAATTAACACGGAAATTGCGCCGCTATGAAATACTATGCGTTCTATGACTTCTCCTTCTAAATCGAGTAACGTTTCTATGGAAACGACAGGATTTTCTTTTGGGAGGCGAGTATCTCCAATGCGATGCGCTATTCCTTCTTTACTCCATCCCTCGCTCCCTCACATTGACAAATTAACATGGAAATTGCGCCGCTATGAAATACTATGCGTTCTATGACTTCTCCTTCTAAATCGAGTAACGTTCCTATGGAAACGACAGGATTTTCTCTTGGGAGGCGAGTATCTCCAATGCGATGCACTATTCCTTCTTTACTGCATCCCTCGCTCCCTCGCTTTGTCTGCATCGCTATGAAATACTATGGGTTTTATGTCTTCTCCTTCTAAATCGAGTAACATTTCTATGGAAAATACAGGATTTTCTTTTGGGAGGCGAGTGTCTCCCTTCCGATGCACTATTCCTTCTTTACTGCATCCCTCGCTCCCTCTCATTGACGAATTAACACGGAAATTGCGCCGCTATGAAGTACCATGCGTTCTATGACTTCCCCTTCTAAATCGAGTAACGTTTCTATGGAAACGACAGGATTTTCTTTTGGGAGGCGAGTATCTCCAATGCGATGCGCTATTCCTTCTTTACTTCATCCCTCGCTCCCTCACATTGACAAATTAACATGGAAATTGCGCCGCTATGAAATACTATGCGTTCTATGACTTCTCCTTCTAAATCGAGTAATGTTCCTATGGAAACGACTGGATTTTCTTTTGGGAGGCGAGTATCTCCAATGCGATGCGCTATTCCTTCTTTACTGCATCCCTCGCTCCCTCTCATTGACGAATTAACACGGAAATTGCGCCGCTATGAAATACAATGCGTTCTATGACTTCTCCTTCTAAATCGAGTAACGTTTCTATGGAAACGACAGGATTTTCTCTTGGGAGGCGAGTATCTCCAATGCGATGCAGTATTCCTTCTTTACTGCATCCTTCGCTCCCTCGCTTTGTCTGCATCGCTATGAAATACTATGGGTATTATGTCTTCTCCTTCTAAATCGAGTAACATTTCTATGGAAAATACAGGATTTTCTTTTGGGAGGCGAGTGTCTCCCATTCCGATACACTATTCCTTCTTTACTGCATCCCTCGCTCCCTCACATTGACGAATTAACACGGAAATTGCGCCGCTATGAAATACTATGCGTTCTATGACTTCTCCTTCTAAATCGTGTAACGTTTCTATGTAAAAGACAGGATTTTCTTTTGGAGGCGAGTATCTCCTATGCGATGCAATATTCCTACTTTACTGCATCCCTCGCTCTCTCGCTTTGTCGAATTAAAACTGAAATTGCATCGCTATTAAATACTATGGGTTTTATGTCTTCTCCTTCTACACCGAGTAACGTTTCTATGGAAAATACAGGATTTTCTTTATGGAACCGAGTGTCTCCTTTCCGATGCACTATTCCTTCGTTACTGCATCCCTCGCTCCCTCACACTGACGAATTAACACGGAAATTGCGCCGCTATGAAATACTATGCGTTCTATGACTTCTCCTTCTAAATCGAGTAACGTTTCTATGGAAACGACAGGATTTTCTTTTGGGAGGCGAGTATCTCCTATGCGATGCACTATTCCTTCTTTACTGCATCCCTCGCTCCCTCGCTTTGTCGAATTAAAACTGAAATTGCATCGCTATTAAATACTATGGGTTTTATGTCTTCTCCTTCTAACCGAGTAACGTTTCTATGGAAAATACAGGATATCTTTTGGGAGGCGAGTGTCTCCCTTCCGATGCACTATTCCTTCTTTACTGCATCCCTCGCTCCCTCAGCTTGACGAATTAACACGGAAATTGCGCCGCTATGAAATACTATGCGTTCTATGACTTCTCCTTCTAAATCGAGTAACGTTTCTATGGAAACGACAGGATTTTCTTTTGGGAGGCGAGTAACTCCTATGCGATGCACTATTCCTTCTTTACTGCATCCCTCGCTCCCTCGCTTTGTCGAATTAAAACTGAAATTGCATCGCTATTAAATACTATGGGTTTTATGTCTTCTCCTTCTAAACCGAGTAACGTTTCTATGGAAAATACAGGATTTTCTTTTGGGAGGCGAGTGTCTCCCTTCCGATGCACTATTCCTTCTTTACTGCATCCCTCGCTCCCTCACATTGACGAATTAACACGGAAATTGCGCCTCTATGAAATACTATGCGTTCTATGACTTCTCCTTCTAAATCGAGTAACCTTTCTATGGAAACGACAGGATTTTCTTTTCGGACGCTAGTATCTCCTATGCGATGCACTATTCCTTCTTTACTGCATCCCTCGCTCCCTCGCTTTTTCGAATTAAAACTGAAATTGCATCGCTATGAAATACTATGGGTTTTATGTCTTCTCCTTCTAATCCGAGTAACGTTTCTATGGAAAATACAGGATTTTCTTTTGGGAGGTGAGTGTCTCCCTTCCGATGCACTATTCCTTCTTTACTGCATCCCTCGCTCCCTCACATTGACGAATTAACATGGAAATTGCGCCTCTATGAAATACTATGCGTTCTATGACTTCTCCTTCTAAATCGAGTAACGTTTCTATGGAAACGACAGGATTTTCTTTTTGGACGCTAGTGTCTCCTATGCGATGCACTATTCCTTCTTTACTGCATCCCTCGCTCCCTCGCTTTTTAGAATTAAAACTGAAATTGCATCGCTATGAAATACTATGGGTTTTATGTCTTCTCCTTCTAAACCTAGTAACGTTTCTATGGAAAATACAGGATTTTCTTTTGGGAGGCGAGTGTCTCCCTTCCGATGCACTATTCCTTCTTTACTGCATCCCTCGCTCCCTCTCATTGACGAATTAACACGGAAATTGCGCCGCTATGAAATACTATGCGTTCTATGACTTCTCCTTCTAAATCGAGTAACGTTTCTATGGAAACGACAGGATTTTCTTTTGGGAGGCGAGTATATCCAATGCGATGCGCTATTCCTTCTTTACTTCATCCCTCGCTCCCTCACATTGACAAATTAACATGGAAATTGCGCCGCTATGAAATACTATGCGTTCTATGACTTCTCCTTCTAAATCGAGTAACGTTCCTATGGAAACGACTGGATTTTCTTTTGGGAGGCGAGTATCTCCAATGCGATGCGCTATTCCTTCTTTACTGCATCCCTCGCTCCCTCTCATTGACGAATTAACACGGAAATTGCGCCGCTATGAAATACTATGCGTTCTATGACTTCTCCTTCTAAATCGAGTAACGTTTCTATGGAAACGACAGGATTTTCTTTTGGGAGGCGAGTATCTCCAATGCGATGCACTATTCCTTCTTTACTGCATCCCTCGCTCCCTCGCTTTGTCTGCATCGCTATGAAATACTATGGGTTTTATGTCTTCTCCTTCTAAATCGAGTAACATTTCTATGGAAACGACAGGATTTTCTTTTGGGAGGCGAGTGTCTCCCTTCCGATGCACTATTCCTTCTTTACTGCATCCCTCGCTCTCTCACATTGACGAATTAACACGGAAATTGCGCCGCTATGAAATACTATGCGTTCTACCACTTCTCCTTCTAAATCGTGTAACGTTTCTATGGAAACGACAGGATTTTCTTTTGGGAGGCGAGTATCTCCTATGCGATGCAATATTCCTTCTTTACTGCATCCCTCGCTCTCTCGCTTTGTCGAATTAAAACTGAAATTGCATCGCTATTAAATACTATGGGTTTTATGTCTTCTCCTTCTAAACCGAGTAACGTTTCTATGAAAAATACAGGATTTTCTTTTGGGAACCGAGTGTCTCCTTTCCGATGCACTATTCCTTCGTTACTGCATCCCTCGCTCCCTCACACTGACGAATTAACACGGAAATTGCGCCGCTATGAAATACTATGCGTTCTATGACTTCTCCTTCTAAATCGAGTAACGTTTCTATGGAAACGACAGGATTTTCTTTTGGGAGGCGAGTTTCTCCTATGCGATGCACTATTCCTTCTTTACTGCATCCCTCGCTCCCTCGCTTTGTCGAATTAAAACTGAAATTGCATCGCTATTAAATACTATGGGTTTTATGTCTTCTCCTTCTAAACCGAGTAACGTTTCTATGGAAAATACAGGATTTCTTTTGGGAGGCGTGTGTCTCCCTTCCGATGCACTATTCCTTCTTTACTGCATCCCTCGCTCCCTCACACTGACGAATTAACACGGAAATTGCGCCGCTATGAAATACTATGCGTTTTATGACTTCTCCTTCTAAATCGAGTAACGTTTCTATGGAAACGACAGGATTTTCTTTTGGGAGGCGAGTATCTCCTATGCGATGCACTATTCCTTCTTTACTGCATCCCTCGCTCCCTCGCTTTGTCGAATTAAAACTGAATTTGCATCGCTATTAAATAGTATGGGTTTTATGTCTTCTCCTTCTAAACCTAGTAACGTTTCTATGGAAAATACAGGATTTTCGTTTGGGAGGCGAGTGTCTCCCTTCCGATGCACTATTCCTTCTTTACTGCATCCCTCGCTCCCTCTCATTGACGAATTAACACGGAAATTGCGCCCCTATGAAATTCTATGCGTTCTATGACTTCTCCTTCTAAATCGAGTAACGTTTCTATGGAAACGACAGGATTTTCTTTTGGGAGGCGAGTATCTGCTATGTGATGCACTATTCCTTCTTTACAGCATCCCTCGCTCCCTCGCTTTGTCGAATTAAAACTGAAATTGCATCTCAATGAAAAACTATGGGTTTTATGTGTTCTCCTTCTAAACCGAGTAACGTTTCTATGAAAAATACAGGATTTTCTTTTGGGAGGCGAGTGTCTCCGTTCCGATGCACTATTCCTTCTTTACTGCATCCCTCGCTCCCTCACATTGACGAATTAACACGGAAATTGCGCCTCTATGAAATACTATGCGTTCTATGACTTCTCCTTCTAAATCGAGTAACGTTTCTATGGAAACGACAGGATTTTCTTTTCGGGCGCTAGTATCTCCTATGCGATGCACTATTCCTTCTTTACTGCATCCCTCGCTCCCTCGCTTTTTCGAATTAAAACTGAAATTGCATCGCTATGAAATACTATGGGTTTTATGTCTTCTCCTTCTAATCCGAGTAACGTTTCTATGGAAAATACAGGATTTTCTTTTGGGAGGTGAGTGTCTCCATTCCGATGCACTATTCCTTCTTTACTGCATCCCTCGCTCCCTCTCATTGGCGAATTAACACGGAAATTGCGCCGCTATGAAATACTATGCGTTCTATGACTTCTCCTTCTAAATCGAGTAACGTTTCTATGGAAACGACAGGATTTTCTTTTGGGAGGCGAGTATCTCCAATGCGATGCGCTATTCCTTCTTTACTGCATCCCTCGCTCCCTCGCTTTGTCGAATTAAAACTGAAATTGCATCGCTATTAAATACTATGGGTTTTATGTCTTCTCCTTCTAAACCGAGTAACGTTTCTATGGAAAATACAGGATTTCTTTTGGGAGGCGAGTGTCTCCCTTCCGATGCACTATTCCTTCTTTACTGCATCCCTCGCTCCCTCAGCTTGACGAATTAACACGGAAATTGCGCCGCTATGAAATACTATGCGTTCTATGACTTCTCCTTCTAAATCGAGTAACGTTTCTATGGAAACGACAGGATTTTCTTTTGGGAGGCGAGCATCTCCTATGCGATGCACTATTCCTTCTTTACTGCATCCCTCGCTCCCTCGCTTTGTCGAATTAAAACTGAAATTGCATCGCTATTAAATACTATGGGTTTTATGTCTTCTCCTTCTAAACCGAGTAACGTTTCTATGGAAAATACAGGATTTTCTTTTGGGAGGCGAGTGTCTCCCTTCCGATGCACTATTCCTTCTTTACTGCATCCCTCGCTCCCTCACATTGACGAATTAACACGGAAATTGCGCCTCTATGAAATACTATGCGTTCTATGACTTCTCCTTCTAAATCGAGTAACGTTTCTACGGAAACGACAGGATTTTCTTTTCGGACGCTAGTATCTCCTATGCGATGCACTATTCCTTCTTTACTGCATCCCTCGCTCCCTCGCTTTGTCGAATTAAGACTGAAATTGCATCGCTATGAAATACTATGGGTTTTACGAATTCTTCTTCTAAACCGAGTAACGTTTCTATGGAAAATCCAGGATTTTCTTTTGGGAGGCGAGTGTCTCCTTTCCGATGCACTATTCCTTCTTTACTGCATCCCTCGCTCCCTCTCATTGACGAATTAACACGGAAATTGCGCCGCTATGAAATACTATGCGTTCTATGACTTCTCCTTCTAAATCGAGTAACGTTTCTATGGAAACGACAGGATTTTCTTTTGGGAGGCGAGTATCTCCTATGCGATGCACTATTCCTTCTTTACTGCATCCCTCGCTCCCTCGCTTTGTCGAATTAAAACTGAAATTGCATCTCTATGAAATACTATGGGTTTTATGTGTTCTCCTTCTAAACCGAGTAACGTTTCGATGAAAAATACAGGATTTTCTTTTGGGAGGCGAGTGTCTCCCTTCCGATGCACTATTCCTTCTTTACTGCATCCCTCGCTTCCTCACATTGACGAATTAACACGGAAATTGCGCCTCTATGAAATACTATGCGTTCTATGACTTCTCCTTCTAAATCGAGTAACGTTTCTATGGAAACGACAGGATTTTCTTTTCGGACGCTAGTATCTCCTATGCGATGCACTATTCCTTCTTTACTGCATCCCTCGCTCCCTCGCTTTTTCGAATTAAAACTGAAATTGCATCGCTATGAAATACTATGGGTTTTATGTCTTCTCCTTCTAATCCGAGTAACGTTTCTATGGAAAATACAGGATTTTCTTTTGGGAGGTGAGTGTCTCCCTTCCGATGCACTATTCCTTCTTTACTGCATCCCTCGCTCCCTCACATTGACGAATTAACATGGAAATGGCGCCTCTATGAAATACTATGCGTTCTATGACTTCTCCTTCTAAATCGAGTAACGTTTCTATGGAAACGACAGGATTTTCTTTTTGGACGCTAGTATCTCCTATGCGATGCACTATTCCTTCTTTACTGCATCCCTCGCTCCCTCGCTTTTTAGAATTAAAATTGAAATTGCATCGCTATGAATTACTATGGGTTTTATGTCTTCTCCTTCTAAATCGAGTAACATTTCTATGGAAAATACAGGATTTTCTTTTGGGAGGCGAGTGTCTCCCTTCCGATGCACTATTCCTTCTTTACTGCATCCCTCGCTCCCTCACATTGACGAATTAACACGGAAATTGCGCCGCTATGAAATACTTTGCGTTCTATGACTTCTCCTTCTAAATCGTGTAACGTTTCTATGGAAACGACAGGATTTTCTTTTGGGAGGCGAGTATCTCCTATGCGATGCAATATTCCTTCTTTACTGCATCCCTCGCTCCCTCGCTTTGTCTGCATCGCTATAATATACTATGGGTTTTATGTCTTCTCCTTCTAAATCGAGTAACATTTCTATGGAAAATACAGGATTTTCTTTTGGGAGGCGAGTGTCTCCCTTCCGATGCACTATTCCTTCTTTACTGCATCCCTCGCTCCCTCACATTGAAGAATTAACACGGAAATTGCGCCGCTATGAAATACTATGCGTTCTATCACTTCTCCTTCTAAATCGTGTAACGTTTCTATGGAAACGACAGGATTTTCTTTTGGGAGGCGAGTATCTCCTATGCGATGCAATATTCCTTCTTTACTGCATCCCTTGCTCTCTCGCTTTGTCGAATTAAAACTGAAATTGCATCGCTATTAAATACTATGGGTTTTATGTCTTCTCCTTCTAAACCGAGTAACGTTTCTATGGAAAATACAGGATTTTCTTTTGGGAACCGAGTGTCTCCTTTCCGATGCACTATTCCTTCGTTACTGCATCCCTCGCTCCCTCACACTGACGAATTAACACGGAAATTGCGCCGCTATGAAATACTATGCGTTCTATGACTTCTCCTTCTAAATCGAGTAACGTTTCTATGGAAACGACAGGATTTTCTTTTGGGAGGCGAGTTTCTCCTATGCGATGCACTATTCCTTCTTTACTGCATCCCTCGCTCCCTCGCTTTGTCGAATTAAAACTGAAATTGCATCGCTATTGAATACTATGGGTTTTATGTCTTCTCCTTCTAAACCGAGTAACGTTTCTATGGAAAATACAGGATTTCTTTTGGGAGGCGTGTGTCTCCCTTCCGATGCACTATTCCTTGTTTACTGCATCCCTCGCTCCCTCAGCTTGACGAATTAACACGGAAATTGCGCCGCTATGAAATACTATGCGTTCTATGACTTCTCCTTCTAAATCGAGTAACGTTTCTATGGAAACGACAGGATTTTCTTTTGGGAGGCGAGTATCTCCTATGCGATGCACTATTCCTTCTTTACTGCATCCCTCGCTCCCTCGCTTTGTCGAATTAAAACTGAAATTGCATCGCTATTAAATACTATGGGTTTTATGTCTTCTCCTTCTAAACCGAGTAACGTTTCTATGGAAAATACAGGATTTTCTTTTGGGAGGCGATTGTCTCCCTTCCGATGCACTATTCCTTCTTTACTGCATCCCTCGCTCCCTCACATTGACGAATTAACACGGAAATTGCGCCTTTATGAAATACTATGCGTTCTATGACTTCTCCTTCTAAATCGAGTAACGTTTCTACGGAAACGACAGGATTTTCTTTTCGGACGCTAGTATCTCCTATGCGATGCTTTATTCCTTCTTTACTGCATCTTTCGCTCCCTCGCTTTGTCGAATTAAAACTGAAATTGCATCGCTATGAAATACTATGGGTTTTACGAATTCTTCTTCTAAACCGAGTAACGTTTCTATGGAAAATACAGGATTTTCTTTTGGGAGGCGAGTGTCTCCTTTCCGATGCACTGTTCCTTCTTTACTGCATCCCTCGCTCCCTCTCATTGACGAATTAACACGGAAATTGCGCCGCTATGAAATACTATGCGTTCTATGACGTCTCCTTCTAAATCGAGTAACGTTTCTATGGAAACGACAGGATTTTCTTTTGGGAGGCGAGTAGCTCCTATGCGATGCACTATTCCTTCTTTACTGCATCCCTCGCTCCCTCGCTTTGTCGAATTAAAACTGAAATTGCATCTCTATGAAATACTATGTGTTTTATGTGTTCTCCTTCTAAACCGAGTAACGTTTCTATGAAAAATACAGGATTTTCTTTTGGGAGGCGAGTGTCTCCCTTCCGATGCACTATTCCTTCTTTACTGCATCCCTCGCTCCCTCACATTGACGAATTAACACGGAAATTGCGCCTCTATGAAATACTATGCGTTCTATGACTTCTCCTTCTAAATCGAGTAACGTTTCTATGGAAACGACAGGATTTTCTTTTCGGACGCTAGTATCTCCTATGCGATGCACTATTCCTTCTTTACTGCATCCCTCGCTCCCTCGCTTTTTCGAATTAAAACTGAAATTGCATCGCTATGAAATACTAAGGGTTTTATGTCTTCTCCTTCTAATCCGAGTAACGTTTCTATGGATAATACAGGATTTTCTTTTGGGAGGTGAGTGTCTCCCTTCCGATGCACCATTCCTTCTTTACTGCATCCCTCGCTCCCTCACATTGACGAATTAACACGGAAATTGCGCCTCTATGAAATACTATGCGTTCTATGACTTCTCCCTCTAAATCGAGTAACGTTTCTATGGAAACGACAGGATTTTCTTTTCGGACGCTAGTATCTCCTATGCGATGCACTATTCCTTCTTTACTGCATCCCTCGCTCACTCGCTTTTTCGAATTAAAACTGAAATTGCATCGCTATGAAATACTATGGGTTTTATGTCTTCTCCTTCTAAACCTAGTAACGTTTCTATGGAAAATACAGGATTTTCTTTTGGGAGGCGAGTGTCTCCGTTCCGATGCACTATTCCTTCTTTACTGCATCCCTCGCTCCCTCTCATTGACGAATTAACACGGAAATTGCGCCGCTATGAAATACTATGCGTTCTATGACTTCTCCTTCTAAATCGAGTAACGTTTCTATGGAAACGACAGGATTTTCTTTTGGGAGGCGAGTATCTCCTATGCGATGCACTAATCCTTCCTTACTGCATCCCTCGCTCCCTCGCTTTGTCGAATTAAAACTGAAATTGCATTTCTATGAAATACTATAGGGTTTTATGTGTTCTCCTTCTAAACCGAGTAACGTTTCCATGAAAAATACAGGATTTTCTTTTGGGAGGCGAGTGTCTCCCTTCCGATGCACTATTCCTTCTTTACTGCATCCCTCGCTCCCTCACATTGACGAATTAACACGGAAATTGCGCCTCTATGAAATACTATGCGTTCTATGACTTCTCCTTCTAAATCGAGTAACGTTTCTATGGAAACGACAGGATTTTCTTTTCGGACGCTAGTATCTCCTATGCGATGCACTATTCCTTCTTTACTGCATCCCTCGCTCCCTCGCTTTTTCGAATTAAAACTGAAATTGCATCGCTATGAAATACTATGGGTTTTATATCTTCTCCTTCTAATCCGAGTAACGTTTCTATGGAAAATACAGGATTTTCTTTTGGGAGGTGAGTGTCTCCCTTCCGATGCACTATTCCTT
This sequence comes from Schistocerca piceifrons, assembly GCF_021461385.2. Lineage (NCBI taxonomy): Eukaryota > Metazoa > Arthropoda > Insecta > Orthoptera > Acrididae > Schistocerca > Schistocerca piceifrons. The sequence goes on along the minus strand of NW_025727271.1, from coordinate 184,058 downwards.
CTTTACTGCATCCCTCGCTCCCTCACATTGACAAATTAACACGGAAATTGCGCCGCTATTAAATACTATGTGTTCTATGACTTCTCCTTCTAAATCGAGTAACGTTTCTATGGAAACCACAGGATTTCCTTTTGGGAGGCGAGTATCTCCTATGCGATGCACTATTCCTTCTTTAATGCATCCCTCGCTCCCTCGCTTTGTCGAATTAAAACTGAAATTGCATCGCCATGAAATACTATGGGTTTTATGTGTTCTCCTTCTAAACCGAGTAACGTTTCTATGAAAAATACAGAATTTTCTTTTGGGAGGCGAGTGTCTCCCTTCCGATCCACTATTCCTTCTTTACTGCATCCCTCGCTCCCTCTCATTGACGAATTAACACGGAAATTGCGCCGCTATGAAATACTATGCGTTCTATGACTTCTCCTTCTAAATCGAGTAATGTTTCTATGGAAACGACAGGATTTTCTTTTGGGAGGCGAGTATCTCCAATGCGATGCGCTATTCCTTCTTTACTGCACCCCTCGCTCCCTCACATTGACAAATTAACATGGAAATTGCGCCGCTATGAAATACTATGCGTTCTATGACTTCTCCTTCTAAATCGAGTAACGTTCCTATGGAAACGACTGGAATTTCTTTTGGGAGGCGAGTATCTCCAATGCGATGCGCTATTCCTTCTTTACTGCATCCCTCGCTCCCTCTCATTGACGAATTAACACGGAAATTGCGCCGCTATGAAATACTATGCGTTCTATGACTTCTCCTTCTAAATCGAGTAACGTTTCTATGGAAACGACAGGATTTTCTCTTGGGAGGCGAGTATCTCTAATGCGATGCACTATTCCTTCTTTACTGCATCCCTCGCTCCCTCGCTTTGTCTGCATCGCTATGAAATACTATGGGTTTTACGTCTTCTCCTTCTAAATCGAGTAACATTTCTATGGAAAATACAGGATTTTCTTTTGGGAGGCGAGTGTCTCCCTTCCGATGCACTATTCCTTCTTTACTGCATCCCTCGCTCCCTCACATTGACGAATTAACAAGGAAATTGCGCCGCTATGAAATACTATGCGTTCTATGACTTCTCCTTCTAAATCGAGTAACGTTTCTATGGAAACGACAGGATTTTCTTTTGGGAGGCGAGTATCTCCTATGCGATGCACTATTCCTTCTTTACTGCATCCCTCGCTCTTTCGCTTTGTCGAATTAAAACTGAAATTGCTTCGCTATTAAATACTATGGGTTTTATGTCTTCTCCTTCTAAACCGAGTAACGTTTCTATGGAAAATACAGGATTTTCTTTTGGGAGGCGAGTGTCTCCCTTCCGATCTACTATTCCTTCTTTACTGCATCCCTCGCTCCCTCAGCTTGACGAATTAACACGGAAATTGCGCCGCTATGAAATACTATGCGTTCTATGACTTCTCCTTCTAAATCGAGTAACGTTTCTGTGGAAACGACAGGATTTTCTTTGGGGAGGCGAGTATCTCCTATGCGATGCACTATTCCTTCTTTACTGCATCCCTCGCTCCCTCGCTTTGTCGAATTAAAACTGAAATTGCATCGCTATGAAATACTATGGGTTTTTGGTCTTCTCCTTCTAAACAGAGTAACGTTTCTATGCAAAATACAGGATTTTCTATTGGGAGGCGAGTGTCTCCCTTCCGATGCACTATTCCTTCTTTACTGCATCCCTCGCTCCCTCTCATTGACGAATTAACACGGAAATTGCGCCACTAAGAAATACTATGCGTTCTATGACTTCTCCTTCTAAATCGAGTAACGTTTCTATGGAAACGACAGGATTTTCTTTTCGGACGCTAGTATCTCCTATGCGATGCACTATTCCTTCTTTACTGCATCCCTCGCTCCCTCGCTTTGTCGAATTAAAACTGAAATTGCATCGCTATGAAATACTATGGGTTTTACGAATTCATCTTCTAAACCGAGTAACGTTTCTATGAAAAATACAGGATTTTCTTTTGGGAGGCGAGTGTCTCCCTTCCGATGCACTATTCCTTCTTTACTGCATCCCTCGCTCCCTCACATTGACGAATTAACACGGAAATTGCGCCTCTATGAAATACTATGCGTTCTATGACTTCTCCTTCTAAATCGAGTAACGTTTCTATGGAAACGACAGGATTTTCTTTTCGGACGCTAGTATCTCCTATGCGATGCACTATTCCTTCTTTACTGCATCCCTCGCTCCCTCGCTTTTTCGAATTAAAACTGAAATTGCATCGTTATGAAATACTAAGGGTTTTATGTCTCCTCCTTCTAAACCGAGTAACGTTTCTATGGATAATACAGGATTTTCTTTTGGGAGGTGAGTGTCTCCCTTCCGATGCAGTATTCCTTCTTTACTGCATCCCTCGCTCCCTCACATTGACGAATTAACACGAAAATTGCTCCTCTATGAAATACTATGCGTTCTATGACTTCTCCTTCTAAATCGAGTAACGTTTCTATGGAAACGACAGGATTTTCTTTTCGGACGCTAGTATCTCCTATGCGATGCACTATTCCTTCTTTACTGCATCCCTCGCTCCCTCGCTTTTTCGAATTAAAACTGAAATTGCATCGCTATGAAATACTATGGGTTTTATGTCTTCTCCTTCTAAACCTAGTAACGTTTCTATGGAAAATACAGGATTTTCTTTTGGGAGGCGAGTGTCTCCCTTCCGATGCAACATTCCTTCTTTACTGCATCCCTCGCTCCCTCTCATTGACGAATTAACACGGAAATTGCGCCGCTATGAAATACTATGCGTTCTATGACTTCTCCTTCTAAATCGAGTAACGTTTCTATGGAAACGACAGGATTTTCTCTTGGGAGGCGAGTATCTCTAATGCGATGCACTATTCCTTCTTTACTGCATCCCTCGCTCCCTCGCTTTGTCTGCATCGCTATGAAATACTATGGGTTTTACGTCTTCTCCTTCTAAATCGAGTAACATTTCTATGGAAAATACAGGATTTTCTTTTGGGAGGCGAGTGTCTCCCTTCCGATGCACTATTCCTTCTTTACTGCATCCCTCGCTCCCTCACATTGACGAATTAACAAGGAAATTGCGCCGCTATGAAATACTATGCGTTCTATGACTTCTCCTTCTAAATCGAGTAACGTTTCTATGGAAACGACAGGATTTTCTTTTGGGAGGCGAGTATCTCCTATGCGATGCACTATTCCTTCTTTACTGCATCCCTCGCTCTTTCGCTTTGTCGAATTAAAACTGAAATTGCATCGCTATTAAATACTATGGGTTTTATGTCTTCTCCTTCTAAACCGAGTAACGTTTCTATGGAAAATACAGGATTTTCTTTTGGGAGGCGAGTGTCTCCCTTCCGATCCACTATTCCTTCTTTACTGCATCCCTCGCTCCCTCAGCTTGACGAATTAACACGGAAATTGCGCCGCTATGAAATACTATGCGTTCTATGACTTCTCCTTCTAAATCGAGTAACGTTTCTGTGGAAACGACAGGATTTTCTTTGGGGAGGCGAGTATCTCCTATGCGATGCACTATTCCTTCTTTACTGCATCCCTCGCTCCCTCGCTTTGTCGAATTAAAACTGAAATTGCATCGCTATGAAATACTATGGGTTTTTGGTCTTCTCCTTCTAAACAGAGTAACGTTTCTATGCAAAATACAGGATTTTCTATTGGGAGGCGAGTGTCTCCCTTCCGATGCACTATTCCTTCTTTACTGCATCCCTCGCTCCCTCTCATTGACGAATTAACACGGAAATTGCGCCACTAAGAAATACTATGCGTTCTATGACTTCTCCTTCTAAATCGAGTAACGTTTCTATGGAAACGACAGGATTTTCTTTTCGGACGCTAGTATCTCCTATGCGATGCACTATTCCTTCTTTACTGCATCCCTCGCTCCCTCGCTTTGTCGAATTAAAACTGAAATTGCATCGCTATGAAATACTATGGGTTTTACGAATTCATCTTCTAAACCGAGTAACGTTTCTATGAAAAATACAGGATTTTCTTTTGGGAGGCGAGTGTCTCCCTTCCGACGCACTATTCCTTCTTTACTGCATCCCTCGCTCCCTCACATTGACGAATTAACACGGAAATTGCGCCTCTATGAAATACTATGCGTTCTATGACTTCTCCTTCTAAATCGAGTAACGTTTCTATGGAAACGACAGGATTTTCTTTTCGGACGCTAGTATCTCCTATGCGATGCACTATTCCTTCTTTACTGCATCCCTCGCTCCCTCGCTTTTTCGAATCAAAACTGAAATTGCATCGTTATGAAATACTAAGGGTTTTATGTCTCCTCCTTCTAAACCGAGTAACGTTTCTATGGATAATACAGGATTTTCTTTTGGGAGGTGAGTGTCTCCCTTCCGATGCACTATTCCTTCTTTACTGCATCCCTCGCTCCCTCACATTGACGAATTAACACGGAAATTGCTCGTCTATGAAATACTATGCGTTCTATGACTTCTCCTTCTAAATCGAGTAAAGTTTCTATGGAAACGACAGGATTTTCTTTTCGGACGCTAGTATCTCCTATGCGATGCACTATTCCTTCTTTACTGCATTCCTCGCTCCCTCGCTTTTTCGAATTAAAACTGAAATTGCATCGCTATGAAATACTATGGGTTTTATGTCTTCTCCTTCTAAACCTAGTAACATTTCTATGGAAAATACAGGATTTTCTTTTGGGAGGCGAGTGTCTCCCTTCCGATGCACTATTCCTTCTTTACTGCATCCCTCGCTCCCTCTCATTGACGAATTAACACGGAAATTGCGCCGCTATGAAATACTATGCGTTCTATGACTTCTCCTTCTAAATCGAGTAACGTTTCTATGGAAACGACAGCATTTTTATGTGGGAGGCGAGTATCTCCTATGCGATGCACTATTCCTTCTTTACTGCATCCCTCGCTCCCTCGCTTTGTCGAATTAAAACTGAAATTGCATTTCTATGAAATACTATAGGGTTTTATGTGTTCTCCTTCTAAACCGAGTAACGTTTCCATGAAAAATACCGGATTTTCTTTTGGGAGGCGAGTGTCTCCCTTCCGATGCAGTATTCCTTCTTTACTGCATCCCTCGCTCCCTCACATTGACGAATTAACACGGAAATTGCGCCTCTATGAAATACTATGCGTTCTATGACTTCTCGTTCTAAATCGAGTAACCTTTCTGTGGAAACGACAGGATTTTCTTTTCGGACGCTAGTATCTCCTATGCGATGCACTATTCCTTCTTTACTGCATCCCTCGCTCCCTCGCTTTTTCGAATTAAAACTGAAATTGCATCGCTATGAAATACTATGGGTTTTATGTCTTCTCCTTCTAATCCGAGTAACGTTTCTATGGAAAATACAGGATTTTCTTTTGGGAGGTGAGTGTCTCCCTTCCGATGCACTATTCCTTCTTCACTGCATCCCTCGCTCCCTCACATTGACAAATTAACACGGAAATTGCGCCGCTATTAAATACTATGTGTTCTATGACTTCTCCTTCTAAATCGAGTAACGTTTCAATGGAATCCACAGGATTTCCTTTTGGGAGGCGAGTATCTCCTATGCGATGCACTACTCCTTCTTTAATGCATCCCTCGCTCCCTCGCTTTGTCGAATTAAAACTGAAATTGCATCGCTATGAAATACTATGGGTTTTATGTGTTCTCCTTCTAAACCGAGTAACGTTTCTATGAAAAATACAGAATTTTCTTTTGGGAGGCGAGTGTCTCCCTTCCGATCCACTATTCCTACTTTACTGCATCCCTCGCTCCCTCTCATTGACGAATTAACACGGAAATTGCGCCGCTATGAAATACTATGCGTTCTATGACTTCTCCTTCTAAATCGAGTAACGTTTCTATGGAAACGACAGGATTTTCTTTTGGGAGGCGAGTATCTCCAATGCGATGCGCTATTCCTTCTTTACTGCACCCCTCGCTCCCTCACATTGACAAATTAACATGGAAATTGCGCCGCTATGAAATACTATGCGTTCTATGACTTCTCCTTCTAAATCGAGTAACGTTCCTATGGAAACGACTGGATTTTCTTTTGGGAGGCGAGTATCTCCAATGCGATGCGCTATTCCTTCTTTACTGCATCCCTCGCTCCCTCTCATTGACGAATTAACACGGAAATTGCGCCGCTATGAAATACTATGCGTTCTATGACTTCTCCTTCTAAATCGAGTAACGTTTCTATGGAAACGACAGGATTTTCTCTTGGGAGGCGAGTATCTCTAATGCGATGCACTATTCCTTCTTTACTGCATCCCTCGCTCCCTCGCTTTGTCTGCATCGCTATGAAATACTATGGGTTTTACGTCTTCTCCTTCTAAATCGAGTAACATTTCTATGGAAAATACAGGATTTTCTTTTGGGAGGCGAGTGTCTCCCTTCCGATGCACTATTCCTTCTTTACTGCATCCCTCGCTCCCTCACATTGACGAATTAACACGGAAATTGCGCCGCTATGAAATACTATGCGTTCTATGACTTCTCCTACTAAATCGAGTAACGTTTCTATGGAAACGACAGGATTTTCTTTTGGGAGGCGAGTATCTCCTATGCGATGCACTATTCCTTCTTTACTGCATCCCTCGCTCTTTCGCTTTTTCGAATTAAAACTGAAATTGCATCGCTATGAAATACTATGGGTTTTATGTGTTCTCCTTCTAAACCGAGTAACGTTTCTATGAAAAATACAGAATTTTCTTTTGGGAGGCGAGTGTCTCCCTTCCGATCCACTATTCCTTCTTTACTGCATCCCTCGCTCCCTCTCATTGACGAATTAACACGGAAATTGCGCCGCTATGAAATACTATGCGTTCTATGACTTCTACTTCTAAATCGAGTAACGTTTCTATGGAAACGACAGGATTTTCTTTTGGTAGGCGAGTATCTCCAATTCGATGCGCTATTCCTTCTTTACTGCACCCCTCGCTCCCTCACATTGACAAATTAACATGGAAATTGCGCCGCTATGAAATACTATGCGTTCTATGACTTCTCCTTCTAAATCGAGTAACGTTTCTATGGAAACGACAGGATTTTCTTTTGGGAGGCGAGTACCTCCTATGCGATGCACTATTCCTACTTTACTGCATCCCTCGCTCCCTCGCTTTGTCGAATTAAAACTGAAATTGCATCGCTATGAAATACTATGGGTTTTATGTCTTCTCCTTCTAATCCGAGTAACGTTTCTATGGAAAATACAGGATTTTCTTTTGGGAGGTGAGTGTCTCCCTTCCGATGCACTATTCCTTCTTTACTGCATCCCTCGCTCCCTCACATTGACAAATTAACACGGAAATTGCGCCGCTATTAAATACTATGCGTTCTATGACTTCTCCTTCTAAATCGAGTAACGTTTCTATGGAAACGATAGGATTTTCTTTTGGGAGCCGAGTATCTCCTTTCCGATGCACTATTCGTTCTTTCCTCCACAGCTCGTGCCCTCACATTGACGAATTAACACAGAAGTTGCGTCGCTATGAAATACTATTCGATCAATGACTTCTCCTTCTAATTCGAGTAACGTTTCTATGGAAACGACAGGATTTTCTTTTGGGATTCGAGTATCTCCTATGCGATGCACTATTCCTTCTTTACTGCATCCCTCGCTCCCTCGCTTTTTCGAATTAAAACTGAAATTGCATCGCTATTAAATACTATGGGTTTTATGTCTTCCCCCTTCTAAACCGAGTAACGTTTCTATGGAAAATACAGGATTTTCTTTTGGGAGCCGAGTGTCTCCCTTCCGATGCACTATTCCTTCTTTACTGCATCCCTCGCTCCCTCAGCTTGACGAATTAACACGGAAATTGCGCCGCTATGAAATACTATGCGTTCTATGACTTCTCCTTCTAAATCGAGTAACGTTTCTATGGAAACGACAGGATTTTCTTTTGGGAGGCGAGTATCTCCTATGCGATGCACTATTCCTTCTTTACTGCATCCCTCGCTCCCTCGCTTTTTCGAATTAAAACTGAAATTGCATCGCTATGAAATACTATGGGTTTTATGTCTTCTCCTTCTAATCCGAGTAACGTTTCTATGGAAAATACAGGATTTTCTTTTGGGAGGTGAGTGTCTCCCTTCCGATGCACTATTCCTTCTTTACTGCATCCCTCGCTCCCTCACATTGACAAATTAACACGGAAATTGCGCCGCTATTAAATACTATGCGTTCTATGACTTCTCCTTCTAAATCGAGTAACGTTTCTATGGAAACGACAGGATTTTCTTTTGGGAGCCGAGTATCTCCTTTCCGATGCACTATTCGTTCTTTACTCCACAGCTCGTTCCCTCACATTGACGAATTAACACAGAAATTGCGTCGCTATGAAATACTATTCGATCAATGACTTCTCCTTCTAATTCGAGTAACGTTTCTCTGGAAACCAAAGGATTTTCTTTTGGGAGGCGAGTATCTCCTATGCGATGCACTATTCCTTCTTTACTGCATCCCTCGCTCCCTCGCTTTGTCGAATTAAAACTGAAATTGCATCGCTATGAAATACTATGGGTTTTTTGTGTTCTCCTTCTAAACCGAGTAATGTTTCTATGAAAAATACAGAATTTTCTTTTGGGAGGCGAGTGTCTCCCTTCCGATGCACTATTCCATCTTTACTGCATCCCTCGCTCCCTCTCATTGACGAATTAACACGGAAATTGCGCCTCTATGAAATACTATGCGTTCTATGACTTCTCCTTCTAAATCGAGTAACGTTTCTATGGAAACCACAGGATTTTCTTTTGGGAGGCGAGTATCTCCAATGCGATGCGCTATTCCTTCTTTACTGCACCCCTCGCTCCCTCACATTGACAAATTAACATGGAAATTGCGCCGCTATGAAATACAATGCGTTCTATGACTTCTCCTTCTAAATCGAGTAACGTTCCTATGGAAACGACTGGATTTTCTTTTGGGAGGCGAGTATCTCCAATGCGATGCGCTATTCCTTCTTAATGCATCCCTCGCTCCCTCTCATTGACGAATTAACACGGAAATTGCGCCGCAATGAAATACTATGCTTTCTATGACTTCTCCTTCTAAATCGAGTAACGTTTCTATGGAAACGACAAAATTTCTCTTGGGAGGCGAGTATCTCCAATGCGATGCACTATTCCTTCTTTACTGCATCCCTCGCTCCCTCGCCTTGTCTGCATCGCTATGAAATACTATGGGTTTTATGTCTTCTCCTTCTATATCGAGTAACATTTCTATGGAAAATACAGGATTTTCTTTTGGGAGGCGAGTGTCTCCCTTCCGATGCACTATTCCTTCTTTATTGCATCCCTCGCTCCCTCACATTGACGAATTAACACGGAAATTGCGCCGCTATGAAATACTATGCGTTCTATGACTTCTCCTTCTAAATCGAGTAACGATTCTATGGAAACGACAGGATTTTCTTTTGGGAGGCGAGTATCTCCTATGCGATGCACTATTCCTTCTTTACTGCATCCCTCGCTCCCTCGCATTGTCGAATTAAAACTGAAATTGCATCGCTATGAAATACTATGAGTTTTATGTCTTCTCCTTCTAAACCGAGTAACGTTTCTATGGAAAATACAGGATTTTCTTTTGTGGGCGAGTGTCTCCCTTCCGATGCACTATTCCTTCTTTACTGCATCCCTCGCTCCCTCTCGTTGACGAATTAACACGGAAATTGCGCCGCTATGAAATACTATGCGTTCTATGACTTCTCCTTCTAAATCGAGTAACGTTTCTATGGAATCGACAGGATTTTCTTTTGGGAGGCGAGTATCTCCACTGCGATGCACTATTCCTTCTTTACTGCATCCCTCGCTCCCTCGCCTTGTCTGCATCGCTATGAAATACTATGGGTTTTATGTCTTCTCCTTCTATATCGAGTAACATTTCTATGGAAAATACAGGATTCTCTTTTGGGAGGCGAGAGTCTCCCTTCCGATGCACTATTCCTTCTTTACTGCATCCCTCGCTCCCTCACATTGACAAATTAACACGGAAATTGCGCCGCTATTAAATACTATGCGTTCTATGACTTCTCCTTCTAAATCGAGTAACGTTTCTATGGAAACGACTGGATATTCTTTTGGGAGGCGAGTATCTCCTATGCGATGCACTATTCCTTCTTTACTGCATCCCTCACTCCCTCGCTTTTTCGAATTAAAACTGAAATTGCATCGCTATGAAATACTATGGGTTTTATGTCTTCTCCTTCTAATCCGAGTAACGTTTCTATGGAAAATACAGGATTTTCTTTTGGGAGGTGAGTGTCTCCCTTCCGATGCACTATTCCATCTTTACTGCATCCCTCGCTCCCTCACATTGACAAATTAACACGGAAATTGCGCCGCTATTAAATACTATGCGTTCTATGACTTCTCCTTCTAAATCGAGTAACGTTTCTATGGAAACGACTGGATATTCTTTTGGGAGGCGAGTATCTCCTATGCGATGCACTATTCCTTCTTTACCGCATCCCCCGCTCCCTCGCTTTGTCGAATTAAAACTGAAATTGCATCGCTATGAAATACTATGGGTTTTATGTGTTCTCCTTCTAAACCGAGTAACGTTTCTATGAAAAATACAGAATTTTCTTTTGGGAGGCGAGTGTCTCCCTTCCGATGCACTATTCCTTCTTTACTGCATCCCTCGCTCCCTCTCATTGACGAATTAACACGGAAATTGCGCCGCTTTGAAATACTATGCGTTCTATGACTTCTCCTTCTAAATCGAGTAACGTTTCTATGGAAACGACAGGATTTTCTTTTGGGAGGCGAGTATCTCCAATGCGATGCGCTATTCCTTCTTTACTGCACCCCTCGCTCCCTCACATTGACAAATTAAAATGGAAATTGCGCCGCTATGAAATACTATGCGTTCTATGACTTCTCCTTCTAAATCGAGTAACGTTCCTATGGAAACGACTGGATTTTCTTTTGGGAGGCGAGTATCTCCAATGCGATGCGCTGTTCCTTCTTTACTGCATCCCTCGCTCCCTCTCATTGACGAATTAACACGGAAATTGCGCCGCTATGAAATACTATGCGTTCTATGACTTCTCCTTCTAAATCGAGTAACGTTTCTATGGATACGACAGGATTTTCTCTTGGGAGGCGAGTATCTCCAATGCGATGCACTATTCCTTCTTTACTGCATCCCTCGCTCCCTCGCTTTGTCGAATTAAAACTGAAATTGCATCGCTATGAAATACTATGGATTTTATGTCTTCTCTATCTAAACCGAGTAACGTTTCTATGGAAAATACAGGATTTTCTTTTGGGAGGCGAGTGTCTCCCTTCCGATGCACTATTCCTTCCTTACGTCATCCCTCACTCCCTCACATTGACGAATTAAAACGGAAATTGCGCCGCTATGAAATACTATGCGTTCTCTGACTTCTCCTTCTAAATCGAGTAACGTTGCTATGGAAACGACAGGATTTTCTTTTGGGAGGCGAGTATCTCCTATGCGATGCACTATTCCCTCTTTACTGCATCCCTCGCTCCCTCGCTTTGTCGAATTAAAACTGAAATTGCATCGCTATGAAATACTATGGGTTTTATGTCTTCTCCTTCTAAACCGAGTATCGTTTCTATGGAAAATACAGGATTTTCTTTTGGGAGGCGAGAGTCTCCCTTCCGATGCACTATTCTCTCTTTACTGCATCCCTCGCTCCCTCACATTGACGAATTAACACGGAAATTGCGCCGCTATGAAATACAATGCGGTCTATGACTTCTCCTTCTAAATCGAGTAACGTTTCTATGGAAACGACAGGATTTTCTTTTGGGAGGCGAGTATCTTCTTTGCGATGCACTATTCCTTCTTTACTGCAACCCTCGCTCCCTCGCTTTGTCGAATTAAAACTGAAATTGTATCGCTATGAAATACTATGGGTTTTATGTCTTCTCCTTCTAAATCGAGTAACGTTTCTATGGATAATACAGGATTTTCTTTTGGGAGGTGAGTGTCTCCCTGCCGATGCACTATTCCTTCTTTACTGCATCCCTCGCTCCCTCACATTGACAAATTAACACGGAAATTGCGCCGCTATGAAATACTATGCGTTCTATGACTTCTCCTTCTAAATCGAGTAACGTTTCTATGGAAACGACAGGATTTCCTTTTGGGAGGCGATTATCTCCTATGCGATGCGCTATTCCTTCTTTACTGCATCCCTCGCTCCCTCGCTTTATCGAATTAAAACTGAAATTGCATCGCTATGAAATACTATGGGTTTTATGTCTTCTCCTTCTAAACCGAGTAACGTTTCTATGGAAAATACAGGATTTTCTTTTGGGAGGCGAGTGTCTCCCTTCCGATGCGCTATTCCTTCTTTACTGCATCCCTCGCTCCTTCACATTTACGAATTAACACGGAAATTGCGCCGCTATGAAATACTATGCGTTCTATGACTTCTCCTTCTAAATCGAGAAACGTTTCTATGGAAATGACAGGATTTTCTTTTGGGAGGCGAGTATCTCCTATGCGATGCACTATTCCTTCTTTACTGCATCCCTCGCTCCCTCGCTTTGTCGAATTAAAACTGAAATTTCATCGCTATGAAATACTATGGGTTTTACGTCTTCTCCTTCTAAACCGAGTAACGTTTCTATGGAAAATACAGGATTTTCTTTTGGGAGGCGAGTGTCTCCCTTCCGATGCACTATTCCTTCTTTACTGCATCCCTCGCTCCTTCACATTTACGAATTAACACGGAAATTGCGCCGCTATGAAATACTATGCGTTCTATGACTTCTCCTTCTAAATCGAGTAACGTTTCTATGGAAACGACAGCATTTTTATCTGGGAGGCGAGTATCTCCTATGCGATGCACTATTCCTTCTTTACTGCTTCCCTCACTCCCTCGCTTTGTCGAATTAAAACTGAAATTGCATCGCTATGAAATACTATGGGTTTTATGTCTTCTCCCTCTAAACCGAGTAACGTTTCTATGGAAAATACAGGATTTTCTTTTGTGAGGCGAGTGTCTCCCTTCCGATGCACTATTCCTTCTTTACTGCATCCCTCGCCCCCTCACATTGACGAATTAACACGGAAATTGAGCCGCTATGAAATACTATGCGTTCTATGACTTCTCCTTCTAAATCGAGTAACGTTTCTATGGAAACGACAGGATTTTCATTTGGGAGGCGAGTATCTCCTATGCGATGCACTATTCCTTGTTTACTGCATCCCTCGCTTCCTCGCTTTGTCGAATTAAAACTGAAATTGCATCGCTATGAATTACTATGGCTTTTATGTCTTCTCCTTCTAAACCGAGTAACGTTTCTATGGAAAATACAGGATTTTCTTTTGTGAGGCGAGTGTCTCCCTTCCGATGCACTATTCCTTCTTTACTGCATCCCTCGCCCCCTCACATTGACGAATTAACACGGAAATTGAGCCGCTATGAAATACTATGCGTTCTATGACTTCTCCTTCTAAATCGAGTAACGTTTCTATGGAAACGACAGGATTTTCATTTGGGAGGCGAGTATCTCCTATGCGATGCACGATTCCTTTTTTACTGCATCCCTCGCTCCCTCGCTTTGTCGAATTAAAACTGAAATTGCATCGCTAAGAATTACTATGGGTTCTATGTCTTTTCCTTCTAAACAGAGTAACGTTTCTATGGAAAATACAGGATTTTCTTTTGGGAGGTGAGTGTCTCCCTTCCGATGCACTATTCCTTCTTTACTGCATCCCTCGCCCCCTCACATTGACGAATTAACACGGAAATTGAGCCGCTATGAAATACTATGCGTTCTATGACTTCTCCTTCTAAATCGAGTAACGTTTCTATGGAAACGACAGGATTTTCATTTGGGAGGCGAGTATCTCCTATGCGATGCACGATTCCTTTTTTACTGCATCCCTCGCTCCCTCGCTTTGTCGAATTAAAACTGAAATTGCATCGCTAAGAATTACTATGGGTTTTATGTCTTTTCCTTCTAAACAGAGTAACGTTTCTATGGAAAATACAGGATTTTCTTTTGGGAGGTGAGTGTCTCCCTTCCGATGCACTATTCCTTCTTTACTGCATCCCTCGCTCCTTCACATTTACGAATTAACACGGAAATTGCGCCGCTATGAAATACTATGCGTTCTATGACTTCTCCTTCTAAATCGAGTAACGTTTCTATGGAAACGACAGGATTTTCTTTTGGGAGGCGAGTATCTCCTATGCGAAGCACTATTCCTTCTTTACTGCATCCCTCGCTCCCTCGCTTTGTCGAATTAAAACTGAAATTGTATCGCTATGAAATACTATGGGTTTTACGTCTTCTCCTTCTAAACCGAGTAACGTTTCTATGGAAAATACAGGATTTTCTTTTGGGAGGCGAGTGTCTCCCTTCCGATGCACTATTCCTTCTTTACTGCATCCCTCGCTCCTTCACATTTACGAATTAACACGGAAAATGCTCCGCTATGAAATACTATGCGTTCTATGACTTCTCCTTCTAAATCGAGTAACGTTGCTATGGAAACGACAGGATTTTCTTTTGGGAGGCGAGTATCTCCTATGCGATGCACTATTCCCTCCTTACTGCATCCCTCGCTCCCTCGCTTTGTCGAATTAAAACTGAAATTGCATCGCTATGAAATACTATGGGTTTTATGTCTTCTCCTTCTAAACCGAGTATCGTTTCTATGGAAAATACAGGATTTTCTTTTGGGAGGCGAGAGTCTCCCTTCCGATGCACTATTCTCTCTTTACTGCATCCCTCGCTCCCTCACATTGACGAATTAACACGGAAATTGCGCCGCTATGAAATACTATGCGGTCTATGACTTCTCCTTCTAAATCGAGTAACGTTTCTATGGAAACGACAGGATTTTCTTTTGGGAGGCGAGTATCTCCTTTGCGATGCACTATTCCTTGTTTACTGCAACCCTCGCTCCCTCGCTTTGTCGAATTAAAACTGAAATTGTATCGCTATGAAATACTATGGGTTTTATGTCTTCTCCTTCTAAACCGAGTAACGTTTCTATGGATAATACAGGATTTTCTTTTGGGAGGTGAGTGTCTCCCTTCCGATGCACTATTCCTTCTTTACTGCATCCCTCGCTCCCTCACATTGACAAATTACCACGGAAATTGCGCCGCTATGAAATACTATGCGTTCTATGACTTCTCCTTCTAAATCGAGTAACGTTTCTATGGAAACGACAGGATTTCCTTTTGGGAGGCGAATATCTCCTATGCGATGCGCTATTCCTTCTTTACTGCATCCCTCGCTCCCTCGCTTTATCGAATTAAAACTGAAATTGCATCGCTATGAAATACTATGGGTTTTATGTCTTCTCCTTCTAAACCGAGTAACGTTTCTATGGAAAGTACAGGATTTTCCTTTGGGAGGCGAGTGTCTCCCTTCCGATGCACTATTCCTTCTTTACTGCATCCCTCGCTCCCTCACATTGACGAATTAACACGGAAATTGCGCCGCTATGAAATATTATGCGTTCTATGACTTCTCCTTCTAAATCGAGTAACGTTTCAATGGAAATGACAGAATTTTCTATTGGGAGGCAAGTATCTCCAATGCGATGCACTATTCCTTCTTTACTGCATCCCTCGCTCCCTCGCTTTGTCGAATTAAAACTGAAATTGCATCGCTAAGAATTACTATGGGTTTTATGTCTTCTCCTTCTAATCCGAGTAACGTTTCTGTGGAAAATACAGGATTTTCTTTTGGGAGGAGAGTGTCTCGCTACCGATGCACTATTCCTTCTTTACTGCACCCCTCGCTCCCTCACATTGACAAATTAACACGGAAATTGCGCCGCTATAAAATACTGTGCGTTCTATGACTTCTCCTAAATCGAGTATCGTTTCAATGGAAACCACAGGAGTTTCTTTTGGGAGGCGAGTATCTCCTATGCGATGCACTATTCCTTCTTTACTGCATCCCTCGCTTCCTCGCTTTGTCGAATTAAAACTGAAATTGCATCGCTATGAATTACTATGGCTTTTATGTCTTCTCCTTCTAAACCGAGTAACGTTTCTATGGAAAATACAGGATTTTCTTTTGGGAGG
This sequence comes from Schistocerca piceifrons, assembly GCF_021461385.2. Lineage (NCBI taxonomy): Eukaryota > Metazoa > Arthropoda > Insecta > Orthoptera > Acrididae > Schistocerca > Schistocerca piceifrons. The sequence continues at coordinate 168,023 of NW_025727271.1, read as the reverse complement.
CGAGTGTCTCCCTTCCGATGCGCTATTCCTTCTTTACTGCATCCCTCGCTCCTTCACATTTACGAATTAACACGGAAATTGCGCCGCTATGAAATACTATGCGTTCTATGACTTCTCCTTCTAAATCGAGAAACGTTTCTATGGAAATGACAGGATTTTCTTTTGGGAGGCGAGTATCTCCTATGCGATGCACTATTCCTTCTTTACTGCATCCCTCGCTCCCTCGCTTTGTCGAATTAAAACTGAAATTTCATCGCTATGAAATACTATGGGTTTTACGTCTTCTCCTTCTAAACCGAGTAACGTTTCTATGGAAAATACAGGATTTTCTTTTGGGAGGCGAGTGTCTCCCTTCCGATGCACTATTCCTTCTTTACTGCATCCCTCGCTCCTTCACATTTACGAATTAACACGGAAATTGCGCCGCTATGAAATACTATGCGTTCTATGACTTCTCCTTCTAAATCGAGTAACGTTTCTATGGAAACGACAGCATTTTTATCTGGGAGGCGAGTATCTCCTATGCGATGCACTATTCCTTCTTTACTGCTTCCCTCGCTCCCTCGCTTTGTCGAATTAAAACTGAAATTGCATCGCTATGAAATACTATGGGTTTTATGTCTTCTCCCTCTAAACCGAGTAACGTTTCTATGGAAAATACAGGATTTTCTTTTGTGAGGCGAGTGTCTCCCTTCCGATGCACTATTCCTTCTTTACTGCATCCCTCGCCCCCTCACATTGACGAATTAACACGGAAATTGAGCCGCTATGAAATACTATGCGTTCTATGACTTCTCCTTCTAAATCGAGTAACGTTTCTATGGAAACTACAGGATTTTCATTTGGGAGCCGAGTATCTCCTATGCGATGCACTATTCCTTCTTTACTGCATCCCTCGCTTCCTCGCTTTGTCGAATTAAAACTGAAATTGCATCGCTATGAAATACTATGGCTTTTATGTCTTCTCCTTCTAAACCGAGTAACGTTTCTATGGAAAATACAGGATTTTCTTTTGTGAGGCGAGTGTCTCCCTTCCGATGCACTATTCCTTCTTTACTGCATCCCTCGCCCCCTCACATTGACGAATTAACACGGAAATTGAGCCGCTATGAAATACTATGCGTTCTATGACTTCTCCTTCTAAATCGAGTAACGTTTCTATGGAAACGACAGGATTTTCATTTGGGAGGCGAGTATCCCCTATGCGATGCACGATTCCTTTTTTACTGCATCCCTCGCTCCCTCGCTTTGTCGAATTAAAACTGAAATTGCATCGCTAAGAATTACTATGGGTTTTATGTCTTTTCCTTCTAAACAGAGTAACGTTTCTATGGAAAATACAGGATTTTCTTTTGGGAGGTGAGTGTCTCCCTTCCGATGCACTATTCCTTCTTTACTGCATCCCTCGCTCCTTCACATTTACGAATTAACACGGAAATTGCGCCGCTATGAAATACTATGCGTTCTATGACTTCTCCTTCTAAATCGAGTAACGTTTCTATGGAAACGACAGGATTTTCATTTGGGAGGCGAGTATCTCCTATGCGATGCACGATTCCTTTTTTACTGCATCCCTCGCTCCCTCGCTTTGTCGAATTAAAACTGAAATTGCATCGCTAAGAATTACTATGGATTTTATGTCTTTTCCTTCTAAACAGAGTAACGTTTCTATGGAAAATACAGGATTTTCTTTTGGGAGGTGAGTGTCTCCCTTCCGATGCACTATTCCTTCTTTACTGCATCCCTCGCTCCTTCACATTTACGAATTAACACGGAAATTGCGCCGCTATGAAATACTATGCGTTCTATGACTTCTCCTTCTAAATCGAGTAACGTTTCTATGGAAACGACAGGATTTTCTTTTGGGAGGCGAGTATCTCCTATGCGATGCACTATTCCTTCTTTACTGCATCCCTCGCTCCCTCGCTTTGTCGAATTAAAACTGAAATTGTATCGCTATGAAATACTATGGGTTTTACGTCTTCTCCTTCTAAACCGAGTAACGTTTCTATGGAAAATACAGGATTTTCTTTTGGGAGGCGAGTGTCTCCCTTCCGATGCACTATTCCTTCTTTACTGCATCCCTCGCTCCTTCACATTTACGAATTAACACGGAAAATGCTCCGCTATGAAATACTATGCGTTCTATGGCTTCTCCTTCTAAATCGAGTAACGTTTCTATGGAAACGACAGCATTTTTATGTGGGAGGCGAGTATTTCCTATGCGATGCACTATTCCTTCTTTACTGCTTCCCTCGCTCCCTCGCTTTATCGAATTAAAACTGAAATTGCATCGCTATGAAATACTATGGGTTTTATGTCTTCTCCTTCTAAACCGAGCAACGTTTCTATGGAAAATACAGGATTTTCTTTTGGGAGGAGTGTGCCTCCCTTCCGATGCACTATTCCTTCTTTACTGCATCCCTCGCTCCCTCACATTGACGAATTAACTCGGAAATTGCGCCGCTATGAAATACTATGCGTTCTATGACTTCTCCTTCTAAATCGAGAAACGTTTCTATGGAAATGACAGGATTTTCTTTTGGGAGGCGAGTATCTCCTATGCGATGCACTATTCCTTCTTTACTGCATCCCTCGCTCCCTCGCTTTGTCGAATTAAAACTGAAATTTCATCGCTATGAAATACTATGGGTTTTACGTCTTCTCCTTCTAAACCGAGTAACGTTTCTATGGAAAATACAGGATTTTCTTTTGGGAGGCGAGTGTCTCCCTTCCGATGCACTATTCCTTCTTTACTGCATCCCTCGCTCCTTCACATTTACGAATTAACACGGAAATTGCGCCGCTATGAAATACTATGCGTTCTATGACTTCTCCTTCTAAATCGAGTAACGTTTCTATGGAAACGACAGCATTTTTATCTGGGAGGCGAGTATCTCGTATGCGATGCACTATTCCTTCTTTACTGCTTCCCTCGCTCCATCGCTTAGTCGAATTAAAACTGAAATTGCATCGCTATGAAATACTATGGGTTTTATGTCTTCTCCCTCTAAACCGAGTAACGTTTCTATGGAAAATACAGGATTTTCTTTTGTGAGGCGAGTGTCTCCCTTCCGATGCACTATTCCTTCTTTACTGCATCCCTCTCCCCCTCACATTGACGAATTAACACGGAAATTGAGCCGCTATGAAATACTATGCGTTCTATGACTTCTCCTTCTAAATCGAGTAACGTTTCTATGGAAACGACAGGATTTTCATTTGGGAGGCGAGTATCTCCTATGCGATGCACTATTCCTTCTTTACTGCATCCCTCGCTTCCTCGCTTTGTCGAATTAAAACTGAAATTGCATCGCTATGAATTACTATGGCTTTTATGTCTTCTCCTTCTAAACCGAGTAACGTTTCTATGGAAAATACAGGATTTTCTTTTGTGAGGCGAGTGTCTCCCTTCCGATGCACTATTCCTTCTTTACTGCATCCCTCGCCCCCTCACATTGACGGATTAACACGGAAATTGAGCCGCTATGAAATACTATGCGTTCTATGACTTCTCCTTCTAAATCGAGTAACGTTTCTATGGAAACGACAGGATTTTCATTTGGGAGGCGAGTATCTCCTATGCGATGCACGATTCCTTTTTTACTGCATCCCTCGCTCCCTCGCTTTGTCGAATTAAAACTGAAATTGCATCGCTAAGAATTACTATGGGTTTTATGTCTTTTCCTTCTAAACAGAGTAACGTTTCTATGGAAAATACAGGATTTTCTTTTGGGAGGTGAGTGTCTCCCTTCCGATGCACTATTCCTTCTTTACTGCATCCCTCGCCCCCTCACATTGACGAATTAACACGGAAATTGAGCCGCTATGAAATACTATGCGTTCTATGACTTCTCCTTCTAAATCGAGTAACGTTTCTATGGAAACGACAGGATTTTCATTTGGGAGGCGAGTATCTCCTATGCGATGCACGATTCCTTTTTTACTGCATCCCTCGCTCCCTCGCTTTGTCGAATTAAAACTGAAATTGCATCGCTAAGAATTACTATGGGTTTTATGTCTTTTCCTTCTAAACAGAGTAACGTTTCTATGGAAAATACAGGATTTTCTTTTGGGAGGTGAGTGTCTCCCTTCCGATGCACTATTCCTTCTTTACTGCATCCCTCGCTCCTTCACATTTACGAATTAACACGGAAATTGCGCCGCTATGAAATACTATGCGTTCTATGACTTCTCCTTCTAAATCGAGTAACGTTTCTATGGAAACGACAGGATTTTCATTTGGGAGGCGAGTATCTCCTATGCGATGCACGATTCCTTTTTTACTGCATCCCTCGCTCCCTCGCTTTGTCGAATTAAAACTGAAATTGCATCGCTAAGAATTACTATGGGTTTTATGTCTTTTCCTTCTAAACAGAGTAACGTTTCTATGGAAAATACAGGATTTTCTTTTGGGAGGTGAGTGTCTCCCTTCCGATGCACTATTCCTTCTTTACTGCATCCCTCGCTCCTTCACATTTACGAATTAACACGGAAATTGCGCCGCTATGAAATACTATGCGTTCTATGACTTCTCCTTCTAAATCGAGTAACGTTTCTATGGAAACGACAGGATTTTCTTTTGGGAGGCGAGTATCTCCTATGCGATGCACTATTCCTTCTTTACTGCATCCCTCGCTCCCTCGCTTTGTCGAATTAAAACTGAAATTGTATCGCTATGAAATACTATGGGTTTTACGTCTTCTCCTTCTAAACCGAGTAACGTTTCTATGGAAAATACAGGATTTTCTTTTGGGAGGCGAGTGTCTCCCTTCCGATGCACTATTCCTTCTTTACTGCATCCCTCGCTCCTTCACATTTACGAATGAACACGGAAAATGCTCCGCTATGAAATACTATGCGTTCTATGACTTCTCCTTCTAAATCGAGTAACGTTTCTATGGAAACGACAGCATTTTTATGTGGGAGGCGAGTATTTCCTATGCGATGCACTATTCGTTCTTTACTGCTTCCCTCGCTCCCTCGCTTTATCGAATTAAAACTGAAATTGCATCGCTATGAAATACTATGGGTTTTATGTCTTCTCCTTCTAAACCGAGTAACGTTTCTATGGAAAATACAGGATTTTATTTTGGGAGGAGTGTGCCTCCCTTCCGATGCACTATTCCTTCTTTACTGCATCCCTCGCTCCCTCACATTGACGAATTAACACGGAAATTGCGCCGCTATGAAATACTATGCGTTCTATGACTTCTCCTTCTAAATCGAGTAACGTTTCTATGGAAACGACAGGATTTTCATTTGGGAGGCGAGTACCTCTTATGCGATGCACTATTCCCTGTTTACTGCATCCCTCGCTCCCTCGCTTTGTCGAATTAAAACTGAAATTGCATCGCTATGAAATACTTTGGGTTTTATGTCTTCTCCTTCTAAACCGAGTAACGTTTCTATGGAAAATACAGGATTTTCTTTTGGGAGGCGAGTGTCTCGCTTCCGATGCACTATTCCTTCTTTACTCCATCCCGCACTCCCTCACATTGACGAATTAAAACGGAAATTGCGCCGCTATGAAATACTATGCGTTCTCTGACTTCTCCTTCTAAATCGAGCAACGTTTCTATGGAAACGACAGGATTTTCTTTTGGGAGGCGAGTATTTCCTATGCGATGCACTATTCCTTCTTTACTGCATCCCTCGCTCCCTCGCTTTGTCGAATTAAAACTGAAATTGCATCGCTATGAGATACTATGGGTTTTATGTCTTATCCTTGTAAACCAAGTAACGTTTCAATGGAAAATACAGGATTTTCATTTGGAGGGCGAGTGTCTCCCTTCCGATGCACTATTCCTCCTTTACTGCATCCCTCGCTCCCTCACATTGACGAATTAACACGGAAATTGCGCCGCTATGAAATACTATGCGTTCTATGACTTCTCCTTCTAAATCGAGTAACGTTTCAATGGAAATGACAGAATTTTCTTTTGGGAGGCGAGTATCTCCAATGCGATGCACTATTCCTTCTTTACTGCATCCCTCGCTCCCTCGCTTTGTCGAATTAAAACTGAAATTGCATCGCTATGAAATACTGTGGGTTTTATGTCTTCTCCTTCTAAACCGAGTAACGTTTCTGTTAAAAATACAGGATTTTCTTTTGGGAGGCGAGTGTCTCCCTTCCGATGCACTATTCCTTCTTTACTGCATCCCTCGCTCCCTCACATTGACAAATTAACACGGAAATTGCGCCGCTATTAAATACTATGCGTTCTATGACTTCTCCTTCTAAATCGAGTAACGTTTCTATGGAAACGACAGGATTTTCTTTTGGGAGGCGAGTATCTCCTATGCGATGCACTATTCCTTCTTTACCGCATCCCTCGCTCCCTCGCTTTGTCGAATTAAAACTGAAATTGCATCGCTATGAAATACTATGGGTTTTATGTGTTCTCCTTCTTAACCGAGTAACGTTTCTATGAAAAATACAGAATTTTCTTTTGGGAGGCGAGTGTCTCCCTTCCGATGCACTATTCCTTCTTTACTGCATCCCTCGCTCCCTCACATTGTCGAATTAACACGGAAATTGCGCCGCTATGAAATACTATGCGTTCTATGACTTCTCCTTCTAAATCGAATAACGTTTCTACGGAAACGACAGGATATTCTTTTGGGAGGCGAGTATCTCCAATGCGATGCGCTATTCCTTCTTTACTGCACCCCTCGCTCCCTCACATTGACAAATTAACATGGAAATTGCGCCGCTATGAAATACTATGCGTTCTATGACTTCTCCTTCTAAATCGAATAACGTTCCTATGGAAACGACTGGATTTTCTTTTGGGAGGCGAGTATCTCCAATGCGATGCGCTATTCCATCTTTACTGCATCCCTCGCTCCCTCTCATTGACGAATTACACGGAAATTGCGCCGCTATGAAATACTATGCGTTCTATGACTTCTCCTTCTAAATCGAGTAACGTTTCTATGGATACGACAGGATTTTCTCTTGGGAGGCGGGTATCTCCAATGCGATGCACTATTCCTTCTTTACTGCATCCCTCGCTCCCTCGCTTTGTCTGCATCGCTATGAAATACTATGGGTTTTATGTCCTCTCCTTCTAAATCGAGTAACATTTCTTTGGAAAATACAGGAATTTCTTTTGGGAGGCGAGTGTCTCCCTTCCGATGCACTATTCCTTCTTTACTGCATCCCTCGCTCCCTCACATTGACGAATTAACACGGAAATTGCGCCGCTATGAAATACTATGCGTTCTATGACTTCTCCTTCTAAATCGAGTAACGTTTCTATGGAAACCACAGGATTTTTTTTTGGGAGGCGAGTATCACCTATGCGATGCTCTATTCCTTCTTTACTGCATCCCTCGCTCCCTCGCTTTGTCGAATTAAAACTGAAATTGCATCGCTATGAATTACTATGGCTTTTATGTTTTCTCCTTCTAAACCGAGTAACGTTTCTATGGAAAATACAGGATTTTCATTTGGGAGGCGAGTGTCTCCCTTCCGATGCACTATTCCTTCTTTACTGCATCCCTCGCTCCCTCACATTGACGAATTAACACGGAAATTGCGCCGCTATGAAATATTATGCGTTCTATGACTTCTCCTTCTAAATCGAGTAACGTTTCAATGGAAATGACAGAATTTTCTTTTGGGAGGCAAGTATCTCCAATGCGATGCACTATTCCTTCTTTACTGCATCCCTCGCTCCCTCGCTTTGTCGAATTAAAACTGAAATTGCATCGCTAAGAATTACTATGGGTTTTATGTCTTCTCCTTCTAAACCGAGTAACGTTTCTGTGGAAAATACAGAATTTTCTTTTGGGAGGAGAGTGTCTCGCTACCGATGCACTATTCCTTCTTTACTGCACCCCTCGCTCCCTCACATTGACGAATTAACACGGAAATTGCGCCGCTATGAAATACTATGCGTTCTGTGACTTCTCCTAAATCGAGTATCGTTTCTATGGAAACCACAGGATTTTCTTTTGGGAGGCGAGTATCTCCTATGCGATGCACTATTCCTTCTTTACTGCATCCCTCGCTTCCTCGCTTTGTCGAATTAAAACTGAAATTGCATCGCTATGAATTACTATGGCTTTTATGCCTTCTCCTTCTAAACCGAGTAACGTTTCTATGGAAAATACAGGATTTTCTTTTGGGAGGCGAGTGTCTCCCTTCCGATGCGCTATTCCTTCTTTACTGCATCCCTCGCTCCTTCACATTTAAGAATTAACACGGAAATTGCGCCGCTATGAAATACTATGCGTTCTATGACTTCTCCTTCTAAATCGAGAAACGTTTCTATGGAAATGACAGGATTTTCTTTTGGGAGGCGAGTATCTCCTATGCGATGCACTATTCCTTCTTTACTGCATCCCTCGCTCCCTCGCTTTGTCGAATTAAAACTGAAATTTCATCGCTATGATATACTATGGGTTTTACGTCTTCTCCTTCTAAACCGAGTAACGTTTCTATGGAAAATACAGGATTTTCTTTTGGGAGGCGAGTGTCTCCCTTCCGATGCACTATTCCTTCTTTACTGCATCCCTCGCTCCTCCACATTTACGAATTAACACGGAAATTGCGCCGCTATGAAATACTATGCGTTCTATGACTTCTCCTTCTAAATCGAGTAACGTTTCTATGGAAACGACAGCATTTTTATCTGGGAGGCGAGTATCTCCTATGCGATGCACTATTCCTTCTTTACTGCTTCCCTCGCTCCCTCGCTTTGTCGAATTAAAACTGAAATTGCATCGCTATGAAATACTATGGGTTTCATGTCTTCTCCCTCTAAACCGAGTAACGTTACTATAGAAAATACAGGATTTTCTTTTGTGAGGCGAGTGTCTCCCTTCCGATGCACTATTCCTTCTTTACTGCATCCCTCGCTCCTTCACATTTACGAATGAACACGGAAAATGCTCCGCTATGAAATACTATGCGTTCTATGACTTCTCCTTCTAAATCGAGTAACGTTTCTATGGAAACGACAGCATTTTTATGTGGGAGGCGAGTATCTCCTATGCGATGCACTATTCCTTCTTTACTGCTTCCCTCGCTCCCTCGCTTTATCGAATTAAAACTGAAATTGCATCGCTATGAAATACTATGGGTTTTATGTCTTCTCCTTCTAAACCGAGTAACGTTTCTATGGAAAATACAGGATTTTCTTTTGGGAGGCGAGTGTCTCCCTTCCGATGCACTATTCCTTCTTTACTCCATCCCTCACTCCCTCACATTGACGAATTAACACGGAAATTGAGCCGCTATGAAATACTATGCGTTCTATGACTTCTCCTTCTAAATCGAGTAACGTTTCTATGGAAACGACAGGATTTTCCTTTGGGAGGCGAGTATCTCCTATGCGATGCACGATTCCTTCTTTACTGCATCCCTCGCTCCCTCGCTTTGTCGAATTAAAACTGAAATTGCATTGCTAAGAATTACTATGGGTTTTATGTCTTTTCCTTCTAAACAGAGTAACGTTTCTATGGAAAATACACGATTTTCTTTTGGGAGGTGGGTGTCTCCCTTCCGATGCACTATTCCTTCTTTACTGCATCCCTCGCTCCTTCACATTTACGAATTAACACGGAAATTGCGCCGCTATGAAATACTATGCGTTCTATGACTTCTCCTTCTAAATCGAGTAACGTTTCTATGGAAACGACAGGAGTTTCTTTTGGGAGGCGAGTATCTCCAATGCGATGCACTATTCCTTCTTTACTGCATCCCTCGCTACCTCGCTTTGTCGAATTAAAACTGAAATTGTATCGCTATGAAATACTATGGGTTTTACGTCTTCTCCTTCTAAACCGAGTAACGTTTCTATGGAAAATACAGGATTTTCTTTTGGGAGGCGAGTGTCTCCCTTCCGATGCACTATTCCTTCTTTTCTGCATCCCTCGCTCCCTCACATTGACGAATTAACACGGAAATTGAGCCGCTATGAAATACTATGCGTTCTATGACTTCTCCTTCTAAATCGAGTAACGTTTCTATGGAAACGACAGGATTTTCCTTTGGGAGGCGAGTATCTCCTCTGCGATGCACGATTCCTTCTTTACTGCATCCCTCGCTCCCTCGCTTTGTCGGATTAAAACTGAAATTGCATCGCTAAGAATTACTATGGGTTTTATGTCTTTTCCTTCTAAACAGAGTAACGTTTCTATGGAAAATACAGGATTTTCTTTTGGGAGGTGAGTGTCTCCCTTCCGATGCACTATTCCTTCTTTACTGCATCCCTCGCTCCTTCACATTTACGAATTAACACGGAAATTGCGCCGCTATGAAATACTATGCGTTCTATGACTTCTCCTTCTAAATCGAGTAACGTTTCTATGGAAACGACAGGATTTTCTTTTGGGAGGCGAGTATCTCCTATGCGATGCACTATTCCTTCTTTACTGCATCCCTCGCTTCCTCGCTTTGTCGAATTAAAACTGAAATTGTATCGCTATGAAATACTATGGGTTTTACGTCTTCTCCTTCTAAACCGAGTAACGTTTCTATGGAAAATACAGGATTTTCTTTTGGGAGGCGAGTGTCTCCCTTCCGATGCACTATTCCTTCTTTACTGCATCCCTCGCTCCTTCACATTTACGAATGAACACGGAAAATGCTCCGCTATGAAATACTATGCGTTCTATGACTTCTCCTTCTAAATCGAGTAACGTTTCTATGGAAACGACAGCATTTTTATGTGGGAGGCGAGTATCTCCTATGCGATGCACTATTCCTTCTTTACTGCTTCCCTCGCTCCCTCGCTTTATCGAATTAAAACTGAAATTGCATCGCTATGAAATACTATGGGTTTTATGTCTTCTCCTTCTAAACCGAGTAACGTTTCTATGGAAAATACAGGGTTTTCTTTTGGGAGGCGAGTGTCTCCCTTCCGATGCACTATTCCTTCTTTACTCCATCCCTCACTCCCTCACATTGACGAATTAAAACGGAAATTGCGCCGCTATGAAATACTATGCGTTCTCTGACTTCTCCTTCTAAATCGAGCAACGTTTCTATGGAAACGACAGGATTTTCTTTTGGGAGGCGAGTATCTCCTATGCGATGCACTATTCCTTCTTTACTGCATCCCTCGCTCCCTCGCTTTGTCGAATTAAAACTGAAATTGCATCGCTATGAGATACTATGGGTTTTATGTCTTATCCTTGTAAACCAAGTAACGTTTCAATGGAAAATACAGGATTTTCATTTGGGAGGCGAGTGTCTCCCTTCCGATGCACTATTCCTTCTTTACTGCATCCCTCGCTCCCTCACATTGACGAATTAAAACGGAAATTGCGCCGCTATGAAATACTATGCGTTCTATGACTTCTCCTTCTAAATCGAGTAACGTTTCTATGGAAACGACAGGATTTTCTTTTGGGAGGCGAGTATCTCCTATGCGATGCACTATTCCGTCTTTACTGCATCCCTCGCTCCCTCGCTTTGTCGAATTAAAACTGAAATTGCATCGCTATGAACAACTATGGGTTTTATGTCTTCTCCTTCTAAACCGAGTAACGTTTCTATGGAAAATACAGGATTTTCTTTTGGGAGGCGAGTGTCTCCCTTCCGATGCACTATTCCTTCTTTACTCCATCCCTCACTCCCTCACATTGACGAATTAAAACGGAAATTGCGCCGCTATGAAATACTATGCGTTCTCTGACTTCTCCTTCTAAATCGAGCAACGTTTCTATGGAAACGACAGGATTTTCATTTGGGAGGCGAGTATCTCCTATGCGATGCACTATTCCCTCTTTATTGCATCCCTCGCTCCCTCGCTTTGTCGAATTAAAACTGAAATTGCATCGCTATGAAATACTTTTGGTTTTATGTCTTCTCCGTCTAAACCGAGTAACGTTTCTATGGAAAATACAGGATTTTCTTTTGGGAGGCGAGTGTCTCCTATGCGATGCACTATTCGTTCTTTACTGCATCCCTCGCTCCCTCGCTTTGTCGAATTAAAACTGAAATTGCATCGCTATGAATTACTATGGCTTTTATGTCTTCTCCTTCTAAACCGAGTAACGTTTCTATGGAAAATACAAGATTTTCATTTGGGAGGCGAGTGTCTCCCTTCCGATGCACTATTCCTTCTTTACTGCATCCCTCGCTCCCTCACATTGACGAGTTAACACGGAAATTGCGCCTCTATGAAATACTATGCGTTCTATGACTTCTCCTTCTAAATCGAGTAACGTTTCTATGGGAACGACAGGATTTTCTTTTCGGAGGCTAGTATCTCCTATGCGATGCCCTATTCCTTCTTTACTGCATCCCTCGCTCCCTCGCTTTTTCGAATTAAAACTGAAATTGCATCGCTATGAAATACTATGGGTTTTATGTCTTCTCCTTCTAATCCGAGTAACGTTTCTATGGAAAATACAGGATTTTCTTTTGGGAGGTGAGTGTCTCCCTTCCGATGCACTATTCCTTCTTTACTGCATCCCTCGCTCCCTCACATTGACAAATTAACACGGAAATTGCGCCGCTATTAAATACTATGCGTTCTATGACTTCTCCTTCTAAATCGAGTAACGTTTCTATGGAAACGACAGGATTTTCTTTTGGGAGGCGAGTATCTCCTATGCGATGCACTATTCCTTCTTTACCGCATCCCTCGCTCCCTCGCTTTGTCGAATTAAAACTGAAATTGCATCGCTATGAAATACTATGGGTTTTATGTGTTCTCCTTCTAAACCGAGTAAAGTTTCTATGAAAAATACAGAATTTTCTTTTGGGAGGCGAGTGTCTCCCTTCCGATGCACTATTCTTTCTTTACTGCATCCCTCGCTCCCTCACATTGTCGAATTAACACGGAAATTGCGCCGCTATGAAATACTATGCGTTCTATGACTTCTCCTTCTAAATCGAATAACGTTTCTATGGAAACGACAGGATTTTCTTTTGGGAGGCGAGTATCTCCAATGCGATGCGCTATTCCTTCTTTTCTGCATCCCTCGCTCCCTCTCATTGACGAATTAACACGGAAATTGCACCGCTATGAAATACTATGCGTTCTATGACTTCTCCTTCTAAATCGAGTAACGTTCCTATGGAAACGACTGGATTTTCTTTTGGGAGGCGAGTATCTCCAATGCGATGCACTATTCCTTCTTTACTGCATCCCTCGCTCCCTCACATTGACAAATTAACACGGAAATTGCGCCGCTATTAAATACTATGCGTTCTATGACTTCTCCTTCTAAATCGAGTAACGTTTCTATGGAAACGACAGGATTTTCTTTTGGGAGGCGAGTATCTCCTATGCGATGCACTATTCCTTCTTTACCGCATCCCTCGCTCCCTCGCTTTGTCGAATTAAAACTGAAATTGCATCGCTATGAAATACTATGGGTTTTATGTGTTCTCCTTCTAAACCGAGTAAAGTTTCTATGAAAAATACAGAATTTTCTTTTGGGAGGCGAGTGTCTCCCTTCCGATGCACTATTCTTTCTTTACTGCATCCCTCGCTCCCTCACATTGACAAATTAACATGGAAATTGCGCCGCTATGAAATACTATGCGTTCTATGACTTCTCCTTCTAAATCGAGTAACGTTCCTATGGAAACGACTGGATTTTCTTTTGGGAGGCGAGTATCTCCAATGCGATGCGCTATTCCTTCTTTTCTCCATCCCTCGCTCCCTCTCATTGACGAATTAACACGGAAATTGCACCGCTATGAAATACTATGCGTTCTATGACTTCTCCTTCTAAATCGAGTAACGTTTCTATGGATACGACAGGATTTTCTCTTGGGAGGCGGGTATCTCCAATGCGATGCACTATTCCTTCTTTACTGCATCCCTCGCTCCCTCGCTTGGTCTGCATCGCTATGAAATACTATGGGTTTTATGTCTTCTCCTTCTAAATCGAGTAACATTTCTTCGGAAAATACAGGATTTTCTTTTGGGAGGCGAGTGTCTCCCTTCCGATGCACTATTCCTTCTTTACTGCATCCCTCGCTCCCTCACATTGACGAATTAACACGGAAATTGCGCCGCTATGAAATACTATGCGTTCTATGACTTCTCCTTCTAAATCGAGTAACGTCTCAATGGAAACGACAGGATTTTCTTTTGGGAGGCGAGTATCTCCTATGCGATGCACTATTCCTTCTTTACTGCATCCCTCGCTCCCTCGCTTTGTCGAATTAAAACTGAAATTGCATCGCTATTAAATACTATGGGTTTTATGTCTTCTCCTTCTAAACCGAGTAACGTTTCTATGGAAAATACAGGATTTTCTTTTGGGAGGCGAGTGTCTCCCTTCCGATGCACTATTCCTTCTTTACTGCATCCCTCGCCCTCTCAGCTTGACGAATTAACACGGAAATTGCGCCGCTATGAAATACTATGCGTTCTATGACTTCTCCTTCTAAATCGAGTAACGTTTCTATGGAAACGACAGGATTTTCTTTTGGGAGGCGAGTATCTTCTATGCGATGCACTATTCCTTCTTTACTGCACACCTCGCTCCCTCGCATTGTCGAATTAAAACTGAAATTGCATCGCTATTAAATACTATGGGCTTTATGTCTTCTCCTTCTAAACCGAGTAACGTTTCTATGGAAAATACAGGATTTTCTTTTGGGAGGCGAGTGTCTCCCTTCCGATGCACTATTCCTTCCTTACGTCATCCCTCACACCCTCACATTGACGAATTAAAACGGAAATTGCGCCGCTATGAAATACTATGCGTTCTATGACTTCTCCTTCTAAATCGAGTAACGTTTCTATGGAAACGACAGGATTTTCTTTTGGGAGGCGAGTATCTCCTATGCGATGCGCTATTCCTTCTTTACTGCATCCCTCGCTCCCTCGCTTCATCGAATTAAAACTGAAATTGCATCGCTATGAAATACTATGGGTTTTATGTCTCCTCCTTCTAAACCGAGTAACGTTTCTATGGAAAGTACAGGATTTTCCTTTGGGAGGCGAGTGTCTCCCTTCCGATGCACTATTCCTTCTTTACTGCATCCCTCGCTCCCTCACATTGACGAATTAACACGGAAATTGCGCCGCTATGAAATACTATGCGTTCTATGACTTCTCCTTCTAAATCGAGAAACGTTTCTATGGAAATGACAGGATTTTCTTTTGGGAGGCGAGTATCTCCTATGCGATGCACTATTCCTTCTTTACTGCATCCCTCGCTCCCTCGCTTTGTCGAATTAAAACTGAAATTTCATCGCTATGAAATACTATGGGTTTTACGTCTTCTCCTTCTAAACCGAGTAACGTTTCTATGGAAAATACAGGATTTTCTTTTGGGAGGCGAGTGTCTCCCTTCCGATGCACTATTCCTTCTTTACTGCATCCCTCGCTCCTTCACATTTACGAATTAACACGGAAATTGCGCCGCTATGAAATACTATGCGTTCTATGACTTCTCCTTCTAAATCGAGTAACGTTTCTATGGAAACGACAGCATTTTTATCTGGGAGGCGAGTATCTCCTATGCGATGCACTATTCCTTCTTTCCTGCTTCCCTCGCTCCCTCGCTTTGTCGAATTAAAACTGAAATTGCATCGCTATGAAATACTATGGGTTTTATGTCTTCTCCCTCTAAACCGAGTAACGTTACTATGGAAAATACAGGATTTTCTTTTGTGAGGCGAGTGTCTCCCTTCCGATGCACTTTTCCTTCTTTACTGCATCCCTCGCTCCCTCACATTGACGAATTAACACTGATATTGAGCCGCTATGAAATATTATGCGTTCTATGACTTCTCCTTCTAAATCGAGTAACGTTTCTATGGAAACGACAGGATTTTCCTTTGGGAGGTGAGTATCTCCTATGCGATGCACGATTCCTTCTTTACTGCATCCCTCGCTCCCTCGCTTTGTCGAATTAAAACTGAAATTGCAGCGCTAAGAACTACTATGGGTTTTATGTATTTTCCTTCTAAACTGAGTAACGTTTCTATGGAAAATACAGGATTTTCTTTTGGGAGGTAAGTGTCTCCCTTCCGATGCACTATTCCTTCTTTACTGCATCCCTCGCTCCTTCACATTTACGAATTAACACGGAAATTGCGCCGCTATGAAATACTATGCGTTCTATGACTTCTCCTTCTAAATCGAGTAACGTTTCTATGGAAACGACAGGATTTTCTTTTGGGAGGCGAGTATCTCCTATGCGATGCACTATTCCTTCTTTACTGCATCCCTCGCTCCCTCGCTTTGTCGAATTAAAACTGAAATTGTATCGCTACGAAATACTATGGGTTTTACGTCTTCTCCTTCTAATCCGAGTAACGTTTCTATGGAAAATACAGGATTTTCTTTTGGGTGGCGAGTGTCTCCCTTCCGATGCACTATTCCTTCTTTACTGCATCCCTCGCTCCTTCACATTTACGAATTAACACGGAAAATGCTCCGCTATGAAATACTATGCGTTCTATGACTTCTCCTTCTAAATCGAGTAACGTTTCTATGGAAACGACAGCATTTTTATGTGGGAGGCGAGTATCTCCTATGCGATGCACTATTCCTTCATTACTGCTTCCCTCGCTCCCTCGCTTTATCGAATTAAAACTGAAATTGCATCGCTATGAAATACTATGGGTTTTATGTCTTCTCCGTCTAAACCGAGTAACGTTTCTATGGAAAATACAGGATTTTCTTTTGGGAGGAGTGTGTCTCCCTTCCGATGCACTATTCCTTCTTTACTGCATCCCTCGCTCCCTCACATTGACGAATTAACACAGAAATAGCGCCGCTATGAAATACTATGCGTTCTATGACTTCTTCTTCTAAATCGAGTAACGTATCTATGGAAACGACAGCATTTTTATGTGGGAGGCGAGTATCTCCTATGCGATGCACTATTCCTTCTTTACTGCATCCCTCGCTCCCTCGCTTTGTCGAATTAAAACTGAAGTTGCATCGCTATGAAATACTGTGGGTTTTATGTCTTCTCCTTCTAAACCGAGTAACGTTTCTGTGGAAAATACAGGATTTTCTTTTGGGAGGCGAGTGTCTCCCTTCCGATGCACTATTCCTTCTTTACTGCATCCCTCGCTCCCTCACATTGACGAATTGACACGGAAATTGCGCCGCAATGAAATACTATGCGTTCTATGACTTCTCCTTCTAAATCGAGTAACGTTTCTATGGAAACGACAGGATTTTCCTTTGGGAGGCGAGTATCTCCTATGCGATGCACGATTCCTTCTTTACTGCATCCCTCGCTCCCTCGCTTTGTCGAATTAAAACTGAAATTGCATTGCTAAGAATTACTATGGGTTTTATGTCTTTTCCTTCTAAACAGAGTAACGTTTCTATGGAAAATACAGGATTTTCTTTTGGGAGGTGGGTGTCTCCCTTCCGATGCACTATTCCTTCTTTACTGCATCCCTCGCTCCTTCACATTTACGAATTAACACGGAAATTGCGCCGCTATGAAATACTATGCGTTCTATGACTTCTCCTTCTAAATCGAGTAACGTTTCTATGGAAACGACAGGAATTTCTTTTGGGAGGCGAGTATCTGCAATGCGATGCACTATTCCTTCTTTACTGCATCCCTCGCTACCTCGCTTTGTCGAATTAAAACTGAAATTGTATCGCTATGAAATACTATGGGTTTTACGTCTTCTCCTTCTAAACCGAGTAACGTTTCTATGGAAAATACAGGATTTTCTTTTGGGAGGCGAGTGTCTCCCTTCCGATGCACTATTCCTTCTTTACTGCATCCCTCGCTCCCTCACATTGACGAATTAACACGGAAATTGAGCCGCTATGAAATACTATGCGTTCTATGACTTCTCCTTCTAAATCGAGTAACGTTTCTATGGAAACGACAGGATTTTCCTTTGGGAGGCGAGTATCTCCTATGCGATGCACGATTCCTTCTTTACTGCATCCCTCGCTCCCTCGCTTTGTCGGATTAAAACTGAAATTGCATCGCTAAGAATTACTATGGGTTTTATGTCTTTTCCTTCTAAACAGAGTAACGTTTCTATGGAAAATACAGGATTTTCTTTTGGGAGGTGAGTGTCTCCCTTCCGATGCACTATTCCTTCTTTACTGCATCCCTCGCTCCTTCACATTTACGAATTAACACGGAAATTGCGCCGCTATGAAATACTATGCGTTCTATGACTTCTCCTTCTAAATCGAGTAACGTTTCTATGGAAACGACAGGAATTTCTTTTGGGAGGCGAGTATCTCCTATGCGATGCACTATTCCTTCTTTACTGCATCCCTCGCTTCCTCGCTTTGTCGAATTAAAACTGAAATTGTATCGCTATGAATTACTATGGGTTTTACGTCTTCTCCTTCTAAACCGAGTAACGTTTCTATGGAAAATACAGGATTTTCTTTTGGGAGGCGAGTGTCTCCCTTCCGATGCACTATTCCTTCTTTACTGCATCCCTCGCTCCTTCACATTTACGAATGAACACGGAAAATGCTCCGCTATGAAATACTATGCGTTCTATGACTTCTCCTTCTAAATCGAGTAACGTTTCTATGGAAACGACAGCATTTTTATGTGGGAGGCGAGTATCTCCTATGCGATGCACTATTCCTTCTTTACTGCTTCCCTCGCTCCCTCGCTTTATCGAATTAAAGCTGAAATTGCATCGCTATGAAATACTATGGGTTTTATGTCTTCTCCTTCTAAACCGAGTAACGTTTCTATGGAAAATACAGGATTTTCTTTTGGGAGGCGAGTGTCTCCCTTCCGATGCACTATTCCTTCTTTACTCCATCCCTCACTCTCTCACATTGACGAATTAAAACGGAAATTGCGCCGCTATGAAATACTATGCGTTCTCTGACTTCTCCTTCTAAATCGAGCAACGTTTCTATGGAAACGACAGGATTTTCTTTAGGGAGGCGAGTATCTCCTATGCGATGCACTATTCCTTCTTTACTGCATCCCTCGCTCCCTCGCTTTGTCGAATTAAAACTGAAATTGCATCGCTATGAGATACTATGGGTTTTATGTCTTATCCTTGTAAACCAAGTAACGTTTCAATGGAAAATACAGGATTTTCATTTGGGAGGCGAGTGTCTCCCTTCCGATGCACTATTCCTTCTTTACTGCATCCCTCGCTCCCTCACATTGACGAATTAAAACGGAAATTGCGCCGCTATGAAATACTATGCGTTCTATGACTTCTCCTTCTAAATCGAGTAACGTTTCTATGGAAACGACAGGATTTTCTTTTGGGAGGCGAGTATCTCCTATGCGATGCACTATTCCTTCTTTACTGCATCCCTCGCTCCCTCGCTTTGTCGAATTAAAACTGAAATTGCATCGCTATGAACAACTATGGGTTTTATGTCTTCTCCTTCTAAACCGAGTAACGTTTCTATGGAAAATACAGGATTTTCTTTTGGGAGGCGAGTGTCTCCCTTCCGATGCACTATTCCTTCTTTACTCCATCCCTCACTCCCTCACATTGACGAATTAAAACGGAAATTGCGCCGCTATGAAATACTATGCGTTCTCTGACTTCTCCTTCTAAATCGAGCAACGTTTCTATGGAAACGACAGGATTTTCATTTGGGAGGCGAGTATCTCCTATGCGATGCACTATTCCCTCTTTACTGCATCCCTCGCTCCCTCGCTTTGTCGAATTAAAACTGAAATTGCATCGCTATGAAATACTTTTGGTTTTATGTCTTCTCCTTCTAAACCGAGTAACGTTTCTATGGAAAATACAGGATTTTCTTTTGGGAGGCGAGTGTCTCCTATGCGATGCACTATTCGTTCTTTACTGCATCCCTCGCTCCCTCGCTTTGTCGAATTAAAACTGAAATTGCATCGCTATGAATTACTATGGCTTTTATGTCTTCTCCTTCTAAACCGAGTAACGTTTCTATGGAAAATACAAGATTTTCATTTGGGAGGCGAGTGTCTCCCTTCCGATGCACTATTCCTTCTTTACTGCATCCCTCGCTCCCTCACATTGACGAATTAACACGGAAATTGCGCCTCTATGAAATACTATGCGTTCTATGACTTCTCCTTCTAAATCGAGTAACGTTTCTATGGGAACGACAGGATTTTCTTTTCGGAGGCTAGTATCTCCTATGCGATGCCCTATTCCTTCTTTACTGCATCCCTCGCTCCCTCGCTTTTTCGAATTAAAACTGAAATTACATCGCTATGAAATACTATGGGTTTTATGTCTTCTCCTTCTAATCCGAGTAACGTTTCTATGGAAAATACAGGATTTTCTTTTGGGAGGTGAGTGTCTCCCTTCCGATGCACTATTCCTTCTTTACTGCATCCCTCGCTCCCTCACATTGACAAATTAACACGGAAATTGCGCCGCTATTAAATACTATGCGTTCTATGACTTCTCCTTCTAAATCGAGTAACGTTTCTATGGAAACGACAGGATTTTCTTTTGGGAGGCGAGTATCTCCTATGCGATGCACTATTCCTTCTTTACCGCATCCCTCGCTCCCTCGCTTTGTCGAATTAAAACTGAAATTGCATCGCTATGAAATACTATGGGTTTTATGTGTTCTCCTTCTAAACCGAGTAACGTTTCTATGAAAAATACAGAATTTTCTTTTGGGAGGCGAGTGTCTCCCTTCCGATGCACTATTCTTTCTTTACTGCATCCCTCGCTCCCTCACATTGTTGAATTAACACGGAAATTGCGCCGCTATTATATACTATGCGTTCTATGACTTCTCCTTCTAAATCGAATAACGTTTCTATGGAAACGACAGGATTTTCTTTTGGGAGGCGAGTATCTCCAATGCGATGCGCTATTCCTCCTTTACTGCACCCCTCGCTCCCTCACATTGACAAATTAACATGGAAATTGCGCCGCTATGAAATACTATGCGTTCTATGACTTCTCCTTCTAAATCGAGTAACGTTCCTATGGAAACGACTGGATTTTCTTTTGGGAGGCGAGTATCTCCAATGCGATGCGCTATTCCTTCTTTTCTGCATCCCTCGCTCCCTCTCATCGACGAATTAACACGGAAATTGCACCGCTATGAAATACTATGCGTTCTATGACTTCTCCTTCTAAATCGAGTAACGTTTCTATGGATACGACAGGATTTTCTCTTGGGAGGCGGGTATCTCCAATGCGATGCACTATTCCTTCTTTACTGCATCCCTCGCTCCCTCGCTTGGTCTGCATCGCTATGAAATACTATGGGTTTTATGTCTTCTCCTTCTAAATCGAGTAACATTTCTTCGGAAAATACAGGATTTTCTTTTGGGAGGCGAGTGTCTCCCTTCCGATGCACTATTCCTTCTTTACTGCATCCCTCGCTCCCTCACATTGACGAATTAACACGGAAATTGCGCCGCTATTAAATACTATGCGTTCTATGACTTCTCCTTCTAAATCGAGTAACGTTTCTATGGAAACGACAGGATTTTCTTTTGGGAGGCGAGTATCTCCTATGCGATGCACTATTCCTTCTTTACCGCATCCCTCGCTCCCTCGCTTTGTCGAACTAAAACTGAAATTGCATCGCTATGAAATACTATGGGTTTTATGTGTTCTCCTTCTAAACCGAGTAACGTTTCTATGAAAAATACAGAATTTTCTTTTGGGAGGCGAGTGTCTCCCTTCCGATGCACTATTCTTTCTTTACTGCATCCCTCGCTCCCTCACATTGTCGAATTAACACGGAAATTGCGCCGCTATTATATACTATGCGTTCTATGACTTCTCCTTCTAAATCGAATAACGTTTCTATGGAAACGACAGGATTTTCTTTTGGGAGGCGAGTATCTCCAATGCGATGCGCTATTCCTCCTTTACTGCACCCCTCGCTCCCTCACATTGACAAATTAACATGGAAATTGCGCCGCTATGAAATACTATGCGTTCTATGACTTCTCCTTCTAAATCGAGTAACGTTCCTATGGAAACGACTGGATTTTCTTTTGGGAGGCGAGTATCTCCAATGCGATGCGCTATTCCTTCTTTT
This sequence comes from Schistocerca piceifrons, assembly GCF_021461385.2. NCBI lineage: Eukaryota > Metazoa > Arthropoda > Insecta > Orthoptera > Acrididae > Schistocerca > Schistocerca piceifrons. Next base: position 146,109 of record NW_025727271.1, on the reverse strand, counting down.
CTGCATCCCTCGCTCCCTCTCATCGACGAATTAACACGGAAATTGCACCGCTATGAAATACTATGCGTTCTATGACTTCTCCTTCTAAATCGAGTAACGTTTCTATGGATACGACAGGATTTTCTCTTGGGAGGCGGGTATCTCCAATGCGATGCACTATTCCTTCTTTACTGCATCCCTCGCTCCCTCGCTTGGTCTGCATCGCTATGAAATACTATGGGTTTTATGTCTTCTCCTTCTAAATCGAGTAACATTTCTTCGGAAAATACAGGATTTTCTTTTGGGAGGCGAGTGTCTCCCTTCCGATGCACTATTCCTTCTTTACTGCATCCCTCGCTCCCTCACATTGACGAATTAACACGGAAATTGCGCCGCTATGAAATACTATGCGTTCTATGACTTCTCCTTCTAAATCGAGTAACGTCTCTATGGAAACGACAGGATTTTCTTTTGGGAGGCGAGTATCTCCTATGCGATGCACTATTCCTTCTTTACTGCATCCCTCGCTCCCTCGCTTTGTCGAACTAAAACTGAAATTGCATCGCTATTAAATACTATGGGTTTTATGTCTTCTCCATCTAAACCGAGTAACGTTTCTATGGAAAATACAGGATTTTCTTTTGGGAGGCGAGTGTCTCCCTTCCGATGCACTATTCCTTCTTTACTGCATCCCTCGCCCTCTCAGCTTGACGAATTAACACGGAAATTGCGCCGCTATGAAATACTATGCGTTCTATGACTTCTCCTTCTAAATCGAGTAACGTTTCTATGGAAACGACAGGATTTTCTTTTGGGAGGCGAGTATCTCCTATGCGATGCACTATTCCTTCTTTACTGCACACCTCGCTCCCTCGCTTTGTCGAATTAAAACTGAAATTGGATCGCTATTAAATACTATGGGTTTTATGTCTTCTCCTTCTAAACCGAGTAACGTTTCTATGGAAAATACAGGATTTTCTTTTGGGAGGCGAGTGTCTCCCTTCCGATGCACTATTCCTTCCTTACGTCATCCCTCACACCCTCACATTGACGAATTAAAACGGAAATTGCGCCGCTATGAAATACTATGCGTTCTATGACTTCTCCTTCTAAATCGAGTAACGTTTCTATGGAAACGACAGGATTTTCTTTTGGGAGGCGAGTATCTCCTATGCGATGCGCTATTCCTTCTTTACTGCATCCCTCGCTCCCTCGCTTCATCGAATTAAAACTGAAATTGCATCGCTATGAAATACTATGGGTTTTATGTCTCCTCCTTCTAAACCGAGTAACGTTTCTATGGAAAGTACAGGATTTTCCTTTGGGAGGCGAGTGTCTCCCTTCCGATGCACTATTCCTTCTTTACTGCATCCCTCGCTCCCTCACATTGACGAATTAACACGGAATTTGCGCCGCTATGAAATACTATGCGTTCTATGACTTCTCCTTCTAAATCGAGTAACGTTTCTATGGAAACCACATGATTTTCTTTTGGGAGGCGAGTATCACCTATGCGATGCACTATTCCTTCTTTACTGCATCCCTCGCTCCCTCGCTTTGTCGAATTAAAACTGAAATTGCATCGCTATGAATTACTATGGCTTTTATGTTTTCTCCTTCTAAACCGAGTAACGTTTCTATGGAAAATACAGGATTTCTTTTGGGAGGCGAGTGTCTCCCTTCCGATGCACTATTCCTTCTTTACTGCATCCCTCGCTTTTTCACACTTACGAATTAACACGGAAATTGCGCCGCTATGAAATACTATGCGTTCTATGACTTCTCCTTCTAAATCGAGAAACGTTTCTATGGAAATGACAGGATTTTCTTTTGGGAGGCGAGTATCTCCTATGCGATGCACTATTCCTTCTTTACTGCATCCCTCGCTCCCTCGCTTTGTCGAATTAAAACTGAAATTTCATCGCTATGAAATACTATGGGTTTTACGTCTTCTCCTTCTAAACCGAGTAACGTTTCTATGGAAAATACAGGATTTTCTTTTGGGAGGCGAGTGTCTCCCTTCCGATGCACTATTCCTTCTTTACTGCATCCCTCGCTCCTTCACATTCACGAATTAACACGGAAATTGCGCCGCTATGAAATACTATGCGTTCTATGACTTCTCCTTCTAAATCGAGTAACGTTTCTATGGAAACGACAGCATTTTTATCTGGGTGGCGAGTATCTCCTATGCGATGCACTATTCCTTCTTTCCTGCTTCCCTCGCTCCCTCGCTTTGTCGAATTAAAACTGAAATTGCATCGCTATGAAATACTATGGGTTTTATGTCTTCTCCCTCTAAACCGAGTAACGTTACTATGGAAAATACAGGATTTTCTTTTGTGAGGCGAGTGTCTCCCTTCCGATGCACTTTTCCTTCTTTACTGCATCCCTCGTTCCCTCACATTGACGAATTAACACTGAAATTGAGCCGCTATGAAATATTATGCGTTCTATGACTTCTCCTTCTAAATCGAGTAACGTTTCTATGGAAACGACAGGATTTTCCTTTGGGAGGCGAGTATCTCCTATGCGATGCACGATTCCTTCTTTACTGCATCCCTCGCTCCCTCGCTTTGTCGAATTAAAACTGAAATTGCAGCGCTAAGAACTACTATGGGTTTTATGTCTTTTCCTTCTAAACTGAGTAACGTTTCTATGGAAAATACAGGATTTTCTTTTGGGAGGTAAGTGTCTCCCTTCCGATGCACTATTCCTTCTTTACTGCATCCCTCGCTCCTTCACATTTACGAATTAACACGGAAATTGCGCCGCTATGAAATACTATGCGTTCTATGACTTCTCCTTCTAAATCGAGTAACGTTTCTATGGAAACGACAGGATTTTCTTTTGGGAGGCGAGTATCTCCTATGCGATGCACTATTCCTTCTTTACTGCATCCCTCGCTCCCTCGCTTTGTCGAATTAAAACTGAAATTGTATCGCTATGAAATACTATGGGTTTTACGTCTTCTCCTTCTAATCCGAGTAACGTTTCTATGGAAAATACAGGATTTTCTTTTGGGTGGCGAGTGTCTCCCTTCCGATCCACTATTCCTTCTTTACTGCATCCCTCGCTCCTTCACATTTACGAATTAACACGGAAAATGCTCCGCTATGAAATACTATGCGTTCTATGACTTCTCCTTCTAAATCGAGTAACGTTTCTATGGAAACGACAGCATTGTTATGTGGGAGGCGAGTATCTCCTATGCGATGCACTATTCCTTCATTACTGCTTCCCTCGCTCCCTCGCTTTATCGAATTAAAACTGAAATTGCATCGCTATGAAATACTATGGGTTTTATGTCTTCTCCTTCTAAACCGAGTAACGTTTCTATGGAAAATACAGGATTTTCTTTTGGGAGGAGTGTGTCTCCCTTCCGATGCACTATTCCTTCTTTACTGCATCCCTCGCTCCCTCACATTGACGAATTAACACAGAAATAGCGCCGCTATGACATACTATGCGTTCTATGACTTCTTCTTCTAAATCGAGTAACGTATCTATGGAAACGACAGCATTTTTATGTGGGAGGCGAGTATCTCCTATGCGATGCACTATTCCTTCTTTACTGCATCCCTCGCTCCCTCGCTTTGTCGAATTAAAACTGAAGTTGCATCGCTATGAAATACTGTGGGTTTTATGTCTTCTCCTTCTAAACCGAGTAACGTTTCTGTGGAAAATACAGGATTTTCTTTTGGGAGGCGAGTGTCTCCCTTCCGATGCACTATTCCTTCTTTACTGCATCCCTCGCTCCCTCACATTGACGAATTGACACGGAAATTGCGCCGCAATGAAATACTATGCGTTCTATGACTTCTCCTTCTAAATCGAGTAACGTTTCTATGGAAACCACAGGATTCTCTTTTGGGAGGCGAGTATCTCCTATGCGATGCACTATTCGTTCTCTACTGCATCCCTCGCTCCCTCGCTTTGTCGAATTAAAACTGAAATTGCATCGCTATGAATTACTATGGCTTTTATGTCTTCTCCTTCTAAACCGAGTAACGTTTCTATGGAAAATACAGGATTTTCTTTTGGGAGGCGAGTGTCTCCCTTCCGATGCACTATTCCTTCTTTACTGCATCCCTCGCTCCTTCACATTTACGAATTAACACGGAAATTGCGCCGCTATGAAATACTAAGCGTTCTATGACTTCTCCTTCTAAATCTAGTAACGTTTCTATGGAAACGACAGGATTTTCTTTTGGGAGGCGAGTATCTCCTATGCGATGCACTATTCTTTCTTTACTGCATCCCTCGCTCCCTCGCTTTGTCGAATTAAAACTGAAATTGCATCGCTATGAAATACTATGGGTTTTACGAATTCTTCTTCTAAACCGAGTAACGTTTCTATGGAAAATACAGGATTTTCTTTTGGGGTGGCGAGTGTCTCCCTTCCGATGCACTATTCCTTCTTTACTGCATCCCTCGCTCCTTCACATTTACGAATTAACACGGAAATTGCGCCGCTATGAAATACTATGCGTTCTATGACTTCTCCTTCTAAATCGAGTAACGTTTCTATGGAAACGACAGCATTTCTATCTGGGAGGCGAGTATCTCCTATGCGATGCACTATTCCTTCTTTACTGCTTCCCTCGCTTCCTCGCTTTGTCGAATTAAAACTGAAATTGCATCGCTATGAAATACTATGGGTTTTATGTCTTCTCCCTCTAAACCGAGTAACGTTACTATGGAAAATACAGAATTTTCTTTTGTGAGGCGAGTGTCTCCCTTCCGATGCACTTTTCCTTCTTTACTGCATCCCTCGCTCCTTCTCATTTACGAATTAACACGGAAATTGCGCCGCTATGAAATACTATGCGTTCTATGACTTCTCCTTCTAAATCGAGTAACGTTTCTATGGAAACGACAGGATTTTCTTTTGGGAGGCGAGTATCTCCTATGCTATGCACGATTCCTTCTTTACTGCATCCCTCGCTCCCTCGCTTTGTCGAATTAAAACTGAAATTGCATCGCTAAGAATTACTATGGGTTTTATGTCTTTTCCTTCTAAACAGAGTAACGTTTCTATGGAAAAAACAGGATTTTCTTTTGGGAGGTGAGTGTCTCCCTTCCGATAACACTATTCCTTCTTTACTGCATCCCTCGCTCCTTCACATTTACGAATTAACACGGAAATTGCGCCGCTATGAAATACTATGCGTTCTATGACTTCTCCTTCTAAATCGAGTAACGTTTCTATGGAAACGACAGGATTTTCTTTTGGGAGGCGAGTATCTCCTATGCGATGCACTATTCCTTCTTTACTGCATCCCTCGCTTCCTCGCTTTGTCGAATTAAAACTGAAATTGTATCGCTATGAAATACTATGTGTGGTGTCACCGCCAGACACCACACTTGCTAGGTGGTAGCTTAAATCGGCCGCGGCCCATTTAGTACATGTCGGACCCGCGTGTCGCCACTGTGTAATCGCAGACCTAGCGCCACAACCAAGGCAGGTCTCGTGATACGAGAGAGCACTCACCCCAGTTGTACGAGAACCTAGCTACCGCCCAGTTGTACGAGAACCTAGCTACCGACCAGATGTACGAAGCCTTTCTCTCTCATTAGCCGAGAGACAGAATAGCCATCAGCTAAGTTAATGGCTACGAACTAGCAAGGCGCCATTAGCCATACAGTGATTGAACTTAAAGTCTCCTGTGTATCGTCAAGATCGATGTACCACAATGATATTAAAGATAAGTATTAATCCTGCTCCGTACTTTTCTTCCTAACATTAATTACGTATCCTGTTCCAGTACATCACGCCCGTCTGCATTAGTCTAGCGTGCCTTTTCAGCCATCTCAACTTCACGGTGTCGGCTCAGCTACCGACACAACATTGGCGACGATTTAAAGTGTTCTTTCTGATTGCTTACATTTTATTGTGTCATGGCTTCGCCACATTCTCCAGATGTACTGTCCGAATTTTATCGCTTGCATAATCAGCAGACGCAGGCGTTACTGGATGCCCTTGGACAGCTCGTCCAGGGTCAACGTACCATTCAAACCGATGCGGCCGCCGCCGCTTCTTCGCTACCGCTGCCACTAAACGCTGTTGCACCTCCCTTTCGACCATACGTGGCAGCCGATGAGACCTGGCACGAGTGGTCTCGCCAGTTCAACTTTCATCTAGCAGCCTACAGAATTCAAGGTAAAGAGCGGCAGCCGTTTTTGCTTTCTTGTGTCGGTGTGTCCACATACCGTGTGATAGTGAAATTGTTTCCCCGACGCGACGTAGCAACTCTGTCCTACGAGGAAATTTTGTCTGCTTTAGATGCCTATTTCAAAGAAACAGTTAATGTGGTTGCAAAACGGTATACGTTCTTTCGTACAAAACGTACGGCCGGTCAAACTAATAGGGAGTGGGTAGCAACATTGCAAGGACTTACTAGGGACTGTGCCTTTGAATGTGACTGTGGTCTTTCTTATTCAGATCCAATGGTACGTGATGCAATAGCACAGAACGTTTCTGATGTTCGCATATGGGAGCAAATTTTGAAACTAGTTAATCCCTCCCTTCAACAAGTGATAGACATATTGGATAGACAGGACACACTTGACTGTGCTCAGGAATCTTTTGAAACTTCGCCAGCCGTGTGTAACATTAACCGGCCCGCTGGACGCGCTGCGCGGCCCGGTAACCGGGCCTCGCGCATGTCCGCACAGCTGCCGCCGCGCGCTAAGCCACGTGTGCCGCGCCAGCCCACAACTGTAGTGAAATCGTGCCTGCGGTGTGCTACTAGACATTCGCGTGGACATTGCCCGTCACGCCAAGCTATTTGCTTTTTCTGCAATAAGAAAGGACATGTTCAAAGTGTTTGCCAGAAAAAGCTCAGATCAGACAATCACAATCATTCCAGGCCCTTTGTTTCGCGCCGGAATCGAACCCAGGACACTCAGGCTCGTGGACCTTCGCCTATGGACATTCATGTCGTACTTCCACTTCGTCCAGTGACACTTTCTCTAACAGTAACTGTGTTCGTACCACAACAACTGTGCGTCGACGTCGCCGGAAATCACGTCAATTAGCAAGTGATTCTGTACCAGTGTCTGTTCCAATTGCGCACAACAATCGCTCTTGTCGTCAGCAGAACAATAAACTTTTTGTGGACTTAGACTTTGAAGGCAATGTGATACCATTCCAGCTCGATACCGGAGCTGCAGTTTCATTGCTCAATCATGACACGTACAAACAACTGGGCAAACCTCCGTTGCGTTCCGCAAATGTTACGCTAACTACATATTCCGGACAGACAATTCCTGTGTTAGGACAGTGCAGCCTTCTTGCAACATACAAGGGACAAACAAAACTTGTGTCATTTTACGTTCTTCGTTCTTCTTCTGCAGTGAACTTGTTTGGTCTAGATTTATTTCAGTTGTTTAACATGTCTATTGTCAATCAGGTCCTATCAGTGAATCAGACTGTGCCTACAGACAGTGTTTCTCGGCTGTGTGACGAATTTGCAGACATTTTTGCACCGGGCTTAGGTTGCGCTAAAAACTATGAAGCACATTTAGAACTGAAGGTAAACGCGCAACCGAAATTTTTCAGGGCGCGCAATGTTCCCCACGCATTGCGTGATGAGGTCGCAAGAACGTTACACGATCTCGAATCACAGGGTGTAATTGAACGTGTGCAAGCTTCTCTCTGGGCCTCACCCTTAGTAATTTTGCCAAAACCTTCCGGAAAATTGAGACTTTGCGTGGACTTCAAGGCCACAGTGAATCCACAGCTAGTGATTGCTACTTTTCCTTTGCCCCGCCCGGAAGATCTTTTTGCTAAACTGTGCCCGGGAAAATATTTTTCAAAGTTGGACCTAGCCGATGCGTACTTGCAAATACCGGTGGACGACGATTCCCAGCGCGTATTGGTGGTTAACACGCATCTTGGATTGTACCGCTTCAAAAGACTGCCATTCGGGTGTGCATCCGCCCCTGCCTTGTTTCAGCAATATTTACAAACTATTTGTGCGTCGGTCCCTACTGCAGCAAACTATCTGGACGATATAGTGATCTCCGGACAGACAGAAGATCATCTTGCGAACTTACGAACATTATTTCAGGTCTTGCGGCAAAATGGTCTTCGCTTGAGGAAGGACAAATGTGTGTTTTTTGCTCGTGACTTACCATACCTGGGACATGTCATTAATGCCCAAGGCATACATCCGAGTCCAGAGCACCTCCGTGCCATACAAGAATTGCCTTCCCCTCAAAATGTGAAACAGCTACAGAGTGTGTTGGGTAAAATTAATTATTACAATAAATATGTGCGCAATGCCTCTTCCATTTCAGCTCCGCTTCATCGCTTACGCCGTAAAGGTGTTCCGTTCGTCTGGACGACGGAATGTGAACGCGCCTTTCGCCAGTTGAAATCGGCGTTGCTTTCTAATACTTGCCTTACGCCATTCGATCCCCAGAAACCCCTTTTGTTGATGGTAGATGCATCGGATTTCGGGATCGGTGCTGTGCTTGCGCACAAAGTTGGCTCGCATGATCGCCCTATTGCCTTTGCGTCCAAATTGCTCTCGTCTGCGCAAAGAAATTATTCACAAATAGAGAAAGAAGCTTTGGCTCTCGTGTTTGGTGTTACTAAGTTCCATGATTTCTTGTATGGTCGTCACTTTACCATCATCACAGACCACAAACCTTTGACGTCGCTTTTTCATCCGACCAAGCCTGTACCTCCACGTACAGCGCAGAAATTCATTCGCTGGTCTATTTTCCTCTCGCAGTACCGCAACGATATCTTGTATCGGTCCACTGCTAAGCACGGAAACGCCGATGCGTTGTCCCGTTTGCCTGTTGCTGAGGATAAAGCATTCGATTCTTCCGAACTTGCTTGCATGTTCATTGATTCGGAAACCGATGAAGTGGTCGAATCGCTTCCGATTGATTTTCGTCGTGTCGCTACAGCCACAGCTGCTGACCCTGTCCTTGCTACTGTTTTACGTTTTGTTGCTACGCAATGGCCTTTGTCAAAGTCTCGGATCGAGGATCCGTTGGTTCGCCGATTTTTTGCTCACAAGGAGAGACTTTTTGTTCGACGTGGTGTTTTGTTGTTGCGTTCTGATAATGATCAGTCCAGAGTCGTGGTCCCACGTTCGTTACAGTCCTCTGTTTTACGGCTTCTTCACCAAGGACATTGGGGTATAGTGCGAACGAAACAACTTGCTCGTCAGCACTGTACTTGGTTCGGAATCGATGCTGCGATTACGAATATGTGTTCTTCGTGCCCGGCGTGTGCCGAACAACAGTCCGCACCGCCGCGGAAAGTCTTTGCGTGGCCAAAAGCCACTTCCCCTTGGCAACGCTTGCACATTGATTTTGCTGGTCCATTCTGGAATGCTCGATGGTTGGTTCTGGTCGACGCCTTCAGTAATTTTCCTTTTGTTGTCCGGATGTCTTCCACGACGTCCTCCGCCACCATCCAAGCGTTGTCTGCTATCTTTTGCATTGAAGGTCTTCCGCAGACTCTTGTTTCCGACAATGGCCCACAATTCATGTCCGCAGAATTTCAGTCATTCTGCCAGGCCAATGGTATTCAACATCTGACATCCGCGCCGTTTTCGCCTCAGTCCAACGGTGCCGCTGAACGATTGGTCCGGACTTTCAAGTCACATATGTTGAAATTGAAAGAGTCGCATTCTCGGGAGGACGCATTGTTGCTCTTTTTGTCTTCGTATCGCTCTCAGCCCCGAGATGGTCGCTCGCCGGCTGAGTTGCTCCACGGTCGTCGTCATCGCACCTTGATGTCTTTGCTGCATCCGCCGCATCAGGTTCCTGTGCAGCGGCAGACACCTGCTTTTGCTCCAGGCGACGTTGTATTTTATCGCAACTATCGAGGTTCACGGCGTTGGCTCGCAGGGCGCATTCTTCGCTGCCTCGGCCGCGCGATGTATTTGGTTTTGGGGGCCTCTGGTGAGGTGCGTCGGCATCTCAATCAGCTGCGCCTCTGTCGTCGCTCGGGTTCTGCCGCTCCCCGTCTGCTTTCAGCGACGGTGCCGTCCGGTCAGCGCCCTGGGGACCCATCTACTGGCTCGCCTCATCCCCAGGTGTTACCGACGATGCCTTCCATTTTGCCCAATGGCGACGCGCCGCCGCCGCCGCAGCAGCAGCCGCCGCCGCCGCCGCCGCCGCCGCTTGTTCTCCCACCGGCGCCGCCCGCATTCGACGCTTCGTTGCAGCCGCCAAGCGCCTCCCAGGGTCACGCGCCGCCGATCGCTTCCCGTGACCAGCTGTCCTCCGCCATGGAACTCCCGCCCGCTCCGGACCACATGACGTCATCGCGCGTCGGCTACCCCGACGCAATGGAGGTTGATCCTTCGAACCCTCCTGTCTCTTTACGGGCGCATACACCGCATGTTGACGTGCACCCTGGACTAGTTTTTCAGGCGTTTCCTAGATCCCCTCGGACCGAATGGCAGGGTGCGGGTGGCACAGCCTCGCCTGTTGTTAGGCTCCCCACCTCATCGCATACGTCAACATGTGGTCCTCCCCACGGCGGGCGGAAGCCTTATCGCACGACCGTTCGCCGATTTGCGGGGGAGGAATGTGGTGTCACCGCCAGACACCACACTTGCTAGGTGGTAGCTTAAATCGGCCGCGGTCCATTTACTACATGTCGGACCCGCGTGTCGCCACTGTGTAATCGCAGACCTAGCGCCACCACCAAGGCAGGTCTCGTGATACGAGAGAGCACTCGCCCCAGTTGTACGAGAACCTAGCTACCGCCCAGTTGTACGAGAACCTAGCTACCGCCCAGTTGTACGAGAACCTAGCTACCGACCAGATGTACGAAGCCTTTCTCTCTCATTAGCCGAGAGACAGAATAGCCATCAGCTAAGTTAATGGCTACGAACTAGCAAGGCGCCATTAGCCATACAGTGATTGAACTTAAAGTCTCCTGTGTATCGTCAAGATCGATGTACCACAATGATATTAAAGATAAGTATTAATCCTGTTCCGTACTTTTCTTCCTAACATTAATTACGTATCCTGTTCCAGTACATCACGCCCGTCTGCATTAGTCTAGCGTGCCTTTTCAGCCATCTCAACTTCACGGTGTCGGCTCAGCTACCGACACAACACTATGGGTTTTACGTCTTCTCCTTCTAAACCGAGTAACGTTTCTATGGAAAATACAGGATTTTCTTTTGGGAGGCGAGTGTCTCCCTTCCGATGCACTATTCCTTCTTTACTGCATCCCTCGCTCCTTCTCATTTACGAATTAACACGGAAAATGCTCCGCTATGAAATGCTATGCGTTCTATGACTTCTCCTTCTAAATCGAGTAACGTTTCTATGGAAACGACAGCATTTTTATGTGGGAGGCGAGTATCTCCTATGCGATGCACTATTCCTTCTTTACTGCTTCCCTCGCTCCCTCGCTTATCGAATTAAAACTGAAATTGCATCGCTATGAAATACTATGGGTTTTATGTCTTCTCCTTCTAAACCGAGTAACGTTTCTATGGAAAATACAGGATTTTCTTTTGGGAGGAGTGTGCCTCCCTTCCGATGCACTATTCCTTCTTTACTGCATCCCTCGCTCCCTCACATTGACGAATTAACACGGAAATTGCGCCGCTATGAAATACTATGCGTTCTATGACTTCTCCTTCTAAATCGAGTAACGTTTCTATGGAAACCACAGGATTTTCTTTTGGGAGGCGAGTATCACCTATGCGATGCACTATTCCTTCTTTACTGCATCCCTCGCTCCCTCGCTTTGTCGAATTAAAACTGAAATTGCATCGCTATGAATTACTATGGCTTTTATGTTTTCTCCTTCTAAACCGAGTAACGTTTCTATGGAAAATACAGGATTTTCTTTTGGGAGGCGAGTGTCTCCCTTCCGATGCACTATTCCTTCTTTACTGCATCCCTCGCTTTTTCACATTTACGAATTAACACGGAAATTGCGCCGCTATGAAATACTATGCGTTCTATGACTTCTCCTTCTAAATCGAGAAACGTTTCTATGGAAATGACAGGATTTTCTTTTGCGAGGCGAGTATCTCCTATGCGATGCACTATTCCTTCTTTACTGCATCCCTCGCTCCCTCGCTTTGTCGAATTAAAACTGAAATTTCATCGCTATGAAATACTATGGGTTTTACGTCTTCTCCTTCTAAACCGAGTAACGTTTCTATGGAAAATACAGGATTTTCTTTTGGGAGGCGAGTGTCTCCCTTCCGATGCACTATTCCTTCTTTACTGCATCCCTCGCTCCTTCACATTTACGAATTAACACGGAAATTGCGCCGCTATGAAATACTATGCGTTCTATGACTTCTCCTTCTAAATCGAGTAACGTTTCTATGGAAACGACAGCATTTTTATCTGGGAGGCGAGTATCTCCTATGCGATGCACTATTCCTTCTTTCCTGCTTCCCTCGCTCCCTCGCTTTGTCGAATTAAAACTGAAATTGCATCGCTATGAAATACTATGGGTTTTATGTCTTCTCCCTCTAAACCGAGTAACGTTACTATGGAAAATACAGGATTTTCTTTTGTGAGGCGAGTGTCTCCCTTCCGATGCACTTTTCCTTCTTTACTGCATCCCTCGCTCCCTCACATTGACGAATTAACACGGAAATTGAGCCGCTATGAAATACTATGCGTTCTATGACTTCTCCTTCTAAATCGAGTAACGTTTCTATGGAAACGACAGGATTTTCCTTTGGGAGGCGAGTATCTCCTATGCGATGCACGATTCCTTCTTTACTGCATCCCTCGCTCCCTCGCTTTGTCGAATTAAAACTGATATTGCAGCGCTAAGAACTACTATGGGTTTTATGTCTTTTCCTTCTAAACTGAGTAACGTTTCTATGGAAAATACAGGATTTTCTTTTGGGAGGTAAGTGTCTCCCTTCCGATGCACTATTCCTTCTTTACTGCATCCCTCGCTCCTTCACATTTACGAATTAACACGGAAATTGCGCCGCTATGAAATACTATGCGTTCTATGACTTCTCCTTCTAAATCGAGTAACGTTCCTATGGAAACGACAGGATTTTCTTTTGGGAGGCGAGTATCTCCTATGCGATGCACTATTCCTTCTTTACTGCATCCCTCGCTCCCTCGCTTTGTCGAATTAAAACTGAAATTGTATCGCTATGAAATACTATGGGTTTTACGTCTTCTCCTTCTAATCCGAGTAACGTTTCTATGGAAAATACAGGATTTTCTTTTGGGTGGCGAGTGTCTCCCTTCCGATGCACTATTCCTTCTTTACTGCATCCCTCGCTCCCTCACATTGACGAATTAACACAGAAATAGCGCCGCTATGAAATACTATGCGTTCTATGACTTCTTCTTCTAAATCGAGTAACGTATCTATGGAAACGACGGGATTTTCTTTTGGGAGGCGAGTATCTCCTATGCGATGCGCTATTCCTTCTTTACTGCATCCCTCGCTCCCTCGCTTTATCGAATTAAAACTAAAATTGCATCGCTAAGAAATACTATGGGTTTTATGTCTTCTCCTTCTAAACCGAGTAACGTTTCTTTGGAAAGTACAGGATTTTCCTTTGGGAGGCGAGTGTCTCCCTTCCGATGCACTATTCCTTCTTTACTGCATCCCTCGCTCCCTCACATTGACGAATTAACACGGAAATTGCGCCGCTATGAAATACTATGCGTTCTATGACTTCTCCTTCTAAATCGAGTAACGTTTCAATGGAAATGACAGAATTTTCTTTTGGGAGGCGAGTATCTCCAATGCGATGCACTATTCCTTCTTTACTGATTCCCTCGCTCACTCGCATTGTCGAATTAAAACTGAAGTTGCATCGCTATGAAATACTGTGGGTTTTATGTCTTCTCCTTCTAAACCGAGTAACGTTTCTGTGGAAAATACAGGATTTTCTTTTGGGAGGCGAGTGTCTCCCTTCCGATGCACTATTCCTTCTTTACTGCATCCCTCGCTCCCTCACATTGACGAATTGACACGGAAATTGCGCCGCAATGAAATACTATGCGTTCTATGACTTCTCCTTCTAAATCGAGTAACGTTTCTATGGAAACCACAGGATTCTATTTTGGGAGGCGAGTATCTCCTATGCGATGCACTATTCGTTCTCTACTGCATCCCTCGCTCCCTCGCTTTGTCGAATTAAAACTGAAATTGCATCGCTATGAATTACTATGGCTTTTATGTCTTCTCCTTCTAAACCGAGTAACGTTTCTATGGAAAATACAGGATTTTCTTTTGGGAGGCGAGTGTCTCCCTTCCGATGCACTATTCCTTCTTTACTGCATCCCTCGCTCCTTCACATTTACGAATTAACACGGAAATTGCGCCGCTATGAAATACTAAGCGTTCTATGACTTCTCCTTCTAAATCTAGTAACGTTTCTATGGAAACGACAGGATTTTCTTTTGGGAGGCGAGTATCTCCTATGCGATGCACTATTCTTTCTTTACTGCATCCCTCGCTCCCTCGCTTTGTCGAATTAAAACTGAAATTGCATCGCTATGAAATACTATGGGTTTTACGAATTCTTCTTCTAAACCGAGTAACGTTTCTATGGAAAATACAGGATTTTCTTTTGTGAGGCGAGTGTCTCCCTTCCGATGCACTTTTCCTTCTTTACTGCATCCCTCGCTCCTTCTCATTTACGAATTAACACGGAAATTGCGCCGCTATGAAAAACTATGCGTTCTATGACTTCTCCTTCTAAATCGAGTAACGTTTCTATGGAAACGACAGGATTTTCTTTTGGGAGGCGAGTATCTCCTATGCTATGCACGATTCCTTCTTTACTGCATCCCTCGCTCCCTCGCTTTGTCGAATTAAAACTGAAATTGCATCGCTAAGAATTACTATGGGTTTTATGTCTTTTCCTTCTAAACAGAGTAACATTTCTATGGAAAAAACAGGATTTTCTTTTGGGAGGTGAGTGTCTCCCTTCCGATGCACTATTCCTTCTTTACTGCATCCCTCGCTCCTTCACATTTACGAATTAACACGGAAATTGCGCCGCTATGAAATACTATGCGTTCTATGACTTCTCCTTCTAAATCGAGTAACGTTTCTATGGAAACGACAGGATTTTCTTTTGGGAGGCGAGTATCTCCTATGCGATGCACTATTCCTTCTTTACTGCATCCCTCGCTTCCTCGCTTTGTCGAATTAAAACTGAAATTGTATCGCTATGAAATACTATGTGTGGTGTCACCGCCAGACACCACACTTGCTAGGTGGTAGCTTAAATCGGCCGCGGTCCATTTAGTACATGTCGGACCCGCGTGTCGCCACTGTGTAATCGCAGACCTAGCGCCATCACCAAGGCAGGTCTCGTGATACGAGAGAGCACTCACCCCAGTTGTACGAGAACCTAGCTACCGCCCAGTTGTACGAGAACCTAGCTACCGACCAGATGTACGAAGCCTTTCTCTCTCATTAGCCGAGAGACAGAATAGCCATCAGCTAAGTTAATGGCTACGAACTAGCAAGGCGCCATTAGCCATACAGTGATTGAACTTAAAGTCTCCTGTGTATCGTCAAGATCGATGTACCACAATGATATTAAAGATAAGTATTAATCCTGCTCCGTACTTTTCTTCCTAACATTAATTACGTATCCTGTTCCAGTACATCACGCCCGTCTGCATTAGTCTAGCGTGCCTTTTCAGCCATCTCAACTTCACGGTGTCGGCTCAGCTACCGACACAACATTGGCGACGATTTAAAGTGTTCTTTCTGATTGCTTACATTTTATTGTGTCATGGCTTCGCCACATTCTCCAGATGTACTGTCCGAATTTTATCGCTTGCATAATCAGCAGACGCAGGCGTTACTGGATGCCCTTGGACAGCTCGTCCAGGGTCAACGTACCATTCAAACCGATGCGGCCGCCGCCGCTTCTTCGCTACCGCTGCCACTAAACGCTGTTGCACCTGCCTTTCGACCATACGTGGCAGCCGATGAGACCTGGCACGAGTGGTCTCGCCAGTTCAACTTTCATCTAGCAGCCTACAGAATTCAAGTTAAAGAGCGGCAGCCGTTTTTGCTTTCTTGTGTCGGTGTGTCCACATACCGTGTGATAGTGAAATTGTTTCCCCGACGCGACGTAGCAACTCTGTCCTACGAGGAAATTTTGTCTGCTTTAGATGCCTATTTCAAAGAAACAGTTAATGTGGTTGCAAAACGGTATACGTTCTTTCGTACAAAACGTACGGCCGGTCAAACTAATAGGGAGTGGGTAGCAACATTGCAAGGACTTACTAGGGACTGTGCCTTTGAATGTGACTGTGGTCTTTCTTATTCAGATCCAATGGTACGTGATGCAATAGCACAGAACGTTTCTGATGTTCGCATATGGGAGCAAATTTTGAAACTAGTTAATCCCTCCCTTCAACAAGTGATAGACATATTGGATAGACAGGACACACTTGACTGTGCTCAGGAATCTTTTGAAACTTCGCCAGCCGTGTGTAACATTAACCGGCCCGCTGGACGCGCTGCGCGGCCCGGTAACCGGGCCTCGCGCACGTCCGCACAGCTGCCGCCGCGCGCTAAGCCACGTGTGCCGCGCCAGCCCACAACTGTAGTGAAATCGTGCCCGCGGTGTGCTACTAGACATTCGCGTGGACATTGCCCGTCACGCCAAGCTATTTGCTTTTTCTGCAATAAGAAAGGACATGTTCAAAGTGTTTGCCAGAAAAAGCTCAGATCAGACAATCACAATCATTCCAGGCCCTTTGCTTCGCGCCGGAATCGAACCCAGGACACTCAGGCTCATGGACCTTCGCCTATGGACATTCATGTCGTACTTCCACTTCGTCCAGTGACACTTTCTCTAACAGTAACTGTGTTCGTCCCACAACAACTGTGCGTCGACGTCGCCGGAAATCACGTCAATTAGCAAGTGATTCTGTACCAGTGTCTGTTCCAATTGCGCACAACAATCGCTCTTGTCGTCAGCAGAACAATAAACTTTTTGTGGACTTAGACTTTGAAGGCAATGTGATACCATTCCAGCTCGATACCGGAGCTGCAGTTTCATTGCTCAATCATGACACGTACAAACAACTGGGCAAACCTCCGTTGCGTTCCGCAAATGTTACGCTAACTACATATTCCGGACAGACAATTCCTGTGTTAGGACAGTGCAGCCTTCTTGCAACATACAAGGGACAAACAAAACTTGTGTCATTTTACGTTCTTCGTTCTTCTTCTGCAGTGAACTTGTTTGGTCTAGATTTATTTCAGTTGTTTAACATGTCTATTGTCAATCAGGTCCTATCAGTGAATCAGACTGTGCCTACAGACAGTGTTTCTCGGCTGTGTGACGAATTTGCAGACATTTTTGCACCGGGCTTAGGTTGCGCTAAAAACTATGAAGCACATTTAGAACTGAAGGTAAACGCGCAACCGAAATTTTTCAGGGCGCGCAATGTTCCCCACGCATTGCGTGATGAGGTCGCAAGAACGTTACACGATCTCGAATCACAGGGTGTAATTGAACGTGTGCAAGCTTCTCTCTGGGCCTCACCCTTAGTAATTTTGCCAAAACCTTCCGGAAAATTGAGACTTTGCGTGGACTTCAAGGCCACAGTGAATCCACAGCTAGTGACTGCTACTTTTCCTTTGCCCCGCCCGGAAGATCTTTTTGCTAAACTGTGCCCGGGAAAATATTTTTCAAAGTTGGACCTAGCCGATGCGTACTTGCAAATACCGGTGGACGACGATTCCCAGCGCGTATTGGTGGTTAACACGCATCTTGGATTGTACCGCTTCAAAAGACTGCCATTCGGGTGTGCATCCGCCCCTGCCTTGTTTCAGCAATATTTACAAACTATTTGTGCGTCGGTCCCTACTGCAGCAAACTATCTGGACGATATAGTGATCTCCGGACAGACAGAAGATCATCTTGCGAACTTACGAACATTATTTCAGGTCTTGCGGCAAAATGGTCTTCGCTTGAGGAAGGACAAATGTGTGTTTTTTGCTCGTGACTTACCATACCTGGGACATGTCATTAATGCCCAAGGCATACATCCGAGTCCAGAGCACCTCCGTGCCATACAAGAATTGCCTTCCCCTCAAAATGTGAAACAGCTACAGAGTGTGTTGGGTAAAATTAATTATTACAATAAATATGTGCGCAATGCCTCTTCCATTTCAGCTCCGCTTCATCGCTTACGCCGTAAAGGTGTTCCGTTCGTCTGGACGACGGAATGTGAACGCGCCTTTCGCCAGTTGAAATCGGCGTTGCTTTCTAATACTTGCCTTACGCCATTCGATCCCCAGAAACCCCTTTTGTTGATGGTAGATGCATCGGATTTCGGGATCGGTGCTGTGCTTGCGCACAAAGTTGGCTCGCATGATCGCCCTATTGCCTTTGCGTCCAAATTGCTCTCGTCTGCGCAATGAAATTATTCACAAATAGAGAAAGAAGCTTTGGCTCTCGTGTTTGGTGTTACTAAGTTCCATGATTTCTTGTATGGTCGTCACTTTACCATCATCACAGACCACAAACCTTTGACGTCGCTTTTTCATCCGACCAAGCCTGTACCTCCACGTACAGCGCAGAAATTCATTCGCTGGTCTATTTTCCTCTCGCAGTACCGCTACGATATCTTGTATCGGTCCACTGCTAAGCACGGAAACGCCGATGCGTTGTCCCGTTTGCCTGTTGCTGAGGATAAAGCATTCGATTCTTCCGAACTTGCTTGCATGTTCATTGATTCGGAAACCGATGAAGTGGTCGAATCGCTTCCGATTGATTTTCGTCGTGTCGCTACAGCCACAGCTGCTGACCCTGTCCTTGCTACTGTTTTACGTTTTGTTGCTACGCAATGGCCTTTGTCAAAGTCTCGGATCGAGGATCCGTTGGTTCGCCGATTTTTTGCTCACAAGGAGAGACTTTTTGTTCGACGTGGTGTTTTGTTGTTGCGTTCTGATAATGATCAGTCCAGAGTCGTGGTCCCACGTTCGTTACAGTCCTCTGTTTTACGGCTTCTTCACCAAGGACATTGGGGTATAGTGCGAACGAAACAACTTGCTCGTCAGCACTGTACTTGGTTCGGAATCGATGCTGCGATTACGAATATGTGTTCTTCGTGCCCGGCGTGTGCCGAACAACAGTCCGCACTGCCGCGGAAAGTCTTTGCGTGGCCAAAAGCCACTTCCCCTTGGCAACGCTTGCACATTGATTTTGCTGGTCCATTCTGGAATGCTCGATGGTTGGTTCTGGTCGACGCCTTCAGTAATTTTCCTTTTGTTGTCCGGATGTCTTCCACGACGTCCTCCGCCACCATCCAAGCGTTGTCTGCTATCTTTTGCATTGAAGGTCTTCCGCAGACTCTTGTTTCCGACAATGGCCCACAATTCATGTCCGCAGAATTTCAGTCATTCTGCCAGGCCAATGGTATTCAACATCTGACATCCGCGCCGTTTTCGCCTCAGTCCAACGGTGCCGCTGAACGATTGGTCCGGACTTTCAAGTCACATATGTTGAAATTGAAAGAGTCGCATTCTCGGGAGGACGCATTGTTGCTCTTTTTGTCTTCGTATCGCTCTCAGCCCCGAGATGGTCGCTCGCCGGCTGAGTTGCTCCACGGTCGTCGTCATCGCACCTTGATGTCTTTGCTGCATCCGCCGCATCAGGTTCCTGTGCAGCGGCAGACACCTGCTTTTGCTCCAGGCGACGTTGTATTTTATCGCAACTATCGAGGTTCACGGCGTTGGCTCGCAGGGCGCATTCTTCGCTGCCTCGGCCGCGCGATGTATTTGGTTTTGGGGGCCTCTGGTGAGGTGCGTCGGCATCTCAATCAGCTGCGCCTCTGTCGTCGCTCGGGTTCTGCCGCTCCCCGTCTGCTTTCAGCGACGGTGCCGTCCGGTCAGCGCCCTGGGGACCCATCTACTGGCTCGCCTCATCCCCAGGTGTTACCGACGATGCCTTCCATTTTGCCCAATGGCGACGCGCCGCCGCCGCCGCAGCAGCAGCCGCCGCCGCCGCCGCCGCCGCCGCTTGTTCTCCCACCGGCGCCGCCCGCATTCGACGCTTCGTTGCAGCCGCCAAGCGCCTCCCAGGGTCACGCGCCGCCGATCGCTTCCCGTGACCAGCTGTCCTCCGCCATGGAACTCCCGCCCGCTCCGGACCACATGACGTCATCGCGCGTCGGCTACCCCGACGCAATGGAGGTTGATCCTTCGAACCCTCCTGTCTCTTTACGGGCGCATACACCGCATGTTGACGTGCACCCTGGACTAGTTTTTCAGGCGTTTCCTAGATCCCCTCGGACCGAATGGCAGGGTGCGGGTGGCACAGCCTCGCCTGTTGTTAGGCTCCCCACCTCATCGCATACGTCAACATGTGGTCCTCCCCACGGCGGGCGGAAGCCTTATCGCACGACCGTTCGCCGATTTGCGGGGGAGGAATGTGGTGTCACCGCCAGACACCACACTTGCTAGGTGGTAGCTTAAATCGGCCGCGGTCCATTTACTACATGTCGGACCCGCGTGTCGCCACTGTGTAATCGCAGACCTAGCGCCACCACCAAGGCAGGTCTCGTGATACGAGAGAGCACTCGCCCCAGTTGTACGAGAACCTAGCTACCGCCCAGTTGTACGAGAACCTAGCTACCGCCCAGTTGTACGAGAACCTAGCTACCGACCAGATGTACGAAGCCTTTCTCTCTCATTAGCCGAGAGACAGAATAGCCATCAGCTAAGTTAATGGCTACGAACTAGCAAGGCGCCATTAGCCATACAGTGATTGAACTTAAAGTCTCCTGTGTATCGTCAAGATCGATGTACCACAATGATATTAAAGATAAGTATTAATCCTGTTCCGTACTTTTCTTCCTAACATTAATTACGTATCCTGTTCCAGTACATCACGCCCGTCTGCATTAGTCTAGCGTGCCTTTTCAGCCATCTCAACTTCACGGTGTCGGCTCAGCTACCGACACAACACTATGGGTTTTACGTCTTCTCCTTCTAAACCGAGTAACGTTTCTATGGAAAATACAGGATTTTCTTTTGGGAGGCGAGTGTCTCCCTTCCGATGCACTATTCCTTCTTTACTGCATCCCTCGCTCCCTCACATTGACGAATTAACACGGAAATTGCGCCGCTATGAAATACTATGCGTTCTATGACTTCTCCTTCTAAATCGAGTAACGTTTCTATGGAAACGACAGGATTTTCTTTTGGGAGGTGAGTATCTCCTATGCGATGCACTATTCCTTCTTTACTGCAACCCTCGCTCCCTCGCTTTGTCGAATTAAAACTGAAATTTTATTGCTATGAAATACTATGGGTTTTATGTCTTCTCCTTCTAAACCGAGTAACGTTTCTATGGATAATACAGGATTTTCTTTTGGGAGGTGAGTGTCTCCCTTCCGATGCACTATTCCTTCTCTACTGCATCCCTCGCTCCCTCACATTGACAAATTAACACGGAAATTGCGCCGCTATGAAATACTATGCGTTCTATGACTTCTCCTTCTAAATCGAGTAACGTATCAATGGAAACGACAGGATTTTCTTTTGGGAGGCGAGTATCTCCTATGCGATGCGCTATTCCTTCTTTACTGTATCCCTCGCTCCCTAGCTTTATCGAATTAAAACTGAAATTTTATTGCTATGAAATACTATGGGTTTTATGTCTTCTCCTTCTAAACCGAGTAACGTTTCTATGGAAAATACAGGATTTTCTTTTGGGGTGGCGAGTGTCTCCCTTCCGATGCACTAATCCTTCTTTACTGCATCCCTCGCTCCTTCACATTTACGAATTAACACGGAAATTGCGCCGCTATGAAATACTATGCGTTCTATGACTTCTCCTTCTAAATCGAGTAACGTTTCTATGGAAACGACAGGATTTTCTTTTGGGAGGCGAGTATCTCCTATGCGATGCACTATTCCTTCTTTACTGCTTCCCTCGCTCCCTCGCTTTGTCGAATTAAAACTGAAATTGCATCGCTATGAAATACTATGGGTTTTATGTCTTCTCCCCCCTAAACCTAGTAACGTTACTATGGAAAATACAGGATTTCCTTTTGGGAGGCGAGTGTCTCCCTTCCGATGCACTATTCCTTCTTTACTGCATCCCTCGCTCCTTCACATTGACGAATTAACATGGAAATTGCGCCGCTATGTAATACTATGCGTTCTATGACTTCTCCTTCTAAATCGAGTAACGTTTCTATGGAAACGACAGCATTTTTATCTGGGAGGCGAGTATCTCCTATGCGATGCACTATTCCTTCTTTTCTGCTTCCCTCGCTCCCTCGCTTTGTCGAATTAAAACTGAAATTGCATCGCTATGAAATACTATGGGTTTTATGTCTTCTCCCTCTAAACCGAGTAACGTTACTATGGAAAATACAGGATTTCCTTTTGGGAGGCGAGTGTCTCCCTTCCGATGCACTATTCCTACTTTACTGCATCCCTCGCTCCTTCACATGTACGAATTAACACGGAAATTGCGCCGCTATGAAATACTATGCGTTCTATGACTTCTCCTTCTAAATCGAGTAACGTTTCTATGGAAACGACAGGATTTTCTTTTGGGAGGCGAGTATCTCCTATGCGATGAACTATTCCTTCTCTACTGCATCCCTCGCTCCCTCGCTTTGTCGAATTAAAACTGAAATTGCATCGCTATGAAATACTATGGTTTTTACGAATTCTTCTTCTAAACCGAGTAACGTTTCTATGGAAAATACAGGATTTTCTTTTGGGGTGGCGAGTGTCTCCCTTCCGATGCACTATTCCTTCTTTACTGCATCCCTTGCTCCTTCACATTTACAAATTAACACTGAAATTGCGCCGCTATGAAATACTATGCGTTCTATGATTTCTCCTTCTAAATCGAGTAACGTTTCTATGGAAACGACAGCATTTTTATCTGGGAGGCGAGTATCTCCTATGCGATGCACTATTCCTTCTTTACTGCTTCCCTCGCTCCCTCGCTTTGTCGAATTAAAACTGAAATTGCATCGCTATGAAATACTATGGGTTTTATGTCTTCTCCCTCTAAACCGCGTAACGTTACAATGGAAAATACAGGATTTCCTTTCGGGAGGCGAGTGTCTCCCTTCCGATGCACTATTCCTTCTTTACTGCATCCCTGACTCCCTCACATTGACGAATTAACACGGAAATTGCACCGCTATGTAATACTATGCGTTCTATGACCTCTCCTTCTAAATCGAGTAACGTTTCTATGGAAACGACGGGATTTTCTTTTGGGAGGCGAGTATCTCCTGTGCGATGCACGATTCCTTCTTTACTGCATCCCTCGCTCCCTCGCTTTGTCGAATTAAAACTGAAATTGCATCGCTAAGAATTACTATGGGTTTTATGTCTTCTCCTTCTAAACAGAGTAACGTTTCTATGGAAAAAACAGGATTTTCTTTTGGGAGGTGAGTGTCTCCCTTCCGATGCACTATTCCTTCTTTACTGCATCCCTCGCTCCTTCAATTTACGAATTAACACGGAAATTGCGCCGCTATGAAATACTATGCGTTCTATGACTTCTCCTTCTAAATCGAGTAACGTTTCTATGGAAACGACAGGATTTTCTTTTGGGAGGCGAGTATCTCCTATGCGATGCACTATTCCTTCTTTACTGCATCCCTCGCGCCCTCGCTTTGTCGAATTAAAACTGAAATTGTATCGCTATGAAATACTATGGGTTTTACGTCTTCTCCTTCTAAACCGAGTAACGTTTCTATGGAAAATACAGGATTTTCTTTTGGGAGGCGAGTGTCTCCCTTCCGATGCACTATTCCTTCTTTACTGCATCCCTCGCTCCTTCACATTTACGAATTAACACGGAAAATGCTCCGCTATGAAATACTATGCGTTCTATGACTTCCCCTTCTAAATCGAGTAACGTTTCTATGGAAACGACAGCATTTTTATGTGGGAGGCGAGTATCTCCTATGCGATGCACTATTCCTTCTTTACTGCTTCCCTCGCTCCCTCGCTTTATCGAATTAAAACTGAAATTGCATCGCTATGAAATACTATGGGTTTTATGTCTTCTCCTTCTAAACCGAGTAACGTTTCTATGGAAAATACAGGATTTTCTTTTGGGAGGCGAGTGTCTCCCTTCCGATGCACTATTCCTTCTTTACTGCATCCCTCGCTCCCTCACATTGACGAATTAACACGGAAATTGCGCCGCTATGAAATACTATGCGTTCTATGACTTCTCCTTCTAAATCGAGTAACGTTTCTATGGAAACGACAGGATTTTCATTTGGGAGGCGAGTATCTCCTATGCGATGCACTATTCCCTCTTTACTGCATCCCTCGCTCCCTCGCTTTGTCGAATTAAAACTAAAATTGCATCGCTATGAAATACTTTGGGTTTTATGTCTTCTCTTTCTAAACCGAGTAACGTTTCTATGGAAAATACAGGATTTTCTTTTGGGAGGCGAGTGTCTCCCTTCCGATGCACTATTCCTTCCTTACGTCATCCCTCACTCCCTCACATTGACGAATTAAAACGGAAACTGCGCCGCTATGAAATACTATGCGTTCTCTGACTTCTCCTTCTAAATCGAGCAACGTTTCTATGGAAACGACAGGATTTTCTTTTGGGAGGCGAGTATCTCCTATGCGATGCACTATTCCTTCTTTACTGCATCCCTCGCTCCCTCGCTTTGTCGAATAAAAACTGAAATTGCATCGATATGAGATACTATGGGTTTTATGTCTTATCCTTCCAAACCAAGTAACGTTTCAATGGAAAATACAGGATTTTCATTTGGGAGGCGAGTGTCTCCCTTCCGATGCACTATTCCTTCTTTACTGCATCCCTCGCTCCCTCACATTGACGAATTAACACGGAAATTGCGCCGCTATGAAATACTATGCGTTCTATGACTTCTCCTTCTAAATCGAGTAACGTTTCTATGGAAACGACAGGATTTTCTTTTGGGAGGCGAGTATCTCCTATGCGATTCACTATTCCTTCTTTACTGCAAGCCTCGCTCCCTCGCTTTGTCGAATTAAAACTGAAATTGCATCGCTATGAAATACTATGGGTTTTACGAATTTTTCTTCTAAACCGAGTAACGTTTCTATGGAAAATACAGGATTTTCTTTTGGGGTGGCGAGTGTCTCCCTTCCGATGCACTATTCCTTCTTTACTGCGTCCCTCGCTCCTTCACATTTACGAATTAACACGGAAATTGCGCCGCTATGTAATACTATGCGTTCTATGACTTCTCCTTCTAAATCGAGTAACGTTGCTATGCAAACGACAGCATTTTTATCTGGGAGGCGAGTATCTCCTATGCGATGCACTATTCCTTCTTTACTGCTTCCCTCGCTCCCTCGCTTTGTCGAATTAAAACTGAAATTGCATCGCTATGAAATACTATGGGTTTTATGTCTTCTCCCTCTAAACCGAGTAACGTTACTATGGAAAATACAGGATTTCCCTTTGGGAGGCGAGTGTCTCCCTTCCGATGCACTATTCCTTCTTTACTGCATCCCTCGCTCCTTCACATTGACGAATTAACACAGAAATTGCGCCGCTATGTAATACTATGCGTTCTATGACTTCTCCTTCTAAATCGAGTAACGTTTCTATGGAAACGACAGCATTTTTATCTGGGAGGCGAGTATCTCCTATGCGATGCACTATTCCTTCTTTACTGCTTCCCTCGCTCCCTCGCTTTGTCGAATTAAAACTGAAATTGCATCGCTATGAAATACTATGGGTTTTATGTCTTCTCCCTCTAAACCGAGTAACGTTCCTATGGAAAATACAGGATTTCCTTTTGGGAGGCGAGTGTCTCCCTGCCGATGCACTATTCCTTCTTTACTGCATCCCTGACTCCCTCACATTGACGAATTAACACGGAAATTTCGCCGCTATGTAATACTATGCGTTCTATGACTTCTCCTTCTAAATCGAGTAACGTTTCTATGGAAACGACAGCATTTTTATCTGGGAGGCGAGTATCTCCTATGCGATGCACTATTCCTTCTTTACTGCTTCCCTCGCTCCCTCGCTTTGTCGATTTAAAATTGAAATTGCATGGCTATGAAATACTATGGGTTTTATGTCTTCTCCCTCTAAACCGAGTAACGTTACTATGGAAAATACAGGATTTACTTTTGGGAGGCGAGTGTCTCCCTTCCGATGCACTATTCCTTCTTTACTGCATCCCTCGCTCCTTCACATTGACGAATTAACACGGAAATTGCGCCGCTATGTAATACTATGCGTTCTATGACTTCTCCTTCTAAATCGAGTAACGTTTCTATGGAAACGACAGCATTTTTATCTGGGAGGCGAGTATCTCCTATGCGATGCACTATTCCTTCTTTACTGCTTCCCTCGCTCCCTCGCTTTGTCGAATTAAAACTGAAATTGCATCGCTATGAAATACTATGGGTTTTATGTCTTCTCCCTCTAAACCGAGTAACGTTACTATGGAAAATACAGGATTTCCTTTTGGGAGGCGAGTGTCTCCCTTCCGATGCACTATTCCTTCTTTACTGCATCCCTGACTCCCTCACATTGACGAATTAACACGGAAATTGCGCCGCTGTGTAATACTATGCGTTCTATGACTTCTCCTTCTAAATCGAGTAACGTTTCTATGGAAACGACGGGATTTTCTTTTGGGAGGCGAGTATCTCCTATGCGATGCACGATTCCTTCTTTACTGCATCCCTGGCTCCCTCGCTTTGTCGAATTATAACTGAAATTGCATCGCTATGAAATACTATGGGTTTTACGAATACTTCTTCTAAACCGAGTAACGTTTCTATGGAAAATACAGGATTTTCTTTTGGGGTGGCGAGTGTCTCCCTTCCGATGCACTATTCCTTCTTTACTGCATCCCTCGCTCCTTCACATTTACGAATTAACACGGAAATTGCGACGCTATGAAATACTATGCGTTCTATGACTTCTCCTTCTAAATCGAGTAACGTTTCTATGGAAACGACAGCATTTTTATCTGGGAGGCGAGTATCTCCTATGCGATGCACTATTCCTTCTTTACTGCTTCCCTCGCTCCCTCGCTTTGTCGAATTAAAACTGAAATTGCATCGCTATGAAATACTATGGGTTTTATGTCTTCTCCCTCTAAACCGAGTAACGTTACTACGGAAAATACAGGATTTCCTTTTGGGAGGCGAGTGTCTCCCTTCCGATGCACTATTCCTTCTTTACTGAATCCCTGACTCCCTCACATTGACGAATTAACACGGAAATTGCGCCGCTATGTAATACTATGCGTTCTATGACTTCTCCTTCTAAATCGAGTAACGTTTCTATGGAAACGACAGCATTTTTATCTGGGAGGCGAGTATCTCCGATGCGATGGACTATTCCTTCTTTACTGCTTCCCTCGCTCCCTCGCTTTGTCGAATTAAAACTGAAATTGCATCGCTATGAAATACTATGGGTTTTATGTCTTCTCCCTCTAAACCGAGTAACGTTTCTATGGAAAATACAGGATTTCCTTTTGGGAGGCGAGTGTCTCCCTTCCGATGCACTATTCCTTCTTTACTGCATCCCTCGCTCCTTCACATTTACGAATTAACACGGAAATTGCGCCGCTATGAAATACTATGCGTTCTATGACTTCTCCTTCTAAATCGAGTTACGTTTCTATGGAAACGACAGGATTTTCTTTTGGGAGGCGAGTATCTCCTATGCGATGCACTATTCCTTCTTTACTTCATCGCTCGCTCCCTCGCTTTGTCGAATTAAAACTTAAATTGCATTGCTATGAATTACTATGGCTTTTATGTCTTCTCCTTCTAAACCGAGTAACGTTTCTATGGAAAATACAGGATTTTCTTTTGGGAGGCGAGTGTCTCCCTTCCGATGCACTATTCCTTCTTTACTGCATCCCTCGCTCCTTCACATTTACGAATTAACACGGAAATTGCGCCGCTATGAAATACTATGCGTTCTATGACTTCTCCTTCTAAACCGAGTAACGTTTCTATGGAAACGACAGGATTTTCATTTGGGAGGCGAGTATCTCCTATGCGATGCACTATTCCTTCTTTACTGCATCCCTCGCTCCCTCGCTTTGTCGAATTAAAACTGAAATTGCATCGCTATGAAACACTATGGGTTTTACGAATTTTTCTTCTAAACCGAGTAACGTTTCTATGGAAAATACAGGATTTTCTTTTGGGGTGGCGAGTGTCTCCCTTCCGATGCACTATTCCTTCTTTACTGCATCCCTCGCTCCTTCACATTTACGAATTAACACGGAAATTGCGCCGCTATGTAATACTATGCGTTCTATGACTTCTCCTTCTAAATCGAGTAACGTTTCTATGGAAACGACAGCATTTTTATCTGGGAGGCGAGTATCTCCTATGCGATGCACTATTCCTTCTTTACTGCTTCCCTCGCTCCCTCGCTTTGTCGAATTAAAACTGAAATTGCATCGCTATGAAATACTATGGGTTTTATGTCTTCTCCCTCTAAACCGAGTAACGTTACTATGGAAAATACAGGATTTTCTTTTGGGAGGCGAGTGTCTCCCTTCCGATGCACTATTCCTTCTTTACTGCATCCCTCGCTCCTTCACATTTACGAATTAACACGGAAATTGCGCCGCTATGAAATACTATGCGTTCTATGACTTCTCCTTCTAAACCGAGTAACGTTTCTATGGAAACGACAGGATTTTCATTTGGGAGGCGAGTATCTCCTATGCGATGCACTATTCCTTCTTTACTGCATCCCTCGCTCCCTCGCTTTGTCGAATTAAAACTGAAATTGCATCGCTATGAAACACTATGGGTTTTACGAATTTTTCTTCTAAACCGAGTAACGTTTCTATGGAAAATACAGGATTTTGTTTTGGGGTTGCGAGTGTCTCCCTTCCGATGCACTATTCTTTCTTTACTGCATCCCTCGCTCCTTCACATTTACGAATTAACACGGAAATTTCGCCGCTATGTAATACTATGCGTTCTATGACTTCTCCTTCTAAATCGAGTAACGTTTCTATGGAAACGACAGCATTTTTATCTGGGAGACGAGTATCTCCTATGCGATGCACTATTCCTTCTTTACTGCTTCCCTCGCTCCCTCGCTTTGTCGAATTAAAACTGAAATTGCATCGCTATGAAATACTATGGGTTTTATGTCTTCTCCCTCTAAACCGAGTAACGTTACTACGGAAAATACAGGATTTCCTTTTGGGAGGCGAGTGTCTCCCTTCCGATGCACTATTCCTTCTTTACTGAATCCCTGACTCCCTCACATTGACGAATTAACACGGAAATTGCGCCGCTATGTAATACTATGCGTTCTATGACTTCTCCTTCTAAATCGAGTAACGTTTCTATGGAAACGACAGCATTTTTATCTGGGAGGCGAGTATCTTCGATGCGATGGACTATTCCTTCTTTACTGCTTCCCTCGCTCCCTCGCTTTGTCGAATTAAAACTGAAATTGCATCGCTATGAAATACTATGGGTTTTATGTCTTCTCCCTCTAAACCGAGTAACGTTTCTATGGAAAATACAGGATTTCCTTTTGGGAGGCGAGTGTCTCCCTTCCGATGCACTATTCCTTCTTTACTGCATCCCTCGCTCCTTCACATTTACGAATTAACACGGAAATTGCGCCGCTATGAAATACTATGCGTTCTATGACTTCTCCTTCTAAATCGAGTTACGTTTCTATGGAAACGACAGGATTTTCTTTTGGGAGGCGAGTATCTCCTATGCGATGCACTATTCCTTCTTTACTTCATCGCTCGCTCCCTCGCTTTGTCGAATTAAAACTGAAATTGCATTGCTATGAATTACTATGGCTTTTATGTCTTCTCCTTCTAAACCGAGTAACGTTTCTATGGAAAATACAGGATTTTCTTTTGGGAGGCGAGTGTCTCCCTTCCGATGCACTATTCCTTCTTTACTGCATCCCTCGCTCCTTCACATTTACGAATTAACACGGAAATTGCGCCGCTATGAAATACTATGCGTTCTATGACTTCTCCTTCTAAACCGAGTAACGTTTCTATGGAAACGACAGGATTTTCATTTGGGAGGCGAGTATCTCCTATGCGATGCACTATTCCTTCTTTACTGCATCCCTCGCTCCCTCGCTTTGTCGAATTAAAACTGAAATTGCATCGCTATGAAACACTATGGGTTTTACGAATTTTTCTTCTAAACCGAGTAACGTTTCTATGGAAAATACAGGATTTTCTTTTGGGGTGGCGAGTGTCTCCCTTCCGATGCACTATTCCTTCTTTACTGCATCCCTCGCTCCTTCACATTTACGAATTAACACGGAAATTGCGCCGCTATGTAATACTATGCGTTCTATGACTTCTCCTTCTAAATCGAGTAACGTTTCTATGGAAACGACAGCATTTTTATCTGGGAGGCGAGTATCTCCTATGCGATGCACTATTCCTTCTTTACTGCTTCCCTCGCTCCCTCGCTTTGTCGAATTAAAACTGAAATTGCATCGCTATGAAATACTATGGGTTTTATGTCTTCTCCCTCTAAACCGAGTAACGTTACTATGGAAAATACAGGATTTTCTTTTGGGAGGCGAGTGTCTCCCTTCCGATGCACTATTCCTTCTTTACTGCATCCCTCGCTCCTTCACATTTACGAATTAACACGGAAATTGCGCCGCTATGAAATACTATGCGTTCTATGACTTCTCCTTCTAAACCGAGTAACGTTTCTATGGAAACGACAGGATTTTCATTTGGGAGGCGAGTATCTCCTATGCGATGCACTATTCCTTCTTTACTGCATCCCTCGCTCCCTCGCTTTGTCGAATTAAAACTGAAATTGCATCGCTATGAAACACTATGGGTTTTACGAATTTTTCTTCTAAACCGAGTAACGTTTCTATGGAAAATACAGGATTTTCTTTTGGGGTGGCGAGTGTCTCCCTTCCGATGCACTATTCCTTCTTTACTGCATCCCTCGCTCCTTCACATTTACGAATTAACACGGAAATTGCGCCGCTATGTAATACTATGCGTTCTATGACTTCTCCTTCTAAATCGAGTAACGTTTCTATGGAAACGACAGCATTTTTATCTGGGAGGCGAGTATCTCCGATGCGATGGACTATTCCTTCTTTACTGCTTCCCTCGCTCCCTCGCTTTGTCGAATTAAAACTGAAATTGCATCGCTATGAAATACTATGGGTTTTTATGTCTTCTCCCTCTAAACCGAGTAACGTTTCTATGGAAAATACAGGATTTCCTTTTGGGAGGCGAGTGTCTCCCTTCCGATGCACTATTCCTTCTTTACTGCATCCCTCGCTCCTTCACATTTACGAATTAACACGGAAATTGCGCCGCTATGAAATACTATGCGTTCTATGACTTCTCCTTCTAAATCGAGTTACGTTTCTATGGAAACGACAGGATTTTCTTTTGGGAGGCGAGTATCTCCTATGCGATGCACTATTCCTTCTTTACTTCATCGCTCGCTCCCTCGCTTTGTCGAATTAAAACTGAAATTGCATTGCTATGAATTACTATGGCTTTTATGTCTTCTCCTTCTAAACCGAGTAACGTTTCTATGGAAAATACAGGATTTTCTTTTGGGAGGCGAGTGTCTCCCTTCCGATGCACTATTCCTTCTTTACTGCATCCCTCGCTCCTTCACATTTACGAATTAACACGGAAATTGCGCCGCTATGAAATACTATGCGTTCTATGACTTCTCCTTCTAAACCGAGTAACGTTTCTATGGAAACGACAGGATTTTCATTTGGGAGGCGAGTATCTCCTATGCGATGCACTATTCCTTCTTTACTGCATCCCTCGCTCCCTCGCTTTGTCGAATTAAAACTGAAATTGCATCGCTATGAAACACTATGGGTTTTACGAATTTTTCTTCTAAACCGAGTAACGTTTCTATGGAAAATACAGGATTTTCTTTTGGGGTGGCGAGTGTCTCCCCTTCCGATGCACTATTCCTTCTTTACTGCATCCCTCGCTCCTTCACATTTACGAATTAACACGGAAATTGCGCCGCTATGTAATACTATGCGTTCTATGACTTCTCCTTCTAAATCGAGTAACGTTTCTATGGAAACGACAGCATTTTTATCTGGGAGGCGAGTATCTCCTATGCGATGCACTATTCCTTCTTTACTGCTTCCCTCGCTCCCTCGCTTTGTCGAATTAAAACTGAAATTGCATCGCTATGAAATACTATGGGTTTTTATGTCTTCTCCCTCTAAACCGAGTAACGTTACTATGGAAAATACAGGATTTTCTTTTGGGAGGCGAGTGTCTCCCTTCCGATGCACTATTCCTTCTTTACTGCATCCCTCGCTCCTTCACATTTACGAATTAACACGGAAATTGCGCCGCTATGAAATACTATGCGTTCTATGACTTCTCCTTCTAAACCGAGTAACGTTTCTATGGAAACGACAGGATTTTCATTTGGGAGGCGAGTATCTCCTATGCGATGCACTATTCCTTCTTTACTGCATCCCTCGCTCCCTCGCTTTGTCGAATTAAAACTGAAATTGCATCGCTATGAAACACTATGGGTTTTACGAATTTTTCTTCTAAACCGAGTAACGTTTCTATGGAAAATACAGGATTTTGTTTTGGGGTTGCGAGTGTCTCCCTTCCGATGCACTATTCTTTCTTTACTGCATCCCTCGCTCCTTCACATTTACGAATTAACACGGAAATTTCGCCGCTATGTAATACTATGCGTTCTATGACTTCTCCTTCTAAATCGAGTAACGTTTCTATGGAAACGACAGCATTTTTATCTGGGAGACGAGTATCTCCTATGCGATGCACTATTCCTTCTTTACTGCTTCCCTCGCTCCCTCGCTTTGTCGAATTAAAACTGAAATTGCATCGCTATGAAATACTATGGGTTTTATGTCTTCTCCCTCTAAACCGAGTAACGTTACTACGGAAAATACAGGATTTCCTTTTGGGAGGCGAGTGTCTCCCTTCCGATGCACTATTCCTTCTTTACTGAATCCCTGACTCCCTCACATTGACGAATTAACACGGAAATTGCGCCGCTATGTAATACTATGCGTTCTATGACTTCTCCTTCTAAATCGAGTAACGTTTCTATGGAAACGACAGCATTTTTATCTGGGAGGCGAGTATCTTCGATGCGATGGACTATTCCTTCTTTACTGCTTCCCTCGCTCCCTCGCTTTGTCGAATTAAAACTGAAATTGCATCGCTATGAAATACTATGGGTTTTATGTCTTCTCCCTCTAAACCGAGTAACGTTTCTATGGAAAATACAGGATTTCCTTTTGGGAGGCGAGTGTCTCCCTTCCGATGCACTATTCCTTCTTTACTGCATCCCTCGCTCCTTCACATTTACGAATTAACACGGAAATTGCGCCGCTATGAAATACTATGCGTTCTATGACTTCTCCTTCTAAATCGAGTTACGTTTCTATGGAAACGACAGGATTTTCTTTTGGGAGGCGAGTATCTCCTATGCGATGCACTATTCCTTCTTTACTTCATCGCTCGCTCCCTCGCTTTGTCGAATTAAAACTGAAATTGCATTGCTATGAATTACTATGGCTTTTATGTCTTCTCCTTCTAAACCGAGTAACGTTTCTATGGAAAATACAGGATTTTCTTTTGGGAGGCGAGTGTCTCCCTTCCGATGCACTATTCCTTCTTTACTGCATCCCTCGCTCCTTCACATTTACGAATTAACACGGAAATTGCGCCGCTATGAAATACTATGCGTTCTATGACTTCTCCTTCTAAACCGAGTAACGTTTCTATGGAAACGACAGGATTTTCATTTGGGAGGCGAGTATCTCCTATGCGATGCACTATTCCTTCTTTACTGCATCCCTCGCTCCCTCGCTTTGTCGAATTAAAACTGAAATTGCATCGCTATGAAACACTATGGGTTTTTACGAATTTTTCTTCTAAACCGAGTAACGTTTCTATGGAAAATACAGGATTTTCTTTTGGGGTGGCGAGTGTCTCCCTTCCGATGCACTATTCCTTCTTTACTGCATCCCTCGCTCCTTCACATTTACGAATTAACACGGAAATTGCGCCGCTATGTAATACTATGCGTTCTATGACTTCTCCTTCTAAATCGAGTAACGTTTCTATGGAAACGACAGCATTTTTTATCTGGGAGGCGAGTATCTCCTATGCGATGCACTATTCCTTCTTTACTGCTTCCCTCGCTCCCTCGCTTTGTCGAATTAAAACTGAAATTGCATCGCTATGAAATACTATGGGTTTTATGTCTTCTCCCTCTAAACCGAGTAACGTTACTATGGAAAATACAGGATTTTCTTTTGGGAGGCGAGTGTCTCCCTTCCGATGCACTATTCCTTCTTTACTGCATCCCTCGCTCCTTCACATTTACGAATTAACACGGAAATTGCGCCGCTATGAAATACTATGCGTTCTATGACTTCTCCTTCTAAACCGAGTAACGTTTCTATGGAAACGACAGGATTTTCATTTGGGAGGCGAGTATCTCCTATGCGATGCACTATTCCTTCTTTACTGCATCCCTCGCTCCCTCGCTTTGTCGAATTAAAACTGAAATTGCATCGCTATGAAACACTATGGGTTTTACGAATTTTTCTTCTAAACCGAGTAACGTTTCTATGGAAAATACAGGATTTTCTTTTGGGGTGGCGAGTGTCTCCCTTCCGATGCACTATTCCTTCTTTACTGCATCCCTCGCTCCTTCACATTTACGAATTAACACGGAAATTGCGCCGCTATGTAATACTATGCGTTCTATGACTTCTCCTTCTAAATCGAGTAACGTTTCTATGGAAACGACAGCATTTTTATCTGGGAGGCGAGTATCTCCTATGCGATGCACTATTCCTTCTTTACTGCTTCCCTCGCTCCCTCGCTTTGTCGAATTAAAACTGAAATTGCATCGCTATGAAATACTATGGGTTTTATGTCTTCTCCCTCTAAACCGAGTAACGTTACTATGGAAAATACAGGATTTTCTTTTGGGAGGCGAGTGTCTCCCTTCCGATGCACTATTCCTTCTTTACTGCATCCCTCGCTCCTTCACATTTACGAATTAACACGGAAATTTCGCCGCTATGTAATACTATGCGTTCTATGACTTCTCCTTCTAAATCGAGTAACGTTTCTATGGAAACGACAGCATTTTTATCTGGGAGACGAGTATCTCCTATGCGATGCACTATTCCTTCTTTACTGCTTCCCTCGCTCCCTCGCTTTGTCGAATTAAAACTGAAATTGCATCGCTATGAAATACTATGGGTTTTATGTCTTCTCCCTCTAAACCGAGTAACGTTACTATGGAAAATACAGGATTTCCTTTTGGGAGGCGAGTGTCTCCCTGCCGATGCACTATTCCTTCTTTACTGCATCCCTGACACCCTCACATTGACGAATTAACACGGAAATTTCGCCGCTATGTAATACTATGCGTTCTATGACTTCTCCTTCTAAATCGAGTAACGTTTCTATGGAAACGACAGCATTTTTATCTGGGTGGCGAGTATCTCCTATGCGATGCACTATTCCTTCTTTACTGCTTCCCTCGCTCCCTCGCTTTGTCGATTTAAAATTGAAATTGCATGGCTATGAAATACTATGGGTTTTATGTCTTCTCCCTCTAAACCGAGTAACGTTACTATGGAAAATACAGGATTTCCTTTTGGGAGGCGAGTGTCTCCCTTCCGATGCACTATTCCTTCTTTACTGCATCCCTCGCTCCTTCACATTGACGAATTAACACGGAAATTGCGCCGCTATGTAATACTATGCGTTCTATGACTTCTCCTTCTAAATCGAGTAACGTTTCTATGGAAACGACAGCATTTTTATCTGGGGAGGCGAGTATCTCCTATGCGATGCACTATTCCTTCTTTACTGCTTCCCTCGCTCCCTCGCTTTGTCGAATTAAAACTGAAATTGCATCGCTATGAAATACTATGGGTTTTATGTCTTCTCCCTCTAAACCGAGTAAAGTTACTATGGAAAATACAGGATTTCCTTTTGGGAGGCGAGTGTCTCCCTTCCGATGCACTATTCCTTCTTTACTGCATCCCTGACTCCCTCACATTGACGAATTAACACGGAAATTGCGCCGCTGTGTAATACTATGCGTTCTATGACTTCTCCTTCTAAATCGAGTAACGTTTCTATGGAAACGACGGGATTTTCTTTTGGGAGGCGAGTATCTCCTATGCGATGCACTATTCCTTCTTTACTGCTTCCCTCGCTCCCTCGCTTTGTCGAATTAAAACTGAAATTGCATCGCTATCAAATACTATGGGTTTTATGTCTTCTCCCTCTAAACCGAGTTACGTTACTATGGAAAATACAGGATTTCCTTTTGGGAGGCGAGTGTCTCCCTTCCGATGCACTATTCCTTCTTTACTGAAACCCTGACTCCCTCACATTGACGAATTAACACGGAAATTGCGCCGCTATGTAATACTATGCGTTCTATGACTTCTCCTTCTAAATCGAGTAACGTTTCTATGGAAACGACAGCATTTTTTATCTGGGAGGCGAGTATCTCCGATGCGATGGACTATTCCTTCTTTACTGTATGCCTCGCTCCCTCGCTTTGTCGAATTAAAGCTGAAATTGCATCGCTATGAAATACTATGGGTTTTATGTCTTCTCCCTCTAAACCGAGTAACGTTACTATGGAAAATTACAGGATTTCCTTTTGGGAGGCGAGTGTCTCCCTTCCGATGCACTATTCCTTCTTTACTGCATCCCTCGCTCCTTCACATTTACGAATTAACACGGAAATTGCGCCGCTATGAAATACTATGCGTTCTATGACTTCTCCTTCTAAATCGAGTAACGTTTCTATGGAAACGACAGGATTTTCTTTTGGGAGGCGAGTATCTCCTATGCGATGCACTATTCCTTCTTTACTTCATCGCTCGTTCCCTCGCTTTGTCGAATTAAAACTGAAATTGCATTGCTATGAATTACTATGGCTTTTATGTCTTCTCCTTCTAAACCGAGTAACGTTTCTATGGAAAATACAGGATTTTCTTTTGGGAGGCGAGTGTCTCCCTTCCGATGCACTATTCCTTCTTTACTGCATCCCTCGCTCCTTCACATTTACGAATTAACACGGAAATTGCGCCGCTATGAAATACTATGCGTTCTATGACTTCTCCTTCTAAACCGAGTAACGTTTCTATGGAAACGACAGGATTTTCATTTGGGAGGCGAGTATCTCCTATGCGATGCACTATTCCGTCTTTACTGCATCCCTCGGTCCCTCGCTTTGTCGAATTAAAACTGAAATTGTATCGCTATGAAATACTATGGGTTTTACGTCTTCTCCTTCTAAACCGAGTAACGTTTCTATGGAAAATACAGGATTTTCTTTTGGGAGGTGAGTGTCTCCCTTCCGATGCACTATTCCTTCTTTACTGCATCCCTCGCTCCTTCACATTTACGAATTAACACGGAAATTGCGCCGCTATGAAATACTATGCGTTCTATGACTTCTCCTTCTAAATCGAGTAACGTTTCTATGGAAAGCACAGGATTTTCTTTTGGGAGGCGAGTATCTCCTATGCGATGCACTATTCCTTCTTTACTGCATCCCTCGCGCCCTCGCTTTATCGAATTAAAACTGAAATTGCATCGCTAAGAATTACTATGGGTTTTATGTCTTCTCCTTTTAAACCGAGTAACGTTTCTATGGAAAATACAGGATTTTCTTTTGGGAGAAGAGTGTCTCCCTTCCGATGCACTATTCCTTCTTTTCTGCATCCCTCGCTCCCTCACATTGACGAATTAACACGGAAATTGCGCCGCTATGAAATACTATGCGTTCTATGACTTCTCCTTCTAAATCGAGTAACGTTTCTATGGAAACCACAGGATTTTCTTTTGGGAGGCGAGTATCTCCTATGCGATGCACTATTCCTTCTTTACTGCATCCCTCGCTCCCTCGCTTTGTCGAATTAAAACTGAAATTGCATCGCTATGAAATACTATGGGGTTTTACGAATTCTTCTTCTAAACCGAGTAACGTTACTATGGAAAATACAGGATTTTCTTTTTGGGGTGGCGAGTGTCTCCCTTCCGATGCACTATTCCTTCTTTGCTGCATCCCTCGCTCCTTCACATTTACGAATTAACACGGAAATTGCGCCGCTATGAAATACTATGCGTTCTATGACTTCTCCTTCTAAATCGAGTAACGTTTTCTATGGAAACGACAGCATTTTTATCTGGGAGGCGAGTATCTCCTATGCGATGCACGATTCCTTCTTTACTGCATCCCTGGCTCCCTCGCTTTGTTGAATTAAAACTGAAATTGCATCGCTAAGAATTACTATGGGTTTTATGTCTTCTCCTTCTAAACAGAGTAACGTTTTCTATGGGAAATACAGGATTTTCTTGTGGGAGGTGAGTGTCTCCCTTCCGATGCACTATTCCTTCTTTACTGCATCCCTCGCTCCTTCACATTTACGAATTAACACGGAAATTGCGCCGCTATGATACTATGCGTTCTATGACTTCTCCTTCTAAATCGAGTAACGTATCTATGGAAACGACAGGATTTTCTTTTGGGAGGCGAGTATCTCCTATGCGATGCACTATTCCTTCTTTACTTCATCGCTCGCTCCCTCGCTTTGTCGAATTAAAACTGAAATTGCATTGCTATGAATTACTATGGCTTTTATGTCTTCTCCTTCTAAACCGAGTAACGTTTCTATGGAAAATACAGGATTTTCTTTTGGGAGGCGAGTGTCTCCCTTCCGATGCACCATTCCTTCTTTACTGCATCCCTCGCTCCTTCACATTTACGAATTAACACGGAAATTGCGCCGCTATGAAATACTATGCGTTCTATGACTTCTCCTTCTAAACCGAGTAACTTTTCTATGGAAACGACAGGATTTTCTTTTGGGAGGCGAGTATCTCCTATGCGATGCACTATTCCGTCTTTACTGCATCCCTCGCTCCCTCGCTTTGTCGAATTAAAACTGAAATTGTATCGCTATGAAATACTATGGGTTTTACGTCTTCTCCTTCTAAACCGAGTAACGTTTCTATGGAAAATACAGGATTTTCTTTTGGGAGGCGAGTGTCTCCCTTCCGATGCACTATTCCTTCTTTACTGCATCCCTCGCTCCTTCACATTGACGAATTAACACGGAAATTGCGCCGCTATGAAATACTATGCGTTCTATGACTTCTCCTTCAAAATCGAGTAACGTTTCTATGGAAACCACAGGATTTTCTTTTGGGAGGCGAATATCTCCTATGCGATGCACTATTCCTTCTTTACTTCATCCCTCGCTCCCTCGCTTTGTCGAATTAAAACTGAAATTGCATCGCTATGAATTACTATGGCTTTTATGTCTTCTCCTTCTAAACCGAGTAACGTTTCTATGGAAAATACAGGATTTTCTTTTGGGAGAAGAGTGTCTCCCTTCCGATGCACTATTCCTTCTTTTCTGCATCCCTCGCTCCCTCACATTGACGAATTAACACGGAAATTGCGCCGCTATGAAATACTATGCGTTCTATGACTTCTCCTTCTAAATCGAGTAACGTTTCTATGGAAACGACAGCATTTTTATCTGGGTGGCGAGTATCTCCTATGCGATGCACTATTCCTACTTTACTGCTTATCTCGCTCCCTCGCTTTGTCGAATTAAAACTGAAATTGCATCGCTATGAAATACTATGGGTTTTATGTCTTCTCCCTCTAAACCGAGTAACGTTACTATGGAAAACACAGGATTTTCTTTTGGGAGAAGAGTGTCTCCCTTCCGATGCACTATTCCTTCTTTTCTGCATCCCTCGCTCCCTCACATTGACGAATTAACACGGAAATTGCGCCGCTATGAAATACTATGCGTTCTATGACTTCTCCTTCTAAATCGAGTAACGTTTCTATGGAAACCACAGGATTTTCTTTTGGGAGGCGAGTATCTCCTATGCGATGCACTATTCCTTCTTTACTGCATCCCTCGCTCCCTCGCTTTGTCGAATTAAAACTGAAATTGCATCGCTATGAAATACTATGGGTTTTACGAAATCTTCTTCTAAACCGAGTAACGTTTCTATGGAAAATACAGGATTTTCTTTTGGGGTGGCGAGTGTCTCCCTTCCGATGCACTATTCCTTCTTTACTGCATCCCTCGCTCCTTCACATTTACGAATTAACACGGAAATTGCGCCGCTATGAAATACTATGCGTTCTATGACTTCTCCTTCTAAATCGAGTAACGTTTCTATGGAAACGACAGCATTTTTATCTGGGAGGCGAGTATCTCCTATGCGATGCACGATTCCTTCTTTACTGCATCCCTGGCTCCCTCGCTTTGTCGAATTAAAACTGAAATTGCATCGCTAAGAATTACTATGGGTTTTATGTCTTCTCCTTCCAAACAGAGTAACGTTTCTATGGGAAATACAGGATTTTCTTGTGGGAGGTGAGTGTCTCCCTTCCGATGCACTATTCCTTCTTTACTGCATCCCTCGCTCCTTCACATTTACGAATTAACACGGAAATTGCGCCGCTATGAAATACTATGCGTTCTATGACTTCTCCTTCTAAATCGAGTAACGTTTCTATGGAAACGACAGGATTTTCTTTTGGGAGGCGAGTATCTCCTATGCGATGCACTATTCCTTCTTTACTTCATCGCTCGCTCCCTCGCTTTCTCGAATTAAAACTGAAATTGCATTGCTATGAATTACTATGGCTTTTATGTCTTCTCCTTCTAAACCGAGTAACGTTTCTATGGAAAATACAGGATTTTCTTTTGGGAGGCGAGTGTCTCCCTTCCGATGCACTATTCCTTCTTTACTGCATCCCTCGCTCCTTCACA
Source organism: Schistocerca piceifrons (assembly GCF_021461385.2). Classification (NCBI taxonomy): domain Eukaryota; kingdom Metazoa; phylum Arthropoda; class Insecta; order Orthoptera; family Acrididae; genus Schistocerca; species Schistocerca piceifrons. Next base: position 105,313 of record NW_025727271.1, on the reverse strand, counting down.
TTTACGAATTAACACGGAAATTGCGCCGCTATGAAATACTATGCGTTCTATGACTTCTCCTTCTAAACCGAGTAACTTTTCTATGGAAACGACAGGATTTTCTTTTGGGAGGCGAGTATCTCCTATGCGATGCACTATTCCGTCTTTACTGCATCCCTCGCTCCCTCGCTTTGTCGAATTAAAACTGAAATTTTATCGCTATGAAATACTATGGGTTTTACGTCTTCTCCTTCTAAACCGAGTAACGTTTCTATGGAAAATACAGGATTTTCTTTTGGGAGGCGAGTGTCTCCCTTCCGATGCACTATTCCTTCTTTACTGCATCGCTCGCTCCTTCACATTGACGAATTAACACGGAAATTGCGCCGCTATGAAATACTATGCGTTCTAGGATTTCTCCTTCTAAATCGAGTAACGTTTCTATGGAAAGCACAGGATTTTCTTTTGGGAGGCGAGTATCTCCTATGCGATGCACTATTCCTTCTTTACTGCATCCCTCGCTCCCTCGCTTTGTCGAATTAAAACTGAAATTGCATCGCTATGAATTACTATGGCTTTTATGTCTTCTCCTTCTAAACCGAGTAACGTTTCTATGGAAAATACAGAATTTTCTTTTGGGAGAAGAGTGTCTCCCTTCCGATGCACTATTCCTTCTTTTCTGCATCCCTCGCTCCCTCACATTGACGAATTAACACGGAAATTGCGCCGCTATGAAATACTATGCGTTCTATGACTTCTCCTTCTAAATCGAGTAACGTTTCTATGGAAAGCACAGGATTTTCTTTTGGGAGGCGAGTATCTCCTATGCGATGCACTATTCCGTCTTTACTGCATCCCTCGCTCCCTCGCTTTGTCGAATTAAAACTGAAATTGCATCGCTAAGAATTACTATGGGTTTTATGTCTTCTCCTTCTAAACAGAGTAACGTTTCTATGGGAAATACAGGATTTTCGTGTGGGAGGTGAGTGTCTCCCTTCCGATGCACTATTCCTTCTTTACTGCATCCCTCGCTCCTTCACATTTACGAATTAACACGGAAATTGCGCCGCTATGAAATACTATGCGTTCTATGACTTCTCCTTCCAAATCGAGTAACGTTTCTATGGAAACGACAGGATTTTCTTTTGGGAGGCGAGTATCTCCTATGCGATGCACTATTCCTTCTTTACTTCATCGCTCGCTCCCTCGCTTTGTCGAATTAAAACTGAAATTGCATTGCTATGAATTACTATGGCTTTTATGTCTTCTCCTTCTAAACCAAATAAGGATTCTATGGAAAATACAAGATTTTCTTTTGGGAGGCGAGTGTCTCCCTTCCGATGCACTATTCCTTCTTTACTGCATCCCTCGCTCCTTCACATTTACGAATTAACACGGAAATTGCGCCGCTATGAAATACTATGCGTTCTATGGCTTCTCCTTCTAAATCGAGTAACGTTTCTATGGAAAGCACAGGATTTTCTTTTGGGAGGCGAGTATCTCCTATGCGATGCACTATTCCGTCTTTACTGCATCCCTCGCTCCCTCGCTTTGTCGAATTAAAACTGAAATTTTATCGCTATGAAATACTATGGGTTTTACGAATCCTTCTTCTAAACCGAGTAACGTTTCTATGGAAAATACAGGATTTTCTTTTGGGGTGGCGAGTGTCTCCCTTCCGATGCACTATTCCTTCTTTACTGCATCCCTCGCTCCTTCACATTTACGAATTAACACGGAAATTGCGCCGCTATGAAATACTATGCGTTCTATGACTTCTCCTTCTAAATCGAGTAACGTTTCTATGGAAACGACAGCATTTTTATCTGGGAGGCGAGTATCTCCTATGCGATGCACGATTCCTTCTTTACTGCATCCCTGGCTCCCTCGCTTTGTCGAATTAAAACTGAAATTGCATCGCTAAGAATTACTATGGGTTTTATGTCTTCTCCTTCTAAACAGAGTAACGTTTCTATGGGAAATACAGGATTTTCGTGTGGGAGGTGAGTGTCTCCCTTCCGATGCACTATTCCTTCTTTACTGCATCCCTCGCTCCTTCACATTTACGAATTAACACGGAAATTGCGCCGCTATGAAATACTATGCGTTCTATGACTTCTCCTTCCAAATCGAGTAACGTTTCTATGGAAACGACAGGATTTTCTTTTGGGAGGCGAGTATCTCCTATGCGATGCACTATTCCTTCTTTACTTCATCGCTCGCTCCCTCGCTTTGTCGAATTAAAACTGAAATTGCATTGCTATGAATTACTATGGCTTTTATGTCTTCTCCTTCTAAACCAAATAAGGATTCTATGGAAAATACAAGATTTTCTTTTGGGAGGCGAGTGTCTCCCTTCCGATGCACTATTCCTTCTTTACTGCATCCCTCGCTCCTTCACATTTACGAATTAACACGGAAATTGCGCCGCTATGAAATACTATGCGTTCTATGACTTCTCCTTCTAAACCGAGTAACTTTTCTATGGAAACGACAGGATTTTCTTTTGGGAGGCGAGTATCTCCTATGCGATGCACTATTCCGTCTTTACTGCATCCCTCGCTCCTCGCTTTGTCGAATTAAAACTGAAATTGTATCGCTATGAAATACTATGGGTTTTATGTCTTCTCCTTCTAAACCGAGTAACGTTTCTATGGAAAATACAGGATTTTCTTTTGGGAGAAGAGTGTCTCCCTTCCGATGCACTATTCCTTCTTTTCTGCATCCCTCGCTCCCTCACATTGACGAATTAACACGGAAATTGCGCCGCTATGAAATACTATGCGTTCTATAACTTCTCCTTCTAAATCGAGTAACGTTTCTATGGAAACCACAGGATTTTCTTTTGGGAGGCGAGTATCTCCTATGCGATGCACTATTCCTTCTTTACTGCATCCCTCGCTCCCTCGCTTTGTCGAATTAAAACTGAAATTGCATCGCTATGAATTACTATGGCTTTTATGTCTTCTCCTTCTAAACCGAGTAACGTTTCTATGGAAAATACAGGATTTTCTTTTGGGAGAGGAGTGTCTCCCTTCCGATGCACTATTCCTTCTTTACTGCATCCCTCGCTCCTTCACATTTACGAATTAACACGGAAATTGCGCCGCTATGAAATACTATGCGTTCTATGACTTCTCCTTCTAAATCGAGTAACGTTTCTATGGAAACGACAGGATTTTCTTTTGGGAGGCGAGTATCTCCTATGCGATGCACTATTCCTTCTTTACTGCATCCCTCGCTCCCTCGCTTTGTCGAATTAAAACTGAAATTGCATCGCTATGAAATACTATGGGTTTTACGAAATCTTCTTCTAAACCGAGTAACGTTTCTATGGAAAATACAGGATTTTCTTTTGGGGTGGCGAGCTTCTCCCTTCCGATGCACTATTCCTTCTTTACTGCATCCCTCGCTCCTTCACATTTACGAATTAACACGGAAATTGCACCGCTATGAAATACTATGCATTCTATGACTTCTCCTTCTAAATCGAGTAACGTTTCTATGGAAACGTCAGCATTTTTATCTGGGAGGCGAGTATCTCCTATGCGATGCACTATTCCTTCTTTACTGCTTCCCTCGCTCCCTCGCTTTGTCGAATTAAAACTGAAATTGCATCGCTATGAAATACTATGGGTTTTATGTCTTCTCCCTCTAAACCGAGTAACGTTACTATGGAAAATACAGGATTTTCTTTTGGGAGGCGAGTGTCTCCCTTCCGATGCACTATTCCTTCTTTACTGCATCCCTCACTCCCTCACATTGACGAATTAACACGGAAATTTCGGCGTAATGAAATACTATGCGTTCTATGACTTCTCCTTCTAAATCGAGTAACGTTTCTATGGAAACGACAGGATTTTCTTTTGGGAGGCGAGTATCTCCTATGCGATGCACTATTCCGTCTTTACTGCATCCCTCGCTCCCTCGCTTTGTCGAATTAAAACTGAAATTGTATCGCTATGAAATACTATGGGTTTTACGTCTTCTCCTTCTAAACCGAGTAACGTTTCTATGGAAAATACAGGATTTTCTTTTGGGAGGCGAGTGTCTCCCTTCCGATGCACTATTCCTTCTTTACTGCATCCCTCGCTCCTTCACATTGACGAATTAACACGGAAATTGCGCCGCTATGAAATACTATGCGTTCTAGGACTTCTCCTTCTAAATCGAGTAACGTTTCTATGGAAAGCACAGGATTTTCTTTTGGGAGGCGAGTATCTCCTATGCGATGCACTATTCCTTCTTTACTGCATCCCTCGCTCCCTCGCTTTATCGAATTAAGACTGAAATTGCATCGCTAAGAATTACTATGGGTTTTATGTCTTCTCCTTCTAAACCGAGTAACGTTTCTATGGAAAATACAGGATTTTCTTTTGGGAGAAGAGTGTCTCCCTTCCGATGCACTATTCCTTCTTTTCTGCATCCCTCGCTCCCTCACATTGACGAATTAACACGGAAATTGCGCCGCTATGAAATACTATGCGTTCTATAACTTCTCCTTCTAAATCGAGTAACGTTTCTATGGAAACCACAGGATTTTCTTTTGGGAGGCGAGTATCTCCTATGCGATGCACTATTCCTTCTTTACTGCATCCCTCGCTCCCTCGCTTTGTCGAATTAAAACTGAAATTGCATCGCTATGAATTACTATGGCTTTTATGTCTTCTCCTTCTAAACCGAGTAACGTTTCTATGGAAAATACAGGATTTTCTTTTGGGAGAGGAGTGTCTCCCTTCCGATGCACTATTCCTTCTTTACTGCATCCCTCGCTCCTTCACATTTACGAATTAACACGGAAATTGCGCCGCTATGAAATACTATGCGTTCTATGACTTCTCCTTCTAAATCGAGTAACGTTTCTATGGAAACGACAGGATTTTCTTTTGGGAGGCGAGTATCTCCTATGCGATGCACTATTCCTTCTTTACTGCATCCCTCGCTCCCTCGCTTTGTCGAATTAAAACTGAAATTGCATCGCTATGAAATACTATGGGTTTTACGAAATCTTCTTCTAAACCGAGTAACGTTTCTATGGAAAATACAGGATTTTCTTTTCGGGTGGCGAGCTTCTCCCTTCCGATGCACTATTCCTTCTTTACTGCATCCCTCGCTCCTTCACATTTACGAATTAACACGGAAATTGCACCGCTATGAAATACTATGCATTCTATGACTTCTCCTTCTAAATCGAGTAACGTTTCTATGGAAACGTCAGCATTTTTATCTGGGAGGCGAGTATCTCCTATGCGATGCACTATTCCTTCTTTACTGCTTCCCTCGCTCCCTCGCTTTGTCGAATTAAAACTGAAATTGCATCGCTATGAAATACTATGGGTTTTATGTCTTCTCCCTCTAAACCGAGTAACGTTACTATGGAAAATACAGGATTTTCTTTTGGGAGGCGAGTGTCTCCCTTCCGATGCACTATTCCTTCTTTACTGCATCCCTCACTCCCTCACATTGACGAATTAACACGGAAATTTCGGCGTAATGAAATACTATGCGTTCTATGACTTCTCCTTCTAAATCGAGTAACGTTTCTATGGAAACGACAGGATTTTCTTTTGGGAGGCGAGTATCTCCTATGCGATGCACGATTCCTTCTTTACTGCATCCCTCGCTCCCTCGCTTTGTCGAATTAAAACTGAAATTGCATTGCTAAGAATTGCTATGGGTTTTATGTCTTCTCCTTCTAAACAGAGTAACGTTTCTATGGGAAATACAGGATTTTCTTGTGGGAGGTGAGTGTCTCCCTTCCGATGCACTATTCCTTCTTTACTGCATCCCTCGCTCCTTCACATTTACGAATTAACACGGAAATAGCGCCGCTATGAAATCCTATGCGTTCTATGACTTCTCCTTCTAAATCGAGTAACGTTTCTATGGAAACGACAGCATTTTTATCTCGGAGGCGAGTATCTCCTATGCGATGCACTATTCCTTCTTTACGGCTTCCCTCGCTCCCTCGCTTTGTCGAATTAAAACTTAAATTGCATCGCTATGAATTACTATGGGTTTTATGTCTTCTCCTTCTAAACCGAGTAACGTTTCTATGGAAAATACAGGATTTTCTTTTGGGAGGCGAGTGTCTCCCTTCCGATGCACTATTCCTTCTTAACTGCATCCCTCACTCACTCACATTGACGAATTAACACGGAAATTGCGCCGCTATGAAATACTATGCGTTCTGTGACTTCTCCTTCTAAATCGAGTAACGTTTCTATGGAAACGACAGGATTTTCTTTTGGGAGGCGAGTATCTCCTATGCGATGCACGATTCCTTCTTTACTGCATCCCTCGCTCCCTCGCTTTGTCGAATTAAAACTGAAATTGCATCGCTAAGAATTACTATAGGTTTTATGTCTTCCCCTTCTAAACAGAGTAACGTTTCTATGGGAAATACAGGATTTTCTTGTGGGAGGTGAGTGTCTCCCTTCCGATGCACTATTCCTTCTTTACTGCATCCCTCGCTCCTTCACATTTACGAATTAACACGGAAATTGCGCCGCTATGAAATACTATGCGTTCTATGACTTCTCCTTCTAAATCGAGTAACGTTTCTATGGAAACGACAGGATTTTCTTTTGGGGGGCGAGTATCTCCTATGCGATGCACCATTCCTTCTTTACTGCATCCCTCGCTCCCTCGCTTTGTCGAATTAAAACTGAAATTGCATCGCTATGAATTACTATGGCTTTTATGTCTTCTCCTTCTAAACCGAGTAACGTTTCTATGGAAAATACAGGATTTTCTTTTGGGAGGCGAGTGTCTCCCTTCCGATGCACTATTCCTTCTTTACTGCATCCCTCGCTCCTTCACATTTACGAATTAACACGGAAATTGCGCCGCTATGATATACTCTGCGTGCTATGACTTCTCCTTCTAAACCGAGTAACGTTTCTATGGAAACGACTGGATTTTCTTTTGGGTTGCGAGTATCTCCTATGCGATGCACTATTCCGTCTTTACTGCATCCCTCGCTCCCTCGCTTTGTCGAATTAAAACTGAAATTGAATCGCTATGAAATACTATGGGTTTTACGTCTTCTCCTTCTAAACCGAGTAACGTTTCTATGGAAAATACAGGATTTTCTTTTGGGAGGCGAGTGTCTCCCTTCCGATGCACTATTCCTTCTTTACAGCATCCCTCGCTCCCTCTCATTGACGAATTAACACGGAAATTGCGCCGCTATGAAATACTATGCGTTCTATGACTTCTCCTTCTAAATCGAGTAACGTTTCTATGGAAACGACAGTATGTTCTTTTGGGAGGCGAGTATCTCCTATGCGATGCACTATTCCTTCTTTACTGCATCCCTCGCTCCCTCGCTTTGTCGAATTAAAACTGAAATTGCATCGCTATGAATTACTATGGGTTTTATGTCTTCTCCTTCTAAACCGAGTAACGTTTCTATGGAAAATACAGGATTTTCTTTTGGGAGGCGAGTGTCTCCCTTCCGATGCACTATTCCTTCTTTACTGCATCCCTCGCTCCTTCACATTTACGAATTAACACGGAAATTGCGCCGCTATGAAATACTATGCGTTCTATGACTTCTCCTTCTAAATCGAGTAACGTTTCTATGGAAACAACAGCATTTTTATCTGGGAGGCGAGTATCTCCTATGCGATGCACTATTCCTTCTTTACTGCTTCCCTCGCTCCCTCGCTTTGTCGAATTAAAACTGAAATTGCATCGCTATGAATTACTATGGCTTTTATGTCTTCTCCTTCTAAACCGAGTAACGTTTCTATGGAAAATACAGGATTTTCTTTTGGGAGGCGAGTGTCTCCCTTCCGATGCACTATTCCTTCTTTACTGCATCCCTCACTCCCTCACATTGACGAATTAACACGGAAATTTCGGCGTAATGAAATACTATGCGTTCTATGACTTCTCCTTCTAAATCGTGTAACGTTTCTATGGAAACGACAGGATTTTCTTTTGGGTTGCGAGTATCTCCTATGCGATGCACGATTCCTTCTTTACTGCATCCCTCGCTCCCTCGCTTTGTCGAATTAAAACTGAAATTGCATCGCTAAGAATTGCTATGGGTTTTATGTCTTCTCCTTCTAAACAGAGTAACGTTTCTATGGGAAATACAGGATTTTCTTGTGGGAGGTGAGTGTCTCCCTTCCGATGCACTATTCCTTCTTTACTGCATCCCTCGCTCCTTCACATTTACGAATTAACACGGAAATAGCGCCGCTATGAAATCCTATGCGTTCTATGACTTCTCCTTCTAAATCGAGTAAGGTTTCTATGGAAACGACAGCATTTTTATCTGGGAGGCGAGTATCTCCTATGCGATGCACTATTCCTTCTTTACTGCTTCCCTCGCTCCCTCGCTTTGTCGAATTAAAACAGAAATTGCATCGCTATGAAATACTATGGGTTTTATGTCTTCTCCCTCTAAACCGAGTAACGTTACTATGGAAAATACAGGATTTTCTTTTGGGAGGCGAGTGTCTCCCTTCCGATGCACTATTCCTTCTTTACTGCATCCCTCACTCCCTCACATTGACGAATTAACACGGAAATTGCGCCGCTATGAAATACTATGCGTTCTATGACTTCTCCTTCTGAATCGAGTAACGTTTCTGTGGAAACGACAGGATTTTCTTTTGGGAGGCGAGTATCTCCTATGCGATGCACGATTCCTTCCTTACTGCATCCCTCGCTCCCTCGCTTTGTCGAAATAAAACTGAAATTGCATCGCTATGAAATACTATGGGTTTTATGTCTTCTCCTTCTAAACCGAGTAACGTTTCTATGGAAAATACAGGATTTTCTTTTGGGAGGCGAGTGTCTCCCTTCCGATGCACTATTCCTTCTTTACTGCATCCCTCGCTCCTTCACATTTACGAATTAATACGGAAATTGCGCCGCTATGAAATACTATGCGTTCTATGACTTCTCCTTCTAAACCGAGTAATTTTCTATGGAAACGACAGGATTTTCTTTTGGGAGGCGAGTATCTCCAATGCGATGCACTATTCCGTCTTTTCTGCATCCCTCGCTCCCTCGCTTTGTCGAATTAAAACTGAAATTGTATCGCTATGAAATACTATGGGTTTTACGTCTTCTCCTTCTAAACCGAGTAACGTTACTATGGAAAATAGAGGATTTTCTTTTGGGAGGCGAGTGTCTCCCTTCCGATGCACTATTCCTTCTTTACTGCATCCCTCACTCCCTCACATTGACGAATTAACACGGAAATTGCGCCGCTATGAAATACTATGCGTTCTATGACTTCTCCTTCTGAATCGAGTAACGTTTCTGTGGAAACGACAGGATTTTCTTTTGGGAGGCGAGTATCTCCTATGCGATGCACGATTCCTTCCTTACTGCATCCCTCGCTCCCTCGCTTTGTCGAAATAAAACTGAAATTGCATCGCTATGAAATACTATGGGTTTTATGTCTTCTCCTTCTAAATCGAGTAACGTTTCTATGGAAAATACAGGATTTTCTTTTGGGAGGCGAGTGTCTCCCTTCCGATGCACTATTCCTTCTTTACTGCATCCCTCGCTCCTTCACATTTACGAATTAATACGGAAATTGCGCCGCTATGAAATACTATGCGTTCTATGACTTCTCCTTCTAAACCGAGTAATTTTCTATGGAAACGACAGGATTTTCTTTTGGGAGGCGAGTATCTCCAATGCGATGCACTATTCCGTCTTTTCTGCATCCCTCGCTCCCTCGCTTTGTCGAATTAAAACTGAAATTGTATCGCTATGAAATACTATGGGTTTTACGTCTTCTCCTTCTAAACCGAGTAACGTTACTATGGAAAATAGAGGATTTTCTTTTGGGAGGCGAGTGTCTCCCTTCCGATGCACTATTCCTTCTTTACTGCATCTCCCTCACTCCCTCACATTGACGAATTAACACGGAAATTGCGCCGCTATGAAATACTATGCGTTCTATCACTTCTCCTTCTAAATCGAGTAACGTTTCTATGGAAACGACAGCATTTTTATCTGGGAGGCGAGTATCTCCTATGCGATGCACTATTCCTTCTTTACTGCTTCCCTCGCTCCCTCGCTTTGTCGAATTAAAACTGAAATTGCATCGCTATGAAATACTATGGGTTTTATGTCTTCTCCCTCTAAACCGAGTAACGTTACTATTGAAAATACAGGATGTTCTTTTGGGAGGCGAGTGTCTCCCTTCTGATGCACTATTCCTTCTTTACTGCATCCCTCACTCCGTCACATTGACGAATTAACACGGAAATTGCGCCGCTATGAAATACTATGCGTTCTATGACTTCTCCTTCTAAATCGAGTAAAGTTACTATGGAAACGACAGGATTTTCTTTTGGGAGGCGAGTATCTCCTATGCGATGCACGATTCCTTCCTTACTGCATCCCTCGCTCACTCGCTTTGTCGAAATAAAACTGAAATTGCATCGCTAACAATTACTATGGGTTTTATGTCTTCTCCTTCTAAACCGAGTAACGTTTCTATGGAAAATACAGGATTTTCTTTTGGGAGGCGAGTGTCTCCCTTCCGATGCACTATTCCTTCTTTACTGCATCCCTCGCTCCTTCACATTTACGAATTAACACGGAAATTGCGCCGCTATGAAATACTATGCGTTCTATGACTTCTCCTTCTAAATCGAGTAACGTTTCTATGGAAACGACAGGATTTTCTTTTGGGAGGCGAGTATCTCCTATGCGTAGCACTATTCCTTCTTTACTGCATCCCTCGCTCCCTCGCTTTGTCGAATTAAGACTGAAATTGCATCGCTATGAAATACTATGGCTTTTATGTCTTCTCCTTCTAAACCGAGTAAACGTTACTATGGAAAATACAGGATTTTCTTTTGGGAGGCGAGTGTCTCCCTTCCGATGCACTATTACTTCTTTACTGCATCCCTCGCTCCTTCACATTTACGAATTAACACGGAAATTGCGCCGCTATGAAATACTATGCGTTCTATGACTTCTCCTTCTAAATCGAGTAACGTTTCTATGGAAACGACAGCATTTTTATCTGGGAGGCGAGTATCTCCTATGCGATGCACTATTCCTTCTTTACTGCTTCCCTCGCTCCCTCGCTTTGTCGAATTAAACCTGAAATTGCATCGCTATGATATACTATGGGTTTTATGTCTTCTCCCTCTAAACCGAGTAACGTTACTATGGAAAATACAGGATTTTCTTTTGGGAGGCGAGTGTCTCCCTTCCGATGCACTATTCCTTCTTTACTGCATTCCTCACTCCCTCACATTGACGAATTAACACGGAAATTGCGCCGCTATGAAATACTATGCGTTCTATGACTTCTCCTTCTAAATCGAGTAACGTTTCTATGGAAACGACAGGATTTTCTTTTTTGAGGCGAGTATCTCCCTATGCGATGCACGATTCCTTCTTTACTGCATCCATCGCTCACTTCGCTTTGTCGAAATAAAACTGAAATTGCATCCCTAACAATTACTATGGGTTTTATGTCTTCTCCTTCTAAACCGAGTAACGTTTCTATGGAAAATACAGGATTTTCTTTTGGGAGGCGAGTGTCTCCCTTCCGATGCACTATTCCTTCTTTACTGCATCCCTCGCTCCTTCACATTTACGAATTAACACGGAAATTGCGCCGCTATGAAATACTATGCGTTCTATGACTTCTCCTTCTAAATCGAGTAACGTTTCTATGGAAACGACAGGATTTTCTTTTGGGAGGCGAGTATCTCCTATGCGATGCACTATTCCTTCTTTACTGCATCCCTCGCTCCCTCGCTTTGTCGAATTAAGACTGAAATTGCATCGCTATGAAATACTATGGGTTTTATGTCTTCTCCTTCTAAACCGAGTAACGTTACTATGGAAAATACAGGATTTTCTTTTGGGAGGCGAGTGTCTCCCTTCCGATGCACTATTACTTCTTTACTGCATCCCTCGCTCCTTCACATTTACGAATTAACACGGAAATTTTCGCCGCTATGAAATACTATGCGTTCTATGACTTCTCCTTCTAAATCGAGTAACGTTTCTATGGAAACGACAGCATTTTTATCTGGGAGGCGAGTATCTCCTATGCGATGCACGATTCCTTCTTTACTGCATACCTCGCTCCCTCGCTTTGTCGAATTAAAACTGAAATTGCATCGCTAACAATTACTATGGGTTTTATGTCTTCTCCTTCTAAACCGAGTTACGTTTCTATGGAAAATACAGGATTTTCTTTTGGGAGGCGAGTATCTCCCTTCCGATGCACTATTCCTTCTTTACTGCATCCCTCGCTCCTTCACATTTACGAATTAACACGGAAATTGCGCCGCTATGAAATACTATGCGTTCTATGACTTCTCCTTCTAAACCGGGTAACTTTCTATGGAAACGACAGGATTTTCTTTTAGGAGGCGAGTATCTCCTATGCGATGCACTATTCCGTCTTTACTGCATCCCTCGCTCCCTCGCTTTGTCGAATTAGAACTGAAATTGTATCGCTATGAAATACTATGTGTTTTACGAATTTTTCTTCTAAACCGAGTAACGTTTCCATGGAAAATACAGGATTTTCTTTTGGGAGGCGAGTGTCTCCCTTCCGATGCACTATTCCTTTTTTACTGCATCCATCGCTCCTTCACATTTACGAATTAACACGGAAATTGCGCCGCTATGAAATACTATGCGTTCTATGACTTCTCCTTCTAAATCGGGTAACGTTTCTATGGAAACGACCGGATTTTCTTTTGGGAGGCGAGTATCTCCTATGCGATGCACTAGTCCTTCTTTACTGCATCCCTCGCTCCCTCGCTTTGTCGAATTAAAACTGAAATTGCATCGCTATGAAATACTATGGGTTTTATGTCTTCTCCTTCTAAACCGAGTAACGTTACTATGGAAAATACAGGATTTTCTTTTGGGAGGCGAGTGTCTCCCTTCCGATGCACTATTCCTTCTTTACTGCATCCCTCACTCCCTCACATTGACGAATTAACACGGAAATTGCGCCGCTATGAAATACTATGCGTTCTATGACTTCTCCTTCTAAATCGAGTAACGTTTCTATGGAAACGACAGGATTTTCTTTTGGGAGGCGAGTATCTCCTATGCGATGCACGATTCCTTCTTTACTGCATCCCTCGCTCCCTCGCTTTGTCGAATTAAAACTGAAATTGCATCGCTAACAATTACTATGGGTTTTATGTCTTCACCTTCTAAACCGAGTAACGTTTCTATGGAAAATACAGGATTTTCTTTTGGGAGGCGAGTGTCTCCCTTCCGATGCACTATTCCTTCTTTACTGCATCCCTCGCTCCTTCACATTTACGAATTAACACGGAAATTTCGCCGCTATGAAATACTATGCGTTCTATGACTTCTCCTTCTAAAAGCGAGTAACTTTCTATGGAAACGACAGGATTTTCTTTTGGGAGGCGAGTATCTCCTATGCGATGCACTATTCCGTCTTTACTGCATCCCTCGCTCCCTCGCTTTGTCGAATTAAAACTGAAATTGTATCGCTATGAAATACTATGGGTTTTACGTCTTCTCCTTCTAAACCCAGTAACGTTTCTATGGAAAATACAGGATTTTCTTTTGGGAGGCGAGTGTCTCCCTTCCGATGCACTATTCCTTCTTTACTGCATCCCTCGCTCCTTCACATTTACGAATTAACACGGAAATTGCGCCGCTATGAAATACTATGCGTTCTATGACTTCTCCTTCTAAATCGAGTAACGTTTCTATGGAAACGACAGCATTTTTATCTGGGAGGCGAGTATCTCCTATGCGATGCACTATTCCTACTTTACTGCTTATCTCGCTCCCTCGCTTTGTCGAATTAAAACTGAAATTGCATCGCTATGAAATACTATGGGTTTTATGGCTTCTCCTTCTAAACCGAGTAACGTTACTATGGAAAATACAGGATTTTCTTTTGGGAGGCGGGTGTCTAACTTCCGATGCACTATTCCTTCTTTACTGCATCCCTCGCTCCCTCACATTGACGAATTAACACGGAAATTGCGCCGCTATGAAATACTATGCGTTCTATGACTTCTCCTTCTAAATCGAGTAACGTGTCTATGGAAAGACAGGATTTTCTTTAGGGAGGCGTCTATCTCCTATGCGATGCACTATTCCTAATTACTGCATCCCTCACTCCTTCGCTTTGTCGAATTAAAACTGAAATTGCATCGCAATTAAATACTATGGGATATATGTCTTCTCCTTCTAAAACGAGTAACGTTTCTATGGAAAATACAGGATTTTCTTTTTGTATTCGAGTGTCTCCCTTCCGATGCACTGTTCCTTCTTTACTGCATCCCTCGCTCTCTCACATTGACGAATTAACACGGAAATTGCGCCGCTATGAAATACTATGCGTTCTATGACTTCTCCTTCTAAATCGAGTAACGTTTCTATGGAAACGACAGGATTTTCTTTTGGGAGGCGAGTATCTCCTATGCGATGCACTATTCCTTCTTTACTGCATCCCTCGCTCCCTCGCTTTGTCGAATTAAAACTGAAATTGCATCGCTATGAAATACTATGGGTTTTACGAAATCTTCTTCTAAACCGAGTAACGTTTCTATGGAAAATACAGGATTTTCTTTTGGGGTGGCGAGGTTCTCCCTTCCGATGCACTATTCCTTCTTTACTGCATCCCTCGCTCCTTCACATTTACGAATTAACACGGAAATTGCACCGCTATGAAATACTATGCATTCTATGACTTCTCCTTCTAAATCGAGTAACGTTTCTATGGAAACGTCAGCATTTTTATCTGGGAGGCGAGTATCTCCTATGCGATGCACTATTCCTTCTTTACTGCTTCCCTCGCTCCCTCGCTTTGTCGAATTAAAACTGAAATTGCATCGCTATGAAATACTATGGGTTTTATGTCTTCTCCCTCTAAACCGAGTAACGTTACTATGGAAAATACAGGATTTTCTTTTGGGAGGCGAGTGTCTCCCTTCCGATGCACTATTCCTTCTTTACTGCATCCCTCACTCCCTCACATTGACGAATTAACACGGAAATTTCGGCGTAATGAAATACTATGCGTTCTATGACTTCTCCTTCTAAATCGAGTAACGTTTCTATGGAAACGACAGGATTTTCTTTTGGGAGGCGAGTATCTCCTATGCGATGCACGATTCCTTCTTTACTGCATCCCTCGCTCCCTCGCTTTGTCGAATTAAAACTGAAATTGCATTGCTAAGAATTGCTATGGGTTTTATGTCTTCTCCTTCTAAACAGAGTAACGTTTCTATGGGAAATACAGGATTTTCTTGTGGGAGGTGAGTGTCTCCCTTCCGATGCACTATTCCTTCTTTACTGCATCCCTCGCTCCTTCACATTTACGAATTAACACGGAAATAGCGCCGCTATGAAATCCTATGCGTTCTATGACTTCTCCTTCAAAATCGAGTAACGTTTCTATGGAAACGACAGCATTTTTATCTGGGAGGCGAGTATCTCCTATGCGATGCACTATTCCTTCTTTACGGCTTCCCTCGCTCCCTCGCTTTGTCGAATTAAAACTTAAATTGCATCGCTATGAAATACTATGGGATTTATGTCTTCTCCCTCTAAACCGAGTAACGTTACTATGGAAAATACAGGATTTTCTTCTGGGAGGCGAGTGTCTCCCTTCCGATGCACTATTCCTTCTTAACTGCATCCCTCACTCACTCACATTGACGAATTAACACGGAAATTGCGCCGCTATGAAATACTATGCGTTCTATGACTTCTCCTTCTAAATCGAGTAACGTTTCTATGGAAACGACAGGATTTTCTTTTGGGAGGCGAGTATCTCCTATGCGATGCACGATTCCTTCTTTACTGCATCCCTCGCTCCCTCGCTTTGTCGAATTAAAACTGAAATTGCATCGCTAAGAATTACTATAGGTTTTATGTCTTCCCCTTCTAAACAGAGTAACGTTTCTATGGGAAATACAGGATTTTCTTGTGGGAGGTGAGTGTCTCCCTTCCGATGCACTATTCCTTCTTTACTGCATCCCTCGCTCCTTCACATTTACGAATTAACACGGAAATTGCGCCGCTATGAAATACTATGCGTTCTATGACTTCTCCTTCTAAATCGAGTAACGTTTCTATGGAAACGACAGGATTTTCTTTTGGGGGGCGAGTATCTCCTATGCGATGCACTATTCCTTCTTTACTGCATCCCTCGCTCCCTCGCTTTGTCGAATTAAAACTGAAATTGCATCGCTATGAATTACTATGGCTTTTATGTCTTCTCCTTCTAAACCGAGTAACGTTTCTATGGAAAATACAGGATTTTCTTTTGGGAGGCGAGTGTCTCCCTTCCGATGCACTATTCCTTCTTTACTGCATCCCTCGCTCCTTCACATTTACGAATTAACACGGAAATTGCGCCGCTATGATATACTCTGCGTGCTATGACTTCTCCTTCTAAACCGAGTAACGTTTCTATGGAAACGACTGGATTTTCTTTTGGGTTGCGAGTATCTCCTATGCGATGCACTATTCCGTCTTTACTGCATCCCTCGCTCCCTCGCTTTGTCGAATTAAAACTGAAATTGAATCGCTATGAAATACTATGGGTTTTACGTCTTCTCCTTCTAAACCGAGTAACGTTTCTATGGAAAATACAGGATTTTCTTTTGGGAGGCGAGTGTCTCCCTTCCGATGCACTATTCCTTCTTTACAGCATCCCTCGCTCCCTCTCATTGACGAATTAACACGGAAATTGCGCCGCTATGAAATACTATGCGTTCTATGACTTCTCCTTCTAAATCGAGTAACGTTTCTATGGAAACGACAGTATGTTCTTTTGGGAGGCGAGTATCTCCTATGCGATGCACTATTCCTTCTTTACTGCATCCCTCGCTCCCTCGCTTTGTCGAATTAAAACTGAAATTGCATCGCTATGAATTACTATGGCTTTTATGTCTTCTCCTTCTAAACCGAGTAACGTTTCTATGGAAAATACAGGATTTTCTTTTGGGAGGCGAGTGTCTCCCTTCCGATGCACTATTCCTTCTTTACTGCATCCCTCGCTCCTTCACATTTACGAATTAACACGGAAATTGCGCCGCTATGAAATACTATGCGTTCTATGACTTCTCCTTCTAAATCGAGTAACGTTTCTATGGAAACAACAGCATTTTTATCTGGGAGGCGAGTATCTCCTATGCGATGCACTATTCCTTCTTTACTGCTTCCCTCGCTCCCTCGCTTTGTCGAATTAAAACTGAAATTGCATCGCTATGAATTACTATGGCTTTTATGTCTTCTCCTTCTAAACCGAGTAACGTTTCTATGGAAAATACAGGATTTTCTTTGGGGAGGCGAGTGTCTCCCTTCCGATGCACTATTCCTTCTTTACTGCATCCCTCACTCCCTCACATTGACGAATTAACACGGAAATTTCGGCGTAATTAAATACTATGCGTTCTATGACTTCTCCTTCTAAATCGTGTAACGTTTCTATGGAAACGACAGGATTTTCTTTTGGGTTGCGAGTATCTCCTATGCGATGCACGATTCCTTCTTTACTGCATCCCTCGCTCCCTCGCTTTGTCGAATTAAAACTGAAATTGCATCGCTAAGAATTGCTATGGGTTTTATGTCTTCTCCTTCTAAACAGAGTAACGTTTCTATGGGAAATACAGGATTTTCTTGTGGGAGGTGAGTGTCTCCCTTCCGATGCACTATTCCTTCTTTACTGCATCCCTCGCTCCTTCACATTTACGAATTAACACGGAAATAGCGCCGCTATGAAATCCTATGCGTTCTATGACTTCTCCTTCTAAATCGAGTAAGGTTTCTATGGAAACGACAGCATTTTTATCTGGGAGGCGAGTATCTCCTATGCGATGCACTATTCCTTCTTTACTGCTTCCCTCGCTCCCTCGCTTTGTCGAATTAAAACAGAAATTGCATCGCTATGAAATACTATGGGTTTTATGTCTTCTCCCTCTAAACCGAGTAACGTTACTATGGAAAATACAGGATTTTCTTTTGGGAGGCGAGTGTCTCCCTTCCGATGCACTATTCCTTCTTTACTGCATCCCTCACTCCCTCACATTGACGAATTAACACGGAAATTGCGCCGCTATGAAATACTATGCGTTCTATGACTTCTCCTTCTGAATCGAGTAACGTTTCTGTGGAAACGACAGGATTTTCTTTTGGGAGGCGAGTATCTCCTATGCGATGCACGATTCCTTCCTTACTGCATCCCTCGCTCCCTCGCTTTGTCGAAATAAAACTGAAATTGCATCGCTATGAAATACTATGGGTTTTATGTCTTCTCCTTCTAAACCGAGTAACGTTTCTATGGAAAATACAGGATTTTCTTTTGGGAGGCGAGTGTCTCCCTTCCGATGCACTATTCCTTCTTTACTGCATCACTCGCTCCTTCACATTTACGAATTAATACGGAAATTGCGCCGCTATGAAATACTATGCGTTCTATGACTTCTCCTTCTAAACCGAGTAATTTTCTATGGAAACGACAGGATTTTCTTTTGGGAGGCGAGTATCTCCAATGCGATGCACTATTCCGTCTTTTCTGCATCCCTCGCTCCCTCGCTTTGTCGAATTAAAACTGAAATTGTATCGCTATGAAATACTATGGGTTTTACGTCTTCTCCTTCTAAACCGAGTAACGTTACTATGGAAAATAGAGGATTTTCTTTTGGGAGGCGAGTGTCTCCCTTCCGATGCACTATTCCTTCTTTACTGCATCCCTCACTCCCTCACATTGACGAATTAACACGGAAATTGCGCCGCTATGAAATACTATGCGTTCTATCACTTCTCCTTCTAAATCGAGTAACGTTTCTATGGAAACGACAGCATTTTTATCTGGGAGGCGAGTATCTCCTATGCGATGCACTATTCCTTCTTTACTGCTTCCCTCGCTCCCTCGCTTTGTCGAATTAAAACTGAAATTGCATCGCTATGAAATACTATGGGTTTTATGTCTTCTCCCTCTAAACCGAGTAACGTTACTATTGAAAATACAGGATGTTCTTTTGGGAGGCGAGTGTCTCCCTTCTGATGCACTATTCCTTCTTTACTGCATCCCTCACTCCGTCACATTGACGAATTAACACGGAAATTGCGCCGCTATGAAATACTATGCGTTCTATGACTTCTCCTTCTAAATCGAGTAAAGTTACTATGGAAACGACAGGATTTTCTTTTGGGAGGCGAGTATCTCCTATGCGATGCACGATTCCTTCCTTACTGCATCCCTCGCTCACTCGCTTTGTCGAAATAAAACTGAAATTGCATCGCTAACAATTACTATGGGTTTTATGTCTTCTCCTTCTAAACCGAGTAACGTTTCTATGGAAAATACAGGATTTTCTTTTGGGAGGCGAGTGTCTCCCTTCCGATGCACTATTCCTTCTTTACTGCATCCCTCGCTCCTTCACATTTACGAATTAACACGGAAATTGCGCCGCTATGAAATACTATGCGTTCTATGACTTCTCCTTCTAAATCGAGTAACGTTTCTATGGAAACGACAGGATTTTCTTTTGGGAGGCGAGTATCTCCTATGCGTAGCACTATTCCTTCTTTACTGCATCCCTCGCTCCCTCGGTTTGTCGAATTAAGACTGAAATTGCATCGCTATGAAATACTATGGCTTTTATGTCTTCTCCTTCTAAACCGAGTAACGTTACTATGGAAAATACAGGATTTTCTTTTGGGAGGCGAGTGTCTCCCTTCCGATGCACTATTACTTCTTTACTGCATCCCTCGCTCCTTCACATTTACGAATTAACACGGAAATTGCGCCGCTATGAAATACTATGCGTTCTATGACTTCTCCTTCTAAATCGAGTAACGTTTCTATGGAAACGACAGCATTTTTATCTGGGAGGCGAGTATCTCCTATGCGATGCACTATTCCTTCTTTACTGCTTCCCTCGCTCCCTCGCTTTGTCGAATTAAACCTGAAATTGCATCGCTATGATATACTATGGGTTTTATGTCTTCTCCCTCTAAACCGAGTAACGTTACTATGGAAAATACAGGATTTTCTTTTGGGAGGCGAGTGTCTCCCTTCCGATGCACTATTCCTTCTTTACTGCATCCCTCACTCCCTCACATTGACGAATTAACACGGAAATTGCGCCGCTATGAAATACTATGCGTTCTATGACTTCTCCTTCTAAATCGAGTAACGTTTCTATGGAAACGACAGGATTTTCTTTTTTGAGGCGAGTATCTCCTATGCGATGCACGATTCCTTCTTTACTGCATCCATCGCTCACTCGCTTTGTCGAAATAAAACTGAAATTGCATCCCTAACAATTACTATGGGTTTTATGTCTTCTCCTTCTAAACCGAGTAACGTTTCTATGGAAAATACAGGATTTTCTTTTGGGAGGCGAGTGTCTCCCTTCCGATGCACTATTCCTTCTTTACTGCATCCCTCGCTCCTTCACATTTACGAATTAACACGGAAATTGCGCCGCTATGAAATACTATGCGTTCTATGACTTCTCCTTCTAAATCGAGTAACGTTTCTATGGAAACGACAGGATTTTCTTTTGGGAGGCGAGTATCTCCTATGCGATGCACTATTCCTTCTTTACTGCATCCCTCGCTCCCTCGCTTTGTCGAATTAAGACTGAAATTGCATCGCTATGAAATACTATGGGTTTTATGTCTTCTCCTTCTAAACCGAGTAACGTTACTATGGAAAATACAGGATTTTCTTTTGGGAGGCGAGTGTCTCCCTTCCGATGCACTATTACTTCTTTACTGCATCCCTCGCTCCTTCACATTTACGAATTAACACGGAAATTTTCGCCGCTATGAAATACTATGCGTTCTATGACTTCTCCTTCTAAATCGAGTAACGTTTCTATGGAAACGACAGCATTTTTATCTGGGAGGCGAGTATCTCCTATGCGATGCACGATTCCTTCTTTACTGCATACCTCGCTCCCTCGCTTTGTCGAATTAAATCTGAAATTGCATCGCTAACAATTACTATGGGTTTTATGTCTTCTCCTTCTAAACCGAGTTACGTTTCTATGGAAAATACAGGATTTTCTTTTGGGAGGCGAGTATCTCCCTTCCGATGCACTATTCCTTCTTTACTGCATCCCTCGCTCCTTCACATTTACGAATTAACACGGAAATTGCGCCGCTATGAAATACTATGCGTTCTATGACTTCTCCTTCTAAACCGGGTAACTTTCTATGGAAACGACAGGATTTTCTTTTAGGAGGCGAGTATCTCCTATGCGATGCACTATTCCGTCTTTACTGCATCCCTCGCTCCCTCGCTTTGTCGAATTAGAACTGAAATTGTATCGCTATGAAATACTATGGGTTTTACGAATTCTTCTTCTAAACCGAGTAACGTTTCCATGGAAAATACAGGATTTTCTTTTGGGAGGCGAGTGTCTCCCTTCCGATGCACTATTCCTTTTTTACTGCATCCATCGCTCCTTCACATTTACGAATTAACACGGAAATTGCGCCGCTATGAAATACTATGCGTTCTATGACTTCTCCTTCTAAATCGGGTAACGTTTCTATGGAAACGACCGGATTTTCTTTTGGGAGGCGAGTATCTCCTATGCGATGCACTAGTCCTTCTTTACTGCATCCCTCGCTCCCTCGCTTTGTCGAATTAAAACTGAAATTGCATCGCTATGAAATACTATGGGTTTTATGTCTTCTCCTTCTAAACCGAGTAACGTTACTATGGAAAATACAGGATTTTCTTTTGGGAGGCGAGTGTCTCCCTTCCGATGCACTATTCCTTCTTTACTGCATCCCTCACTCCCTCACATTGACGAATTAACACGGAAATTGCGCCGCTATGAAATACTATGCGTTCTATGACTTCTCCTTCTAAATCGAGTAACGTTTCTATGGAAACGACAGGATTTTCTTTTGGGAGGCGAGTATCTCCTATGCGATGCACGATTCCTTCTTTACTGCATCCCTCGCTCCCTCGCTTTGTCGAATTAAAACTGAAATTGCATCGCTAACAATTACTATGGGTTTTATGTCTTCACCTTCTAAACCGAGTAACGTTTCTATGGAAAATACAGGATTTTCTTTTGGGAGGCGAGTGTCTCCCTTCCGATGCACTATTCCTTCTTTACTGCATCCCTCGCTCCTTCACATTTACGAATTAACACGGAAATTTCGCCGCTATGAAATACTATGCGTTCTATGACTTCTCCTTCTAAAGCGAGTAACTTTCTATGGAAACGACAGGATTTTCTTTTAGGAGGCGAGTATCTCCTATGCGATGCACTATTCCGTCTTTACTGCATCCCTCGCTCCCTCGCTTTGTCGAATTAAAACTGAAATTGTATCGCTATGAAATACTATGGGTTTTACGTCTTCTCCTTCTAAACCCAGTAACGTTTCTATGGAAAATACAGGATTTTCTTTTGGGAGGCGAGTGTCTCCCTTCCGATGCACTATTCCTTCTTTACTGCATCCCTCGCTCCTTCACATTTACGAATTAACACGGAAATTGCGCCGCTATGAAATACTATGCGTTCTATGACTTCTCCTTCTAAATCGAGTAACGTTTCTATGGAAACGACAGCATTTTTATCTGGGAGGCGAGTATCTCCTATGCGATGCACTATTCCTACTTTACTGCTTATCTCGCTCCCTCGCTTTGTCGAATTAAAACTGAAATTGCATCGCTATGAAATACTATGGGTTTTATGGCTTCTCCTTCTAAACCGAGTAACGTTACTATGGAAAATACAGGATTTTCTTTTGGGAGGCGGGTGTCTAACTTCCGATGCACTATTCCTTCTTTACTGCATCCCTCGCTCCCTCACATTGACGAATTAACACGGAAATTGCACCGCTATGAAATACTATGCGTTCTATGACTTCTCCTTCTAAATCGAGTAACGTGTCTATGGAAAGACAGGATTTTCTTTAGGGAGGCGTCTATCTCCTATGCGATGCACTATTCCTAATTACTGCATCCCTCACTCCTTCGCTTTGTCGAATTAAAACTGAAATTGCATCGCAATTAAATACTATGGGATTTATGTCTTCTCCTTCTAAAACGAGTAACGTTTCTATGGAAAATACAGGATTTTCTTTTTGTATTCGAGTGTCTCCCTTCCGATGCACTGTTCCTTCTTTACTGCATCCCTCGCTCTCTCACATTGACGAATTAACACGGAAATAGCGCCCCTATAAAATACTATGCGTTCTGTGACTTCTCCTTCTAAATCGAGTAACGTGTCTATGGAAACGACAGTGTTTTCTTTTGGGAGGCGAGTATCTCCTATGCGATGAACTATTCCTTCTTTACTGCATCCCTCGGTCCCTCGCTTTGTCGAATTAAAACTGAAATTGCATCGCTATGAAATACTATGGGATTTATGTCTTCTCCTTCTAAACCGAGTAACGTTTCTATGTAAAATACAGGATTCTCCTTTGGGAGGCGAGTGTCTCCCTTCCGATGCACTATTCCTTTTTTACTGCATCCCTCGCTCCTTCACATTGACGAATTAACACGGAAATTGCGCCGCTATGAAATACTATGCGTTCTATGACTTCTCCTTCTAAATCGAGTAACGTTTTTATGGAAACGACAGGATTTTCTATTGGGAGGCGAGTGTCTCCTATGCGATGCACTATTCCTTCTTTACTGCATCCCTCGCTCCCTCGCTTTGTCGAATTAAAACTGAAATTGCATCGCTATGAAATAATATGGGTTTTATGTCTTCTCCTTCTAAACCGAGTAACGTTTCTATGGAAAATACAGGATTTTCTTTTGGGAGGCGAGTGTCTCCCTTCCGATGCACTATTCCTTCTTTACTGCATCCCTCGCTCCCTCGCTTTGTCGAATTAAAACTGAAATTGCATCGCTATGAAATTCTATGGGTTTTACGTCTTCTCCTTCTAAACCGAGTAACTCTTTACTGCATCCCTCGCTCCCTCGCTTTGTCGAATTGAAACTGAAATTGCATCGCTATGAGATACTATGGCTTTTATGTCTTCACCTTCTAAACCGAGTAACGTTTCTATGGAAAATACAGGATTTTCTTTTGGGAGGCGAGTGTCTCCCTTCCGATGCACTATTCCTATTTTACTGCATCCTTCGCTCCTTCACATTGACGAATTAACACGGAAATTTCGCCGCTATGAAATACTATGCGTTCTATGACTTCTCCTTCTAAATCGAGTGACGTTTATATGGAAACGACACGATTTTCTTTTGGGAGGCGAGTATCTCCTATGCGATGAACTATTCCTTCTTTACTGCATCCCTCGCTCCCTCGCTTTGTCGAATAAAAACTGAAATTGCATCGCTATGAAATTCTATGGGTTTTACGTCTTCTCCTTCTAAACCGAGTAACTCTTTACTGCATCCCTCGCTCCCTCGCTTTGTCGAATTGAAACTGAAATTGCATCGCTATGAGATACTATGGCTTTTATGTCTTCACCTTCTAAACCGAGTAACGTTTCTATGGAAAATACAGGATTTTCTTTTGGGAGGCGAGTGTCTCCCTTCCGATGCACTATTCCTTCTTTACTGCATCCCTCGCTCCTTCACATTTACGAATTAACACGGAAATTTCGCCGCTATGAAATACTATGCGTTCTATGACTTCTCCTTCTAAAGCGAGTAACTTTCTATGGAAACGACAGGATTTTCTTTTAGGAGGCGAGTATCTCCTATGCGATGCACTATTCCGTCTTTACTGCATCCCTCGCTCCCTCGCTTTGTCGAATTAAAACTGAAATTGTATCGCTATGAAATACTATGGGTTTTACGTCTTCTCCTTCTAAACCCAGTAACGTTTCTATGGAAAATACAGGATTTTCTTTTGGGAGGCGAGTGTCTCCCTTCCGATGCACTATTCCTTCTTTACTGCATCCCTCGCTCCTTCACATTTACGAATTAACACGGAAATTGCGCCGCTATGAAATACTATGCGTTCTATGACTTCTCCTTCTAAATCGAGTAACGTTTCTATGGAAACGACAGCATTTTTATCTGGGAGGCGAGTATCTCCTATGCGATGCACTATTCCTACTTTACTGCTTATCTCGCTCCCTCGCTTTGTCGAATTAAAACTGAAATTGCATCGCTATGAAATACTATGGGTTTTATGGCTTCTCCTTCTAAACCGAGTAACGTTACTATGGAAAATACAGGATTTTCTTTTGGGAGGCGGGTGTCTAACTTCCGATGCACTATTCCTTCTTTACTGCATCCCTCGCTCCCTCACATTGACGAATTAACACGGAAATTGCGCCGCTATGAAATACTATGCGTTCTATGACTTCTCCTTCTAAATCGAGTAACGTGTCTATGGAAAGACAGGATTTTCTTTAGGGAGGCGTCTATCTCCTATGCGATGCACTATTCCTAATTACTGCATCCCTCACTCCTTCGCTTTGTCGAATTAAAACTGAAATTGCATCGCAATTAAATACTATGGGATTTATGTCTTCTCCTTCTAAAACGAGTAACGTTTCTATGGAAAATACAGGATTTTCTTTTTGTATTCGAGTGTCTCCCTTCCGATGCACTGTTCCTTCTTTACTGCATCCCTCGCTCTCTCACATTGACGAATTAACACGGAAATAGCGCCCCTATAAAATACTATGCGTTCTGTGACTTCTCCTTCTAAATCGAGTAACGTGTCTATGGAAACGACAGTGTTTTCTTTTGGGAGGCGAGTATCTCCTATGCGATGAACTATTCCTTCTTTACTGCATCCCTCGGTCCCTCGCTTTGTCGAATTAAAACTGAAATTGCATCGCTATGAAATACTATGGGATTTATGTCTTCTCCTTCTAAACCGAGTAACGTTTCTATGTAAAATACAGGATTCTCCTTTGGGAGGCGAGTGTCTCCCTTCCGATGCACTATTCCTTTTTTACTGCATCCCTCGCTCCTTCACATTGACGAATTAACACGGAAATTGCGCCGCTATGAAATACTATGCGTTCTATGACTTCTCCTTCTAAATCGAGTAACGTTTTTATGGAAACGACAGGATTTTCTATTGGGAGGCGAGTGTCTCCTATGCGATGCACTATTCCTTCTTTACTGCATCCCTCGCTCCCTCGCTTTGTCGAATTAAAACTGAAATTGCATCGCTATGAAATAATATGGGTTTTATGTCTTCTCCTTCTAAACCGAGTAACGTTTCTATGGAAAATACAGGATTTTCTTTTGGGAGGCGAGTGTCTCCCTTCCGATGCACTATTCCTTCTTTACTGCATCCCTCGCTCCCTCGCTTTGTCGAATTAAAACTGAAATTGCATCGCTATGAAATTCTATGGGTTTTACGTCT
This sequence comes from Schistocerca piceifrons, assembly GCF_021461385.2. Taxonomy (NCBI): domain Eukaryota; kingdom Metazoa; phylum Arthropoda; class Insecta; order Orthoptera; family Acrididae; genus Schistocerca; species Schistocerca piceifrons. The sequence goes on along the minus strand of NW_025727271.1, from coordinate 79,043 downwards.
TCTCCTTCTAAACCGAGTAACTCTTTACTGCATCCCTCGCTCCCTCGCTTTGTCGAATTGAAACTGAAATTGCATCGCTATGAGATACTATGGCTTTTATGTCTTCACCTTCTAAACCGAGTAACGTTTCTATGGAAAATACAGGATTTTCTTTTGGGAGGCGAGTGTCTCCCTTCCGATGCACTATTCCTATTTTACTGCATCCTTCGCTCCTTCACATTGACGAATTAACACGGAAATTTCGCCGCTATGAAATACTATGCGTTCTATGACTTCTCCTTCTAAATCGAGTGACGTTTATATGGAAACGACACGATTTTCTTTTGGGAGGCGAGTATCTCCTATGCGATGAACTATTCCTTCTTTACTGCATCCCTCGCTCCCTCGCTTTGTCGAATTAAAACTGAAATTGCATCGCTATGAAATACTATGGGTTTTATGTCTTCTCCTTCTAAACCGAGTAACGTTTCTTTGACAAATACAGGATTTTCTTTTGGGAGGCGAGTGTCTCCATTCCGATGCACTATTCCTTCTTTACTGCATCCCTCGCTCCCTCACATTGACGAATTAACACGGAAATTGCGCAGCTGTGATATACTATCCGTTCTATGACTTCTCCTTCTAAGTCGAGTAACATTTTCTATGGAAACGACAGGATTTTCTTTTGGGAGGCGAGTATCTCCTATACGATGAACTATTCCTTCTTTACTGCATCCCTCGCTCCCTCGCTTTGTCGAATTAAAACTGAAATTGCATCGTTATGAAATACTATGGGTTTTATGGCTTCTCCCTCTAAACCGAGTAACGTTACTATGGAAAATACAGGATTTTCTTTTGGGAGGCGAGTGTCTCCCTTCCGATGCACTATTCCTCCTTTACTGCATCCCTCGCTCCCTCACATTGACGAATTAACACGGAAATTGCGCCGCTATGAAATACTATGCGTTCTATGACTTCTCCTTCTAAATCGAGTAACGTGTCTATGGAAAGACAGGATTTTCTTTAGGGAGGCGTCTAACTCCTATGCGATGCACTATTCCTAATTACTGCATCCCTCACTCCCTCGCTTTGTCGAATTAAAACCGAAATTGCATCGCTATTAAATACTATGGGTTTTATGTCTTCTCCTTCTAAAACGAGTAACGTTCCTATGGAAAATACAGGGTTTTCTTTTTGTATTCGAGTGTCTCCCTTCCGATGCACTGTTCCTTCTTTACTGCATCCCTCGCTCTCTCACATTGACGAATTAACACGGAAATAGCGCCCCTATGAAATACTATGCGTTCTGTGACTTCTCCTTCTAAATCGAGTAACGTGTCTATGGAAACGACAGTGTTTTCTTTTGGGAGGCGAGTATCTCCTATGCGATGAACTATTCCTTCTTTTCTGCATCCCTCGGTCCCTCGCTTTGTCGAATTAAAACTGAAATTGCATCGCTATGAAATACTATGGGATTTATGTCTTCTCCTTCTAAACCGAGTAACGTTTCTATGTAAAATACAGGATTCTCCTTTGGGAGGCGAGTGTCTCCCTTCCGATGCACTATTCCTTTTTTACTGCATCCCTCGCTCCTTCACATTGACGAATTAACACGGAAATTGCGCCGCTATGAAATACTATGCGTTCTATGACTTCTCCTTCTAAATCGAGTAACGTTTTTATGGAAACGACAGGATTTTCTATTGGGAGGCGAGTGTCTCCTATGCGATGCACTATTCCTTCTTTACTGCATCCCTCGCTCCCTCGCTTTGTCGAATTAAAACTGAAATTGCATCGCTATGAAATAATATGGGTTTTATGTCTTCTCCTTCTAAACCGAGTAACGTTTCTATGGAAAATACAGGATTTTCTTTTGGGAGGCGAGTGTCTCCCTTCCGATGCACTATTCCTTCTTTACTGCATCCCTCGCTCCCTCGCTTTGTCGAATTAAAACTGAAATTGCATCGCTATGAAATTCTATGGGTTTTACGTCTTCTCCTTCTAAACCGAGTAACTCTTTACTGCATCCCTCGCTCCCTCGCTTTGTCGAATTGAAACTGAAATTGCATCGCTATGAGATACTATGGCTTTTATGTCTTCACCTTCTAAACCGAGTAACGTTTCTATGGAAAATACAGGATTTTCTTTTGGGAGGCGAGTGTCTCCCTTCCGATGCACTATTCCTTCTTTACTGCATCCCTCGCTCCTTCACATTTACGAATTAACACGGAAATTTCGCCGCTATGAAATACTATGCGTTCTATGACTTCTCCTTCTAAAGCGAGTAACTTTCTATGGAAACGACAGGATTTTCTTTTAGGAGGCGAGTATCTCCTATGCGATGCACTATTCCGTCTTTACTGCATCCCTCGCTCCCTCGCTTTGTCGAATTAAAACTGAAATTGTATCGCTATGAAATACTATGGGTTTTACGTCTTCTCCTTCTAAACCCAGTAACGTTTCTATGGAAAATACAGGATTTTCTTTTGGGAGGCGAGTGTCTCCCTTCCGATGCACTATTCCTTCTTTACTGCATCCCTCGCTCCTTCACATTTACGAATTAACACGGAAATTGCGCCGCTATGAAATACTATGCGTTCTATGACTTCTCCTTCTAAATCGAGTAACGTTTCTATGGAAACGACAGCATTTTTATCTGGGAGGCGAGTATCTCCTATGCGATGCACTATTCCTACTTTACTGCTTATCTCGCTCCCTCGCTTTGTCGAATTAAAACTGAAATTGCATCGCTATGAAATACTATGGGTTTTATGGCTTCTCCTTCTAAACCGAGTAACGTTACTATGGAAAATACAGGATTTTCTTTTGGGAGGCGGGTGTCTAACTTCCGATGCACTATTCCTTCTTTACTGCATCCCTCGCTCCCTCACATTGACGAATTAACACGGAAATTGCGCCGCTATGAAATACTATGCGTTCTATGACTTCTCCTTCTAAATCGAGTAACGTGTCTATGGAAAGACAGGATTTTCTTTAGGGAGGCGTCTATCTCCTATGCGATGCACTATTCCTAATTACTGCATCCCTCACTCCTTCGCTTTGTCGAATTAAAACTGAAATTGCATCGCAATTAAATACTATGGGATTTATGTCTTCTCCTTCTAAAACGAGTAACGTTTCTATGGAAAATACAGGATTTTCTTTTTGTATTCGAGTGTCTCCCTTCCGATGCACTGTTCCTTCTTTACTGCATCCCTCGCTCTCTCACATTGACGAATTAACACGGAAATAGCGCCCCTATAAAATACTATGCGTTCTGTGACTTCTCCTTCTAAATCGAGTAACGTGTCTATGGAAACGACAGTGTTTTCTTTTGGGAGGCGAGTATCTCCTATGCGATGAACTATTCCTTCTTTACTGCATCCCTCGGTCCCTCGCTTTGTCGAATTAAAACTGAAATTGCATCGCTATGAAATACTATGGGATTTATGTCTTCTCCTTCTAAACCGAGTAACGTTTCTATGTAAAATACAGGATTCTCCTTTGGGAGGCGAGTGTCTCCCTTCCGATGCACTATTCCTTTTTTACTGCATCCCTCGCTCCTTCACATTGACGAATTAACACGGAAATTGCGCCGCTATGAAATACTATGCGTTCTATGACTTCTCCTTCTAAATCGAGTAACGTTTTTATGGAAACGACAGGATTTTCTATTGGGAGGCGAGTGTCTCCTATGCGATGCACTATTCCTTCTTTACTGCATCCCTCGCTCCCTCGCTTTGTCGAATTAAAACTGAAATTGCATCGCTATGAAATAATATGGGTTTTATGTCTTCTCCTTCTAAACCGAGTAACGTTTCTATGGAAAATACAGGATTTTCTTTTGGGAGGCGAGTGTCTCCCTTCCGATGCACTATTCCTTCTTTACTGCATCCCTCGCTCCCTCGCTTTGTCGAATTAAAACTGAAATTGCATCGCTATGAAATTCTATGGGTTTTACGTCTTCTCCTTCTAAACCGAGTAACTCTTTACTGCATCCCTCGCTCCCTCGCTTTGTCGAATTGAAACTGAAATTGCATCGCTATGAGATACTATGGCTTTTATGTCTTCACCTTCTAAACCGAGTAACGTTTCTATGGAAAATACAGGATTTTCTTTTGGGAGGCGAGTGTCTCCCTTCCGATGCACTATTCCTATTTTACTGCATCCTTCGCTCCTTCACATTGACGAATTAACACGGAAATTTCGCCGCTATGAAATACTATGCGTTCTATGACTTCTCCTTCTAAATCGAGTGACGTTTATATGGAAACGACACGATTTTCTTTTGGGAGGCGAGTATCTCCTATGCGATGAACTATTCCTTCTTTACTGCATCCCTCGCTCCCTCGCTTTGTCGAATTAAAACTGAAATTGCATCGCTATGAAATACTATGGGTTTTATGTCTTCTCCTTCTAAACCGAGTAACGTTTCTTTGACAAATACAGGATTTTCTTTTGGGAGGCGAGTGTCTCCATTCCGATGCACTATTCCTTCTTTACTGCATCCCTCGCTCCCTCACATTGACGAATTAACACGGAAATTGCGCAGCTGTGATATACTATCCGTTCTATGACTTCTCCTTCTAAGTCGAGTAACATTTTCTATGGAAACGACAGGATTTTCTTTTGGGAGGCGAGTATCTCCTATACGATGAACTATTCCTTCTTTACTGCATCCCTCGCTCCCTCGCTTTGTCGAATTAAAACTGAAATTGCATCGTTATGAAATACTATGGGTTTTATGGCTTCTCCCTCTAAACCGAGTAACGTTACTATGGAAAATACAGGATTTTCTTTTGGGAGGCGAGTGTCTCCCTTCCGATGCACTATTCCTCCTTTACTGCATCCCTCGCTCCCTCACATTGACGAATTAACACGGAAATTGCGCCGCTATGAAATACTATGCGTTCTATGACTTCTCCTTCTAAATCGAGTAACGTGTCTATGGAAAGACAGGATTTTCTTTAGGGAGGCGTCTAACTCCTATGCGATGCACTATTCCTAATTACTGCATCCCTCACTCCCTCGCTTTGTCGAATTAAAACCGAAATTGCATCGCTATTAAATACTATGGGTTTTATGTCTTCTCCTTCTAAAACGAGTAACGTTCCTATGGAAAATACAGGGTTTTCTTTTTGTATTCGAGTGTCTCCCTTCCGATGCACTGTTCCTTCTTTACTGCATCCCTCGCTCTCTCACATTGACGAATTAACACGGAAATAGCGCCCCTATGAAATACTATGCGTTCTGTGACTTCTCCTTCTAAATCGAGTAACGTGTCTATGGAAACGACAGTGTTTTCTTTTGGGAGGCGAGTATCTCCTATGCGATGAACTATTCCTTCTTTTCTGCATCCCTCGGTCCCTCGCTTTGTCGAATTAAAACTGAAATTGCATCGCTATGAAATACTATGGGATTTATGTCTTCTCCTTCTAAACCGAGTAACGTTTCTATGTAAAATACAGGATTCTCCTTTGGGAGGCGAGTGTCTCCCTTCCGATGCACTATTCCTTTTTTACTGCATCCCTCGCTCCTTCACATTGACGAATTAACACGGAAATTGCGCCGCTATGAAATACTATGCGTTCTATGACTTCTCCTTCTAAATCGAGTAACGTTTTTATGGAAACGACAGGATTTTCTATTGGGAGGCGAGTGTCTCCTATGCGATGCACTATTCCTTCTTTACTGCATCCCTCGCTCCCTCGCTTTGTCGAATTAAAACTGAAATTGCATCGCTATGAAATAATATGGGTTTTATGTCTTCTCCTTCTAAACCGAGTAACGTTTCTATGGAAAATACAGGATTTTCTTTTGGGAGGCGAGTGTCTCCCTTCCGATGCACTATTCCTTCTTTACTGCATCCCTCGCTCCCTCGCTTTGTCGAATTAAAACTGAAATTGCATCGCTATGAAATTCTATGGGTTTTACGTCTTCTCCTTCTAAACCGAGTAACTCTTTACTGCATCCCTCGCTCCCTCGCTTTGTCGAATTGAAACTGAAATTGCATCGCTATGAGATACTATGGCTTTTATGTCTTCACCTTCTAAACCGAGTAACGTTTCTATGGAAAATACAGGATTTTCTTTTGGGAGGCGAGTGTCTCCCTTCCGATGCACTATTCCTATTTTACTGCATCCTTCGCTCCTTCACATTGACGAATTAACACGGAAATTTCGCCGCTATGAAATACTATGCGTTCTATGACTTCTCCTTCTAAATCGAGTGACGTTTATATGGAAACGACACGATTTTCTTTTGGGAGGCGAGTATCTCCTATGCGATGAACTATTCCTTCTTTACTGCATCCCTCGCTCCCTCGCTTTGTCGAATTAAAACTGAAATTACATCGCTATGAAATACTATGGGTTTTATGTCTTCTCCTTCTAAACCGAGTAACGTTTCTTTGACAAATACAGGATTTTCTTTTGGGAGGCGAGTGTCTCCATTCCGATGCACTATTCCTTCTTTACTGCATCCCTCGCTCCCTCACATTGACGAATTAACACGGAAATTGCGCAGCTGTGATATACTATCCGTTCTATGACTTCTCCTTCTAAGTCGAGTAACATTTTCTATGGAAACGACAGGATTTTCTTTTGGGAGGCGAGTATCTCCTATACGATGAACTATTCCTTCTTTACTGCATCCCTCGCTCCCTCGCTTTGTCGAATTAAAACTGAAATTGCATCGCTATGAAATACTATGGGTTTTATGGCTTCTCCCTCTAAACCGAGTAACGTTACTATGGAAAATACAGGATTTTCTTTTGGGAGGCGAGTGTCTCCCTTCCGATGCACTATTCCTCCTTTACTGCATCCCTCGCTCCCTCACATTGACGAATTAACACGGAAATTGCGCCGCTATGAAATACTATGCGTTCTATGACTTCTCCTTCTAAATCGAGTAACGTGTCTATGGAAAGACAGGATTTTCTTTAGGGGGGCGTCTAACTCCTATGCGATGCACTATTCCTAATTACTGCATCCCTCACTCCCTCGCTTTGTCGAATTAAAACCGAAATTGCATCGCTATTAAATACTATGGGTTTTATGTCTTCTCCTTCTAAAACGAGTAACGTTCCTATGGAAAATACAGGGTTTTCTTTTTGTATTCGAGTGTCTCCCTTCCGATGCACTGTTCCTTCTTTACTGCATCCCTCGCTCTCTCACATTGACGAATTAACACGGAAATAGCGCCCCTATGAAATACTATGCGTTCTGTGACTTCTCCTTCTAAATCGAGTAACGTGTCTATGAAAACGACAGTGTTTTCTTTTGGGAGGCGAGTATCTCCTATGCGATGAACTATTCCTTCTTTTCTGCATCCCTCGGTCCCTCGCTTTGTCGAATTAAAACTGAAATTGCATCGCTATGAAATACTATGGGATTTATGTCTTCTCCTTCTAAACCGAGTAACGTTTCTATGTAAAATACAGGATTCTCCTTTGGGAGGAGAGTGTCTCCCTTCCGATGCACTATTCCTTTTTTACTGCATCCCTCGCTCCTTCACATTGACGAATTAACACGGAAATTGCGCCGCTATGAAATACTATGCGTTCTATGACTTCTCCTTCTAAATCGAGTAACGTTTTTATGGAAACGACAGGATTTTCTATTGGGAGGCGAGTGTCTCCTATGCGATGCACTATTCCTTCTTTACTGCATCCCTCGCTCCCTCGCTTGGTCGAATTAAAACTGAAATTGCATCGCTATGAAATAATATGGGTTTTATGTCTTCTCCTTCTAAACCGAGTAACGTTTCTATGGAAAATACAGGATTTTCTTTTGGGAGGCGAGTGTCTCCCTTCCGATGCACTATTCCTTCTTTACTGCATCCCTCGCTCCCTCGCTTTGTCGAATTAAAACTGAAATTGCATCGCTATGAAATTCTATGGGTTTTATGTCTTCTCCTTCTAAACCGAATAACTCTTTACTGCATCCCTCGCTCCCTCGCTTTGTCGAATTGAAACTGAAATTGCATCGCTATGAGATACTATGGGTTTTATGTCTTCACCTTCTAAACCGAGTAACGTTTCTATGGAAAATACAGGATTTCCTTTTGGGAGGCGAGTGTCTCCCTTCCGATGCACTATTCCTATTTTACTGCATCCTTCGCTCCTTCACATTGACGAATTAACACGGAAATTTCGCCGCTATGAAATACTATGCGTTTTATGACTTCTCCTTCTAAATCGAGTGACGTTTCTATGGAAACGACAGGATTTTCTTTTGGGAGGCGAGTATCTCCTATGCGATGCACTATTCCTTCTTTACTGCATCCCTCGCTCCCTCGCTTTGTCGAATTATAACTGAAATTGCATCGCTATGAAATACTATGGGTTTTATGTCTTCTCCTTCTAAACCGAGTAACGTTACTATGAAAAATACAGGATTTTCTTTTGGGAGGCGAGTGTCTCCCTTCCGATGCACTATTCCTTCTTTACTGCATTCCTCGCTCCTTCACATTTACGAATTAACACGGAAATTGTGCCGCTATGAAATACTATGCGTTCTATGACTTCTCCTTCTAAATCGAGTAACGTTTCTATGGAAACGACAGCATTTTTATCTGGGAGGCGAGTATCTCCTATGCGATGCACTATTCCTTCTTTACTGCTTCCCTCGCTCCGACGCTTTGTCGAATTAAAACTGAAATTGCATCGCTATGAAATACTATGGGTTTTATGTCTTCTCCTTCTAAACCGAGTAACGTTACTATGGAAAATACAGGATTTTCTTTTGGGAGGCGAGTGTCTCCCTTCCGATGCACTATTCCTTCTTTACTGCATCCATCGCTCCTTCACATTTACGAATTAACACGGAAATTGCGCCGCTATGAAATACTATGCGTTCTATGACTTCTCCTTCTAAATCGGGTAACGTTTCTATGGAAACGACCGGATTTTCTTTTGGGAGGCGAGTATCTCCTATGCGATGCACTAGTCCTTCTTTACTGCATCCCTCGCTCCCTCGCTTTGTCGAATTAAAACTGAAATTGCATCGCTATGAAATACTATGGGTTTTATGTCTTCTCCTTCTAAACCGAGTAACGTTACTATGGAAAATACAGGATTTTCTTTTGGGAGGCGAGTGTCTCCCTTCCGATGCACTATTCCTTCTTTACTGCATCCCTCACTCCCTCACATTGACGAATTAACACGGAAATTGCGCCGCTATGAAATACTATGCGTTCTATGACTTCTCCTTCTAAATCGAGTAACGTTTCTATGGAAACGACAGGATTTTCTTTTGGGAGGCGAGTATCTCCTATGCGATGCACGATTCCTTCTTTACTGCATCCCTCGCTCCCTCGCTTTGTCGAATTAAAACTGAAATTGCATCGCTAACAATTACTATGGGTTTTATGTCTTCACCTTCTAAACCGAGTAACGTTTCTATGGAAAATACAGGATTTTCTTTTGGGAGGCGAGTGTCTCCCTTCCGATGCACTATTCCTTCTTTACTGCATCCCTCGCTCCTTCACATTTACGAATTAACACGGAAATTTCGCCGCTATGAAATACTATGCGTTCTATGACTTCTCCTTCTAAAGCGAGTAACTTTCTATGGAAACGACAGGATTTTCTTTTAGGAGGCGAGTATCTCCTATGCGATGCACTATTCCGTCCTTACTGCATCCCTCGCTCCCTCGCTTTGTCGAATTAAAACTGAAATTGTATCGCTATGAAATACTATGGGTTTTACGTCTTCTCCTTCTAAACCCAGTAACGTTTCTATGGAAAATACAGGATTTTCTTTTGGGAGGCGAGTGTCTCCCTTCCGATGCACTATTCCTTCTTTACTGCATCCCTCGCTCCTTCACATTTACGAATTAACACGGAAATTGCGCCGCTATGAAATACTATGCGTTCTATGACTTCTCCTTCTAAATCGAGTAACGTTTCTATGGAAACGACAGCATTTTTATCTGGGAGGCGAGTATCTCCTATGCGATGCACTATTCCTACTTTACTGCTTATCTCACTCCCTCGCTTTGTCGAATTAAAACTGAAATTGCATCGCTATGAAATACTATGGGTTTTATGGCTTCTCCTTCTAAACCGAGTAACGTTACTATGGAAAATACAGGATTTTCTTTTGGGAGGCGGGTGTCTAACTTCCGATGCACTATTCCTTCTTTACTGCATCCCTCGCTCCCTCACATTGACGAATTAACACGGAAATTGCGCCGCTATGAAATACTATGCGTTCTATGACTTCTCCTTCTAAATCGAGTAACGTGTCTATGGAAAGACAGGATTTTCTTTAGGGAGGCGTCTATCTCCTATGCGATGCACTATTCCTAATTACTGCATCCCTCACTCCTTCGCTTTGTCGAATTAAAACTGAAATTGCATCGCAATTAAATACTATGGGATTTATGTCTTCTCCTTCTAAAACGAGTAACGTTTCTATGGAAAATACAGGATTTTCTTTTTGTATTCGAGTGTCTCCCTTCCGATGCACTGTTCCTTCTTTACTGCATCCCTCGCTCTCTCACATTGACGAATTAACACGGAAATAGCGCCCCTATAAAATACTATGCGTTCTGTGACTTCTCCTTCTAAATCGAGTAACGTGTCTATGGAAACGACAGTGTTTTCTTTTGGGAGGCGAGTATCTCCTATGCGATGAACTATTCCTTCTTTACTGCATCCCTCGGTCCCTCGCTTTGTCGAATTAAAACTGAAATTGCATCGCTATGAAATACTATGGGATTTATGTCTTCTCCTTCTAAACCGAGTAACGTTTCTATGTAAAATACAGGATTCTCCTTTGGGAGGCGAGTGTCTCCCTTCCGATGCACTATTCCTTTTTTACTGCATCCCTCGCTCCTTCACATTGACGAATTAACACGGAAATTGCGCCGCTATGAAATACTATGCGTTCTATGACTTCTCCTTCTAAATCGAGTAACGTATTTATGGAAACGACAGGATTTTCTATTGGGAGGCGAGTGTCTCCTATGCGATGCACTATTCCTTCTTTACTGCATCCCTCGCTCCCTCGCTTTGTCGAATTAAAACTGAAATTGCATCGCTATGAAATAATATGGGTTTTATGTCTTCTCCTTCTAAACCGAGTAACGTTTCTATGGAAAATACAGGATTTTCTTTTGGGAGGCGAGTGTCTCCCTTCCGATGCACTATTCCTTCTTTACTGCATCCCTCGCTCCCTCGCTTTGTCGAATTAAAACTGAAATTGCATCGCTATGAAATTCTATGGGTTTTACGTCTTCTCCTTCTAAACCGAGTAACTCTTTACTGCATCCCTCGCTCCCTCGCTTTGTCGAATTGAAACTGAAATTGCATCGCTATGAGATACTATGGCTTTTATGTCTTCACCTTCTAAACCGAGTAACGTTTCTATGGAAAATACAGGATTTTCTTTTGGGAGGCGAGTGTCTCCCTTCCGATGCACTATTCCTATTTTACTGCATCCTTCGCTCCTTCACATTGACGAATTAACACGGAAATTTCGCCGCTATGAAATACTATGCGTTCTATGACTTCTCCTTCTAAATCGAGTGACGTTTATATGGAAACGACACGATTTTCTTTTGGGAGGCGAGTATCTCCTATGCGATGAACTATTCCTTCTTTACTGCATCCCTCGCTCCCTCGCTTTGTCGAATTAAAACTGAAATTGCATCGCTATGAAATACTATGGGTTTTATGTCTTCTCCTTCTAAACCGAGTAACGTTTCTTTGACAAATACAGGATTTTCTTTTGGGAGGCGAGTGTCTCCATTCCGATGCACTATTCCTTCTTTACTGCATCCCTCGCTCCCTCACATTGACGAATTAACACGGAAATTGCGCAGCTGTGAAATACTATCCGTTCTATGACTTCTCCTTCTAAGTCGAGTAATATTTTCTATGGAAACGACAGGATTTTCTTTTGGGAGGCGAGTATCTCCTATACGATGAACTATTCCTTCTTTACTGCATCCCTCGCTCCCTCGCTTTGTCGAATTAAAACTGAAATTGCATCGCTATGAAATACTATGGGTTTTATGGCTTCTCCCTCTAAACCGAGTAACGTTACTATGGAAAATACAGGATTTTCTTTTGGGAGGCGAGTGTCTCCCTTCCGATGCACTATTCCTCCTTTACTGCATCCCTCGCTCCCTCACATTGACGAATTAACACGGAAATTGCGCCGCTATGAAATACTATGCGTTCTATGACTTCTCCTTCTAAATCGAGTAACGTGTCTATGGAAAGACAGGATTTTCTTTAGGGAGGCGTCTAACTCCTATGCGATGCACTATTCCTAATTACTGCATCCCTCACTCCCTCGCTTTGTCGAATTAAAACCGAAATTGCATCGCTATTAAATACTATGGGTTTTATGTCTTCTCCTTCTAAAACGAGTAACGTTCCTATGGAAAATACAGGGTTTTCTTTTTGTATTCGAGTGTCTCCCTTCCGATGCACTGTTCCTTCTTTACTGCATCCCTCGCTCTCTCACATTGACGAATTAACACGGAAATAGCGCCCCTATGAAATACTATGCGTTCTGTGACTTCTCCTTCTAAATCGAGTAACGTGTCTATGGAAACGACAGTGTTTTCTTTTGGGAGGCGAGTATCTCCTATGCGATGAACTATTCCTTCTTTTCTGCATCCCTCGGTCCCTCGCTTTGTCGAATTAAAACTGAAATTGCATCGCTATGAAATACTATGGGATTTATGTCTTCTCCTTCTAAACCGAGTAACGTTTCTATGTAAAATACAGGATTCTCCTTTGGGAGGAGAGTGTCTCCCTTCCGATGCACTATTCCTTTTTTACTGCATCCCTCGCTCCTTCACATTGACGAATTAACACGGAAATTGCGCCGCTATGAAATACTATGCGTTCTATGACTTCTCCTTCTAAATCGAGTAACGTTTTTATGGAAACGACAGGATTTTCTATTGGGAGGCGAGTGTCTCCTATGCGATGCACTATTCCTTCTTTACTGCATCCCTCGCTCCCTCGCTTGGTCGAATTAAAACTGAAATTGCATCGCTATGAAATAATATGGGTTTTATGTCTTCTCCTTCTAAACCGAGTAACGTTTCTATGGAAAATACAGGATTTTCTTTTGGGAGGCGAGTGTCTCCCTTCCGATGCACTATTCCTTCTTTACTGCATCCCTCGCTCCCTCGCTTTGTCGAATTAAAACTGAAATTGCATCGCTATGAAATTCTATGGGTTTTATGTCTTCTCCTTCTAAACCGAATAACTCTTTACTGCATCCCTCGCTCCCTCGCTTTGTCGAATTGAAACTGAAATTGCATCGCTATGAGATACTATGGGTTTTATGTCTTCACCTTCTAAACCGAGTAACGTTTCTATGGAAAATACAGGATTTCCTTTTGGGAGGCGAGTGTCTCCCTTCCGATGCACTATTCCTATTTTACTGCATCCTTCGCTCCTTCACATTGACGAATTAACACGGAAATTTCGCCGCTATGAAATACTATGCGTTCTATGACTTCTCCTTCTAAATCGAGTGACGTTTCTATGGAAACGACAGGATTTTCTTTTGGGAGGCGAGTATCTCCTATGCGATGCACTATCCCTTCTTTACTGCATCCCTCGCTCCCTCGCTTTGTCGAATTATAACTGAAATTGCATCGCTATGAAATACTATGGGTTTTATGTCTTCTCCTTCTAAACCGAGTAACGTTACTATGAAAAATACAGGATTTTCTTTTGGGAGGCGAGTGTCTCCCTTCCGATGCACTATTCCTTCTTTACTGCATTCCTCGCTCCTTCACATTTACGAATTAACACGGAAATTGTGCCGCTATGAAATACTATGCGTTCTATGACTTCTCCTTCTAAATCGAGTAACGTTTCTATGGAAACGACAGCATTTTTATCTGGGAGGCGAGTATCTCCTATGCGATGCACTATTCCTTCTTTACTGCTTCCCTCGCTCCCTCGCTTTGTCGAATTAAAACTGAAATTGCATCGCTATGAAATACTATGGGTTTTATGGCTTCTCCTTCTAAACCGAGTAACGTTACTATGGAAAATACAGGATTTTCTTTTGGGAGGCGAGTGTCTCCCTTCCGATGCACTATTCCTTCTTTACTGCATCCCTCGCTCCCTCACATTGACGAATTAACACGGAAACTGCGCCGCTATGAATTACTATGCGTTCTATGACTTCTCCTTCTAAACCGAGTAACGTTTCTATGGAAACGAAAGGATTTTCTTTTGGGAGGCGAGTATCTCCTATGCGATGCACTATTCCGTCTTTACTGCATCCCTCGCTCCCCTGCTTTGTCGAATTAAAACTGAAATTGTATCGCTATGAAATACTATGGGTTTTACGTCTTCTCCTTCTAAACCGAGTAACGTTTCTATGGAAAATACAGGATTTTCTTTTGGGAGGCGAGTGTCTCCCTTCCGATGCACTTTTCCTTTTTTTACTGCATCCCTCGCTCCTTCACATTTACGAATAAACACGGAAATTGCGCCGCTATGAAATACTATGCGTTCTATGACTTCTCCTTCTAAATCGAGTAACGTTTCTATGGAAACGACAGCATTTTTATCTGGGAGGCGAGTATCTCCTATGCGATGCACTATTCCTACTTTACTGCTTATCTCGCTCCCTCGCTTTGTCGAATTAAAACTGAAATTGCATCGCTATGAAATACTATGGGTTTTATGGCTTCTCCCTCTAAACCGAGTAACGTTACTATGGAAAATACAGGATTTTCTTTTGGGAGGCGAGTGTCTCCCTTCCGATGCACTATTCCTCCTTTACTGCATCCCTCGCTCCCTCACATTGACGAATTAACACGGAAATTGCGCCGCTATGAAATACTATGCGTTCTATGACTTCTCCTTCTAAATCAAGTAACGTTTTTATGGAAACGACAGGATTTTCTATTGGGAGGCGAGTGTCTCCTATGCGATGCACTATTCCTTCTTTACTGCATCCCTCGCTCCCTCGCTTTGTCGAATTAAAACTGAAATTGCATCGCTATGAAATAATATGGGTTTTATGTCTTCTCCTTCTAAACCGAGTAACGTTTCTATGGAAAATACAGGATTTTCTTTTGGGAGGCGAGTGTCTCCCTTCCGATGCACTATTCCTTCTTTACTGCATCCCTCGCTCCCTCGCTTTGTCGAATTAAAACTGAAATTGCATCGCTATGAAATTCTATGGGTTTTACGTCTTCTCCTTCTAAACCGAGTAACTCTTTACTGCATCCCTCGCTCCCTCGCTTTGTCGAATTGAAACTGAAATTGCATCGCTATGAAATACTATGGGCTTTATGTCTTCTCCTTCTAAACCGAGTAACGTTTCTTTGACAAATACAGGATTTTCTTTTGGGAGGCGAGTGTCTCCATTCCGATGCACTATTCCTTCTTTACTGCATCCCTCGCTCCCTCACATTGACGAATTAACACGGAAATTGCGCAGCTGTGAAATACTATCCGTTCTATGACTTCTCCTTCTAAGTCGAGTAACATTTTCTATGGAAACGACAGGATTTTCTTTTGGGAGGCGAGTATCTCCTATACGATGAACTATTCCTTCTTTACTGCATCCCTCGCTCCCTCGCTTTGTCGAATTAAAACTGAAATTGCATCGCTATGAAATACTATGGGTTTTATGGCTTCTCCCTCTAAACCGAGTAACGTTACTATGGAAAATACAGGATTTTCTTTTGGGAGGCGAGAGTCTCCCTTCCGATGCACTATTCCTCCTTTACTGCATCCCTCGCTCCCTCACATTGACGAATTAACACGGAAATTGCGCCGCTATGAGATACTATGCGTTCTATGACTTCTCCTTCTAAATCGAGTAACGTGTCTATGGAAAGACAGGATTTTCTTTAGGGAGGCGTCTAACTCCTATGCGATGCACTATTCCTAATTACTGCATCCCTCACTCCCTCGCTTTGTCGAATTAAAACTGAAATTGCATCGCTATTAAATACTATGGGTTTTATGTCTTCCCCTTCTAAAACGAGTAACGTTCCTATGGAAAATACAGGATTTTCTTTTTGTATTCGAGTGTCTCCCTTCCGATGCACTGTTCCTTCTTTACTGCATCCCTCGCTCTCTCACATTGACGAATTAACACGGAAATAGCGCCCCTATGAAATACTATGCGTTCTGTGACTTCTCCTTCTAAATCGAATAACGTGTCTATGGAAACGACAGTGTTTTCTTTTGGGAGGCGAGTATCTCCTATGCGATGAACTATTCCTTCTTTTCTGCATCCCTCGGTCCCTCGCTTTGTCGAATTAAAACTGAAATTGCATCGCTATGAAATACTATGGGATTTATGTCTTCTCCTTCTAAACCGAGTAACGTTTCTATGTAAAATACAGGATTCTCCTTTGGGAGGAGAGTGTCTCCCTTCCGATGCACTATTCCTTTTTTACTGCATCCCTCGCTCCTTCACATTGACGAATTAACACGGAAATTGCGCCGCTATGAAATACTATGCGTTCTATGACTTCTCCTTCTAAATCGAGTAACGTTTTTATGGAAACGACAGGATTTACTATTGGGAGGCGAGTGTCTCCTATGCGATGCACTATTCCTTCTTTACTGCATCCCTCGCTCCCTCGCTTGGTCGAATTCAAACTGAAATTGCATCGCTATGAAATAATATGGGTTTTATGTCTTCTCCTTCTAAACCGAGTAACGTTTCTATGGAAAATACAGGATTTTCTTTTGGGAGGCGAGTGTCTCCCTTCCGATGCACTATTCCTTCTTTACTGCATCCCTCGCTCCCTCGCTTTGTCGAATTAAAACTGAAATTGCATCGCTATGAAATTCTATGGGTTTTATGTCTTCTCCTTCTAAACCGAATAACTCTTTACTGCATCCCTCGCTCCCTCGCTTTGTCGAATTGAAACTGAAATTGCATCGCTATGAGATACTATGGGTTTTATGTCTTCACCTTCTAAACCGAGTAACGTTTCTATGGAAAATACAGGATTTCCTTTTGGGAGGCGAGTGTCTCCCTTCCGATGCACTATTCCTATTTTACTGCATCCTTCGCTCCTTCACATTGACGAATTAACACGGAAATTTCGCCGCTATGAAATACTATGCGTTCTATGACTTCTCCTTCTAAATCGAGTGACGTTTCTATGGAAACGACAGGATTTTCTTTTGGGAGGCGAGTATCTCCTATGCGATGAACTATTCCTCCTTTACTGCATCCCTCGCTCCCTCGCTTTGTCGAATTAAAACTGAAATTGCATCGCTATGAAATACTATGGGTTTTATGTCTTCTCCTTCTAAACCGAGTAACGTTTCTTTGACAAATACAGGATTTTCTTTTGGGAGGCGAGAGTCTCCATTCCGATGCACTATTCCTTCTTTACTGCATCCCTCGCTCCCTCACATTGACGAATTAACACGGAAATTGCGCAGCTGTGAAATACTATCCGTTCTATGACTTCTCCTTCTAAGCCGAGTAACGTTTCTATGGAAACGACAGGATTTTCTTTTGGGAGGCGAGTATCTCCTATACGATGAACTATTCCTTCTTTACTGCATCCCTCGCTTCCTCGCTTTGTCGAATTAAAACTGAAATTTCAACGCTATGAAATACTATGGGCTTTATGACTTCTCCTTCTAAACCGAGTAACGTTTCTATGGAAAATACAGGATTTTCTTTCGGGAGGCGAGTGTCTCCCTTCCGATGCACTATTCCTCCTTTACTGCATCCCTCGCTCCCTCACATTGACGAATTAACACGGAAATTGCGCCGCTATGAAATACTATGCGTTCTATGACTTCTCCTTCTAAATCGAGTAACGTGTCTATGGAAAGACAGGATTTTCTTTAGGGAGGCGTCTAACTCCTATGCGATGCACTATTCCTAATTACTGCATCCCTCACTCCCTCGCTTTGTCGAATTAAAACTGAAATTGCATCGCTATTAAATACTATGGGTTTTATGTCTTCTCCTTCTAAAACGAGTAACGTTCCTATGGAAAATACAGGATTTTCTTTTTGTATTCGAGTGTCTCCCTTCCGATGCACTGTTCCTTCTTTACTGCATCCCTCGCTCTCTCACATTGACGAATTAACACGGAAATAGCGCCCCTATGAAATACTATGCGTTCTGTGACTTCTCCTTCTAAATCGAATAACGTGTCTATGGAAACGACAGTGTTTTCTTTTGGGAGGCGAGTATCTCCTATGCGATGAACTATTCCTTCTTTTCTGCATCCCTCGGTCCCTCGCTTTGTCGAATTAAAACTGAAATTGCATCGCTATGAAATACTATGGGATTTATGTCTTCTCCTTCTAAACCGAGTAACGTTTCTATGTAAAATACAGGATTCTCCTTTGGGAGGAGAGTGTCTCCCTTCCGATGCACTATTCCTTTTTTACTGCATCCCTCGCTCCTTCACATTGACGAATTAACACGGAAATTGCGCCGCTATGAAATACTATGCGTTCTATGACTTCTCCTTCTAAATCGAGTAACGTTTTTATGGAAACGACAGGATTTACTATTGGGAGGCGAGTGTCTCCTATGCGATGCACTATTCCTTCTTTACTGCATCCCTCGCTCCCTCGCTTGGTCGAATTCAAACTGAAATTGCATCGCTATGAAATAATATGGGTTTTATGTCTTCTCCTTCTAAACCGAGTAACGTTTCTATGGAAAATACAGGATTTTCTTTTGGGAGGCGAGTGTCTCCCTTCCGATGCACTATTCCTTCTTTACTGCATCCCTCGCTCCCTCGCTTTGTCGAATTAAAACTGAAATTGCATCGCTATGAAATTCTATGGGTTTTATGTCTTCTCCTTCTAAACCGAATAACTCTTTACTGCATCCCTCGCTCCCTCGCTTTGTCGAATTGAAACTGAAATTGCATCGCTATGAGATACTATGGGTTTTATGTCTTCACCTTCTAAACCGAGTAACGTTTCTATGGAAAATACAGGATTTCCTTTTGGGAGGCGAGTGTCTCCCTTCCGATGCACTATTCCTATTTTACTGCATCCTTCGCTCCTTCACATTGACGAATTAACACGGAAATTTCGCCGCTATGAAATACTATGCGTTCTATGACTTCTCCTTCTAAATCGAGTGACGTTTCTATGGAAACGACAGGATTTTCTTTTGGGAGGCGAGTATCTCCTATGCGATGAACTATTCCTCCTTTACTGCATCCCTCGCTCCCTCGCTTTGTCGAATTAAAACTGAAATTGCATCGCTATGAAATACTATGGGTTTTATGTCTTCTCCTTCTAAACCGAGTAACGTTTCTTTGACAAATACAGGATTTTCTTTTGGGAGGCGAGAGTCTCCATTCCGATGCACTATTCCTTCTTTACTGCATCCCTCGCTCCCTCACATTGACGAATTAACACGGAAATTGCGCAGCTGTGAAATACTATCCGTTCTATGACTTCTCCTTCTAAGCCGAGTAACGTTTCTATGGAAACGACAGGATTTTCTTTTGGGAGGCGAGTATCTCCTATACGATGAACTATTCCTTCTTTACTGCATCCCTCGCTCCCTCGCTTTGTCGAATTAAAACTGAAATTTCAACGCTATGAAATACTATGGGCTTTATGACTTCTCCTTCTAAACCGAGTAACGTTTCTATGGAAAATACAGGATTTTCTTTCGGGAGGCGAGTGTCTCCCTTCCGATGCACTATTCCTTCTTTACTGCATCCCTCGCTCCCTCACATTGAAGAATTAACACGGAATTTGCGCCGCTATGAAATACTATGCGTTCTATGACTTCTCCTTCTAAATCGAGTAACGTTTCTATGGAAACGACAGGATTTTCATTTGGGAGGCGAGTATCTCCTATGCGATGAACTATTCCTTCTTTACTGCATCCCTCGCTCCCTCGCTTTGTCAATTTAAAACTGAAATTGCACCGCTATGAAATACTATGGGTTATATGTCTTCTCCTTCTAAACCGAGTAACGTTTCTTTGAAAATTACAGGATTTTCTTTTGGGAGGCGAGTGTCTCCATTCCGATGCACTATTCCTTCTTTACTGCATCCCTCGCTCCCTCACATTGACGAATTAACACGGAAATTGCGCCGCTGTGAAATACTATCCGTTCTATGACTTCTCCTTCTAAGTCGAGTAACGTTTATATGGAAACGACAGGATTTTCTTTTGGGAGGCGAGTATCTCCTATACGATGATCTATTCCTTCTTTACTGCATCCCTCGCTCCCTCGCTTTGTCGAATTAAAACTGAAATTTCAACGCTATGAAATACTATGGGCTTTATGTCTTCTCCTTCTAAACCGAGTAACGTTTCTATGGAAAATACAGGAGTTTCTTTTGGGAGGCGAGTGTCTCCCTTCCGATGCACTATTCCTATTTTACTGCATCCCTCGCTGTTTCACATTGACGAATTAACACGGAAATTGCGCCGCTATGAAATACTATGCGTTCTATGACTTCTCCTTCTAAATCGAGTAACGTTTCTATGGAAACGACAGGATTTTCTTTTGGGAGGCGAGTATCTCCTATGCGATGCACTATCCCTTCTTTACTGCATCCCTCGTTCCCTCGCTTTGTCGAATTAAAACTGAAATTGCATTTCTATGAAATACTATGGGTTTTATGTCTTCTCCTTCTAAACCGAGTAAATCTTTACTGCATCCCTCGCTCCCTCGCTTTGTCGAATTAAAACTGAAATTGCATCGCTATGAAATTCTATGGGTTTTATGTCTTCTCCTTCTAAACCGAATAACTCTTTACTGCATCCCTCGCTCCCTCGCTTTGTCGAATTGAAACTGAAATTGCATCGCTATGAGATACTATGGGTTTTATGTCTTCACCTTCTAAACCGAGTAACGTTTCTATGGAAAATACAGGATTTCCTTTTGGGAGGCGAGTGTCTCCCTTCCGATGCACTATTCCTATTTTACTGCATCCTTCGCTCCTTCACATTGACGAATTAACACGGAAATTTCGCCGCTATGAAATACTATGCGTTCTATGACTTCTCCTTCTAAATCGAGTGACGTTTCTATGGAAACGACAGGATTTTCTTTTGGGAGGCGAGTATCTCCTATGCGATGAACTATTCCTCCTTTACTGCATCCCTCGCTCCCTCGCTTTGTCGAATTAAAACTGAAATTGCATCGCTATGAAATACTATGGGTTTTATGTCTTCTCCTTCTAAACCGAGTAACGTTTCTTTGACAAATACAGGATTTTCTTTTGGGAGGCGAGAGTCTCCATTCCGATGCACTATTCCTTCTTTACTGCATCCCTCGCTCCCTCACATTGACGAATTAACACGGAAATTGCGCAGCTGTGAAATACTATCCGTTCTATGACTTCTCCTTCTAAGCCGAGTAACGTTTCTATGGAAACGACAGGATTTTCTTTTGGGAGGCGAGTATCTCCTATACGATGAACTATTCCTTCTTTACTGCATCCCTCGCTCCCTCGCTTTGTCGAATTAAAACTGAAATTTCAACGCTATGAAATACTATGGGCTTTATGACTTCTCCTTCTAAACCGAGTAACGTTTCTATGGAAAATACAGGATTTTCTTTCGGGAGGCGAGTGTCTCCCTTCCGATGCACTATTCCTTCTTTACTGCATCCCTCGCTCCCTCACATTGAAGAATTAACACGGAATTTGCGCCGCTATGAAATACTATGCGTTCTATGACTTCTCCTTCTAAATCGAGTAACGTTTCTATGGAAACGACAGGATTTTCATTTGGGAGGCGAGTATCTCCTATGCGATGAACTATTCCTTCTTTACTGCATCCCTCGCTCCCTCGCTTTGTCAATTTAAAACTGAAATTGCACCGCTATGAAATACTATGGGTTATATGTCTTCTCCTTCTAAACCGAGTAACGTTTCTTTGAAAAATACAGGATTTTCTTTTGGGAGGCGAGTGTCTCCATTCCGATGCACTATTCCTTCTTTACTGCATCCCTCGCTCCCTCACATTGACGAATTAACACGGAAATTGCGCCGCTGTGAAATACTATCCGTTCTATGACTTCTCCTTCTAAGTCGAGTAACGTTTATATGGAAACGACAGGATTTTCTTTTGGGAGGCGAGTATCTCCTATACGATGATCTATTCCTTCTTTACTGCATCCCTCGCTCCCTCGCTTTGTCGAATTAAAACTGAAATTTCAACGCTATGAAATACTATGGGCTTTATGTCTTCTCCTTCTAAACCGAGTAACGTTTCTATGGAAAATACAGGAGTTTCTTTTGGGAGGCGAGTGTCTCCCTTCCGATGCACTATTCCTATTTTACTGCATCCCTCGCTGTTTCACATTGACGAATTAACACGGAAATTGCGCCGCTATGAAATACTATGCGTTCTATGACTTCTCCTTCTAAATCGAGTAACGTTTCTATGGAACCGACAGGATTTTCTTTTGGGAGGCGAGTATCTCCTATGCGATGCACTATTCCTTCTTTACTGCATCCCTCGTTCCCTCGCTTTGTCGAATTAAAACTGAAATTGCATTTCTATGAAATACTATGGGTTTTATGTCTTCTCCTTCTAAACCGAGTAAATCTTTACTGCATCCCTCGCTCCCTCGCTTTGTCGAATTGAAACTGAAATTGCATCACTATGAAATACTATGGGTTTTATGTCTTCTCCTTCTAAACCGAGTAACGTTTCTATGGAAAATACAGGATTTTCTTTTGGGAGGCGAGTGTCTCCCTTCCGATGCACTATTCCTATTTTACTGCATCCCTCGCTCCTTCACATTGACGGATTAACACGGAAATTGCGCCGCTATGAAATACTACGCGTTCTATGACTTCACCTTCTAAATCGAGTAACGTTTCTATGGAAACGACAGGATTTTCTTTTGGGAGGCGAGTATCTCCAATGCGATGAACTATTCCTTCTTTACTGCTTCCCTCGCTCCCTCGCTTTGTCAAATTAAAACTGAAATTGCACCGCTATGAAATACTATGGGTTATATGTCTTCTCCTTCTAAACCGAGTAACGTTTCGATGGAAAATACGGGATTTTCTTTTGGGAAGCGAGTGTCTCCCTTCCGATGCACTATTCCTTCTTTAGTGCATCCCTCGCTCCCTCACATTGACGAATTAACATGGAAATTGCGCCGCTATGAAATACTATGCGTTCTATGACTTCTCCTTCTAAATCGAGTAACGTTTCTATGGAAACGACAGGATTTTCTTTTGGGAGGCGAGTATCTCCTATGCGATGAACTATTCCTTTTTTACTGCATCCCTCGCTCCCTCGCTTTGTCGAATGAAAACTGAAATTGCATCGCTATGATAAATTATGGGTTTTATGTCTTCTCCTTCTGAACCGAGTATCATTTCTATGGAAAATACAGGATTTTCTTTTGGGAGGCGAGTGTCTCCCTTCCGATGCACTATTCCTATTTTACTGCATCCCTCGCTCCTTCACATTGACGAATTAACACGGAAATTGCGCCGCTATGAAATACTATGTGTTCTATGACTTCTCCTTCTAAATCGAGTTACGTTTCTATGGAAACGACAGGATTTTCTTTTGGGAGGCGAGTATCTCCTATGCGATGCACTATTCCTTCTTTACTGCATCCCTCGCTCCCTCGCTTTGTCGAATTAAAACTGAAATTGCATCGCTATGAAATACTACGGGTTTCATGTCTTCTCCTTCTAAACCGAGTAACTCTTTACAGCATCCCTCGCTCCCTCGCTTTGTCGAATTGAAACTGAAATTGCATCGCTATGAAACACTATGGGTTTTATGTCTTCACCTTCTAAACCGAGTAACGTTCATATGGAAAATACAGGATTTTCTTTTGGGAGGCGAGTGTCTCCCTTCCGATGCACTATTCCTATTTTACTGCATCCTTCACTCTTTCACATTGACGAATTAACATGGAAATTGCGCCGCTATAAAATACTATGCGTTCTATGACTTCTCCTTCTAAATCGAGTAACGTTTCTATGGAAACGACAGGATTTTCTTTTGGTAGGCGAGTTTCTCCTATGCGATGAACTATTCCTTCTGTACTGCATCCCTCGCTCCCTCGGTTTGTCGAATTAAAACTGAAATTCCATCGCTATGAAATACTATGGGCTTTATGTCTTCTCCTTCTAAACCGAGAAACGTTTCTTTGAAAAATAGAGGATTTTCTTTTGGGAGGAGAGTGTCTCCATTCCGATGCACTATTCCTTCTTTACTGCATCCCTCGCTCCCTCACATTGACGAATTAACACGGAAATTGCGCCGCTGTGAAATACTATCCGTTCTATGACTTCACCTTCTGAGTCGAGTAACGTTTCTATGGAAACGACAGGATTTTCTTTTGGGAGGCGAGTATCTCCTATACATTGAACTATTCCTTCTTTACTGCATCCCTCGCTCCCTCGCTTTGTCGAATTAAAACTGAAATTTCAACGCTATGAAATGCTATGGGCTTTATGTCTTCTCCTTATAAACCGAGTAACGTTTCTATGGAAAATACAGGATTTTCTTTTGCGAGGCGAGTGTCTCCCTTCCGATGCACTATTCCTTCTTTACTGCATCCCTCGCTCCCTCAAATTGACGAATTAACACGGAAATTGCGCCGCTATGAAATACTATGCGTTCTATGACTTCTCCTTCTAAATCGAGTAACGTTTGTATGGAAACGACAGGATTTTCTTTTGGGAGGCGAGTATCTCCTATGCGATGAGCTATTATTTCTTTTCTGCATCCCTCGCTCCCTCGCTTTGTCAAATTGAAACAAAGTGCATCGCTATGAAATACTATGGGTTTTATGTCTTCTCCTTCTAAACCGAGTAACGTTTCTATGGAAAATACAGGATTTTCCTTTGGGAGGCGAGTGTCTCCCTTCCGATGCACTATTCCTTCTTTACTGCATCCCTCGCTCCCTCACATTGACGAATTAACACGGAAATTGCGCCGATATGAAATACTATGCGTTTTATGACTTCTCATTCTAAATCGAGTAACGTTTCTATGGAAACGACAGGATTTTCATTTGGGAGGCGAGTATCTCCTATGTGATGAACTATTCCTTCTTTACTGCATCCCTCGCTCCCTCGCTTTGTCGAATTAAAACTGAAATTGCATTGCTATGGGATACTATGGGTTTTATGTCTTCTCCTTCTAAACCGAGTAACGTTTCTATGAAAAATACAGGATTTTCTTTTGGGAGGCGAGTGTCTCCCTTCCGATGCACTATTCCTTCTTTACTGCATCCCTCGCTCCCTCACATTGACGAATTAACACGGAAATTGCGCCGCTGTGAAATATTATGCGTTCTATGACTTCTCCTTCTAAATCGAGTAACGTTTCTATGGAAACGACAGGATTTTCTATTGGGAGGCGACTATCTCCTATGCCATGCACTATTCCTTCTTTACTGCTACTCTCGCTCCCTCGCTATGTCGAATTAAAACTGAAATTGCATCGCTATGAAATAATATGGGTTTTATGTCTTCTCCTTCTAAACCCAGTAATGTTTCTATGGAAAATACTTAATTTTCTTTTGGGAGGCGAGTGTCACCCTACCGATGCACTATTCCTTCTTTACTGCATCCCTCGCTCCCTCACATTGACGAATTAACACGGAAATTGCGCCGCTATGAAATACCATGGGTTTTATGTCTTCTCCTTCTAAACCGAGTAACTCTTTACTGCATCCCTCGCTCCCTCGCTTTGTCGAATTGAAACTGAAATTGCATCGCTATGAAATACTATGGGTTTTATGTCTTCTCCTCCTAAACCGTGTAACGTTTCTATGGAAAATACAGGTTTTTCTTAGGGGAGGCGAGTGTCTCCCTTCCGATGCACTATTCCTTCTTTACTGCATCCCTCGCTCCCTCACATTGTCGATTTAACACGGAAATTGCGCCGCTATGAAATACTATGCGTTTTATGACTTCTCCTTCTAAATCGAGTGACGTTTATATGGAAACGACACGATTTTCTTTTGGGAGGCGAGTATCTCCTATGCGATGAACTATTCCTTCTTTACTGCATCCCTCGCTCCCTCGCTTTGTCGAATTAAAACTGAAATTGCATCGCTATGAAATACTATGGGTTTTATGTCTTCTCCTTCTAATCCGAGTAACGTTTCTTTGACAAATACAGGATTTTCTTTTGGGAGGCGAGTGTCTCCATTCCGATGCACTATTCCTTCTTTACTGCATCCCTCGCTCCCTCACATTGACGAATTAACACGGAAATTGCGCAGCTGTGAAATACTATCCGTTCTATGACTTCTCCTTCTAAGTCGAGTAACATTTTCTATGGAAACGACAGGATTTTCTTTTGGGAGGCGAGTATCTCCTATACGATGAACTATTCCTTCTTTACTGCATCCCTCGCTCCCTCGCTTTGTCGAATTAAAACTGAAATTGCATCGCTATGAAATACTATGGGTTTTATGGCTTCTCCCTCTAAACCGAGTAACGTTACTATGGAAAATACAGGATTTTCTTTTGGGAGGCGAGTGTCTCCCTTCCGATGCACTATTCCTCCTTTACTGCATCCCTCGCTCCCTCACATTGACGAATTAACACGGAAATTGCGCCGCTATGAAATACTATGCGTTCTATGACTTCTCCTTCTAAATCGAGTAACGTGTCTATGGAAAGACAGGATTTTCTTTAGGGAGGCGTCTAACTCCTATGCGATGCACTATTCCTAATTACTGCATCCCTCACTCCCTCGCTTTGTCGAATTAAAACTGAAATTGCATCGCTATTAAATACTATGCGTTTTATGACTTCTCCTTCTAAATCGAGTGACGTTTATATGGAAACGACACGATTTTCTTTTGGGAGGCGAGTATCTCCTATGCGATGAACTATTCCTTCTTTACTGCATCCCTCGCTCCCTCGCTTTGTCGAATTAAAACTGAAATTGCATCGCTATTAAATACTATGGGTTTTATGTCTTCACCTTCTAAACCGAGTAACGTTCATATGGAAAATACAGGATTTTCTTTTGGGAGGCGAGTGTCTCCCTTCCGATGCACTATTCCTATTTTACTGCATCCTTCACTCTTTCACATTGACGAATTAACATGGAAATTGCGCCGCTATAAAATACTATGCGTTCTATGACTTCTCCTTCTAAATCGAGTAACGTTTCTATGGAAACGACAGGATTTTCTTTTGGTAGGCGAGTTTCTCCTATGCGATGAACTATTCCTTCTGTACTGCATCCCTCGCTCCCTCGGTTTGTCGAATTAAAACTGAAATTCCATCGCTATGAAATACTATGGGCTTTATGTCTTCTCCTTCTAAACCGAGAAACGTTTCTTTGAAAAATAGAGGATTTTCTTTTGGGAGGAGAGTGTCTCCATTCCGATGCACTATTCCTTCTTTACTGCATCCCTCGCTCCCTCACATTGACGAATTAACACGGAAATTGCGCCGCTGTGAAATACTATCCGTTCTATGACTTCACCTTCTGAGTCGAGTAACGTTTCTATGGAAACGACAGGATTTTCTTTTGGGAGGCGAGTATCTCCTATACATTGAACTATTCCTTCTTTACTGCATCCCTCGCTCCCTCGCTTTGTCGAATTAAAACTGAAATTTCAACGCTATGAAATGCTATGGGCTTTATGTCTTCTCCTTATAAACCGAGTAACGTTTCTATGGAAAATACAGGATTTACTTTTGCGAGGCGAGTGTCTCCCTTCCGATGCACTATTCCTTCTTTACTGCATCCCTCGCTCCCTCAAATTGACGAATTAACACGGAAATTGCGCCGCTATGAAATACTATGCGTTCTATGACTTCTCCTTCTAAATCGAGTAACGTTTGTATGGAAACGACAGGATTTTCTTTTGGGAGGCGAGTATCTCCTATGCGATGAGCTATTATTTCTTTTCTGCATCCCTCGCTCCCTCGCTTTGTCAAATTGAAACAAAGTGCATCGCTATGAAATACTATGGGTTTTATGTCTTCTCCTTCTAAACCGAGTAACGTTTCTATGGAAAATACAGGATTTTCCTTTGGGAGGCGAGTGTCTCCCTTCCGATGCACTATTCCTTCTTTACTGCATCCCTCGCTCCCTCACATTGACGAATTAACACGGAAATTGCGCCGATATGAAATACTATGCGTTTTATGACTTCTCATTCTAAATCGAGTAACGTTTCTATGGAAACGACAGGATTTTCATTTGGGAGGCGAGTATCTCCTATGCGATGAACTATTCCTTCTTTACTGCATCCCTCGCTCCCTCGCTTTGTCGAATTAAAACTGAAATTGCATTGCTATGGGATACTATGGGTTTTATGTCTTCTCCTTCTAAACCGAGTAACGTTTCTATGAAAAATACAGGATTTTCTTTTGGGAGGCGAGTGTCTCCCTTCCGATGCACTATTCCTTCTTTACTGCATCCCTCGCTCCCTCACATTGACGAATTAACACGGAAATTGCGCCGCTGTGAAATATTATGCGTTCTATGACTTCTCCTTCTAAATCGAGTAACGTTTCTATGGAAACGACAGGATTTTCTATTGGGAGGCGACTATCTCCTATGCCATGCACTATTCCTTCTTTACTGCTACTCTCGCTCCCTCGCTATGTCGAATTAAAACTGAAATTGCATCGCTATGAAATAATATGGGTTTTATGTCTTCTCCTTCTAAACCCAGTAATGTTTCTATGGAAAATACTTAATTTTCTTTTGGGAGGCGAGTGTCACCCTACCGATGCACTATTCCTTCTTTACTGCATCCCTCGCTCCCTCACATTGACGAATTAACACGGAAATTGCGCCGCTATGAAATACCATGGGTTTTATGTCTTCTCCTTCTAAACCGAGTAACTCTTTACTGCATCCCTCGCTCCCTCGCTTTGTCGAATTGAAACTGAAATTGCATCGCTATGAAATACTATGGGTTTTATGTCTTCTCCTCCTAAACCGTGTAACGTTTCTATGGAAAATACAGGTTTTTCTTAGGGGAGGCGAGTGTCTCCCTTCCGATGCACTATTCCTTCTTTACTGCATCCCTCGCTCCCTCACATTGTCGATTTAACACGGAAATTGCGCCGCTATGAAATACTATGCGTTTTATGACTTCTCCTTCTAAATCGAGTGACGTTTATATGGAAACGACACGATTTTCTTTTGGGAGGCGAGTATCTCCTATGCGATGAACTATTCCTTCTTTACTGCATCCCTCGCTCCCTCGCTTTGTCGAATTAAAACTGAAATTGCATCGCTATGAAATACTATGGGTTTTATGTCTTCTCCTTCTAATCCGAGTAACGTTTCTTTGACAAATACAGGATTTTCTTTTGGGAGGCGAGTGTCTCCATTCCGATGCACTATTCCTTCTTTACTGCATCCCTCGCTCCCTCACATTGACGAATTAACACGGAAATTGCGCAGCTGTGAAATACTATCCGTTCTATGACTTCTCCTACTAAGTCGAGTAACATTTTCTATGGAAACGACAGGATTTTCTTTTGGGAGGCGAGTATCTCCTATACGATGAACTATTCCTTCTTTACTGCATCCCTCGCTCCCTCGCTTTGTCGAATTAAAACTGAAATTGCATCGCTATGAAATACTATGGGTTTTATGGCTTCTCCCTCTAAACCGAGTAACGTTACTATGGAAAATACAGGATTTTCTTTTGGGAGGCGAGTGTCTCCCTTCCGATGCACTATTCCTCCTTTACTGCATCCCTCGCTCCCTCACATTGACGAATTAACACGGAAATTGCGCCGCTATGAAATACTATGCGTTCTATGACTTCTCCTTCTAAATCGAGTAACGTGTCTATGGAAAGACAGGATTTTCTTTAGGGAGGCGTCTAACTCCTATGCGATGCACTATTCCTAATTACTGCATCCCTCACTCCCTCGCTTTGTCGAATTAAAACTGAAATTGCATCGCTATTAAATACTATGGGTTTTATGTCTTCTCCTTCTAAAACGAGTAACGTTCCTATGGAAAATACAGGGTTTTCTTTTTGTATTCGAGTGTCTCCCTTCCGATGCACTGTTCCTTCTTTACTGCATCCCTCGCTCTCTCACATTGACGAATTAACACGGAAATAGCGCCCCTATGAAATACTATGCGTTCTGTGACTTCTCCTTCTAAATCGAGTAACGTGTCTATGGAAACGACAGTGTTTTCTTTTGGGAGGCGAGTATCTCCTATGCGATGAACTATTCCTTCTTTTCTGCATCCCTCGGTCCCTCGCTTTGTCGAATTAAAACTGAAATTGCATCGCTATGAAATACTATGGGATTTATGTCTTCTCCTTCTAAACCGAGTAACGTTTCTTTGAAAAATAGAGGATTTTCTTTTGGGAGGAGAGTGTCTCCATTCCGATGCACTATTCCTTCTTTACTGCATCCCTCGCTCCCTCACATTGACGAATTAACACGGAAATTGCGCCGCTGTGAAATACTATCCGTTCTATGACTTCACCTTCTGAGTCGAGTAACGTTTCTATGGAAACGACAGGATTTTCTTTTGGGAGGCGAGTATCTCCTATACATTGAACTATTCCTTCTTTACTGCATCCCTCGCTCCCTCGCTTTGTCGAATTAAAACTGAAATTTCAACGCTATGAAATGCTATGGGCTTTATGTCTTCTCCTTATAAACCGAGTAACGTTTCTATGGAAAATACAGGATTTTCTTTTGCGAGGCGAGTGTCTCCCTTCCGATGCACTATTCCTTCTTTACTGCATCCCTCGCTCCCTCAAATTGACGAATTAACACGGAAATTGCGCCGCTATGAAATACTATGCGTTCTATGACTTCTCCTTCTAAATCGAGTAACGTTTGTATGGAAACGACAGGATTTTCTTTTGGGAGGCGAGTATCTCCTATGCGATGAGCTATTATTTCTTTTCTGCATCCCTCGCTCCCTCGCTTTGTCAAATTGAAACAAAGTGCATCGCTATGAAATACTATGGGTTTTATGTCTTCTCCTTCTAAACCGAGTAACGTTTCTATGGAAAATACAGGATTTTCCTTTGGGAGGCGAGTGTCTCCCTTCCGATGCACTATTCCTTCTTTACTGCATCCCTCGCTCCCTCACATTGACGAATTAACACGGAAATTGCGCCGCTATGAAATACCGTGGGTTTTATGTCTTCTCCTTCTAAACCGAGTAACTCTTTACTGCATCCCTCGCTCCCTCGCTTTGTCGAATTGAAACTGAAATTGCATCGCTATGAAATACTATGGGTTTTATGTCTTCTCCTCCTAAACCGTGTAACGTTTCTATGGAAAATACAGGTTTTTCTTAGGGGAGGCGAGTGTCTCCCTTCCGATGCACTATTCCTTCTTTACTGCATCCCTCGCTCCCTCACATTGTCGATTTAACACGGAAATTGCGCCGCTATGAAATACTATGCGTTTTATGACTTCTCCTTCTAAATCGAGTGACGTTTATATGGAAACGACACGATTTTCTTTTGGGAGGCGAGTATCTCCTATGCGATGAACTATTCCTTCTTTACTGCATCCCTCGCTCCCTCGCTTTGTCGAATTAAAACTGAAATTGCATCGCTATGAAATACTATGGGTTTTATGTCTTCTCCTTCTAAACCGAGTAACGTTTCTTTGACAAATACAGGATTTTCTTTTGGGAGGCGAGTGTCTCCATTCCGATGCACTATTCCTTCTTTACTGCATCCCTCGCTCCCTCACATTGACGAATTAACACGGAAATTGCGCAGCTGTGAAATACTATCCGTTCTATGACTTCTCCTTCTAAGTCGAGTAACATTTTCTATGAAACGACAGGATTTTCTTTTGGGAGGCGAGTATCTCCTATACGATGAACTATTCCTTCTTTACTGCATCCCTCGCTCCCTCGCTTTGTCGAATTAAAACTGAAATTGCATCGCTATGAAATACTATGGGTTTTATGGCTTCTCCCTCTAAACCGAGTAACGTTACTATGGAAAATACAGGATTTTCTTTTGGGAGGCGAGTGTCTCCCTTCCGATGCACTATTCCTCCTTTACTGCATCCCTCGCTCCCTCACATTGACGAATTAACACGGAAATTGCGCCGCTATGAGATACTATGCGTTCTATGACTTCTCCTTCTAAATCGAGTAACGTGTCTATGGAAAGACAGGATTTTCTTTAGGGAGGCGTCTAACTCCTATGCGATGCACTATTCCTAATTACTGCATCCCTCACTCCCTCGCTTTGTCGAATTAAAACTGAAATTGCATCGCTATTAAATACTATGGGTTTTATGTCTTCTCCTTCTAAAACGAGTAACGTTCCTATGGAAAATACAGGGTTTTCTTTTTGTATTCGAGTGTCTCCCTTCCGATGCACTGTTCCTTCTTTACTGCATCCCTCGCTCTCTCACATTGACGAATTAACACGGAAATAGCGCCCCTATGAAATACTATGCGTTCTGTGACTTCTCCTTCTAAATCGAGTAACGTGTCTATGGAAACGACAGTGTTTTCTTTTGGGAGGCGAGTATCTCCTATGCGATGAACTATTCCTTCTTTTCTGCATCCCTCGGTCCCTCGCTTTGTCGAATTAAAACTGAAATTGCATCGCTATGAAATACTATGGGATTTATGTCTTCTCCTTCTAAACCGAGTAACGTTTCTATGTAAAATACAGGATTCTCCTTTGGGAGGAGAGTGTCTCCCTTCCGATGCACTATTCCTTTTTTACTGCATCCCTCGCTCCTTCACATTGACGAATTAACACGGAAATTGCGCCGCTATGAAATACTATGCGTTCTATGACTTCTCCTTCTAAATCGAGTAACGTTTTTATGGAAACGACAGGATTTTCTATTGGGAGGCGAGTGTCTCCTATGCGATGCACTATTCCTTCTTTACTGCATCCCTCGCTCCCTCGCTTGGTCGAATTAAAACTGAAATTGCATCGCTATGAAATAATATGGGTTGTATGTCTTCTCCTTCTAAACCGAGTAACGTTTCTATGGAAAATACAGGATTTTCTTTTGGGAGGCGAGTGTCTCCCTTCCGATGCACTATTCCTTCTTTACTGCATCCCTCGCTCCCTCGCTTTGTCGAATTAAAACTGAAATTGCATCGCTATGAAATTCTATGGGTTTTATGTCTTCTCCTTCTAAACCGAATAACTCTTTACTGCATCCCTCGCTCCCTCGCTTTGTCGAATTGAAACTGAAATTGCATCGCTATGAGATACTATGGGTTTTATGTCTTCACCTTCTAAACCGAGTAACGTTTCTATGGAAAATACAGGATTTCCTTTTGGGAGGCGAGTGTCTCCCTTCCGATGCACTATTCCTATTTTACTGCATCCTTCGCTCCTTCACATTGACGAATTAACACGGAAATTTCGCCGCTATGAAATACTATGCGTTCTATGACTTCTCCTTCTAAATCGAGTGACGTTTCTATGGAAACGACAGGATTTTCTTTTGGGAGGCGAGTATCGCCTATGCGATGCACTATTCCTTCTTTACTGCATCCCTCGCTCCCTCGCTTTGTCGAATTATAACTGAAATTGCATCGCTATGAAATACTATGGGTTTTATGTCTTCTCCTTCTAAACCGAGTAACGTTACTATGAAAAATACAGGATTTCCTTTTGGGAGGCGAGTGTCTCCCTTCCGATGCACTATTCCTTCTTTACTGCATTCCTCGCTCCTTCACATTTACGAATTAACACGGAAATTGTGCCGCTATGAAATACTATGCGTTCTATGACTTCTCCTTCTAAATCGAGTAACGTTTCTATGGAAACGACAGCATTTTTATCTGGGAGGCGAGTATCTCCTATGCGATGCACTATTCCTTCTTTACTGCTTCCCTCGCTCCCTCGCTTTGTCGAATTGAAACTGAAATTGCATCGCTATGAAATACTATGGGTTTTATGGCTTCTCCTTCTAAACCGAGTAACGTTACTATGGAAAATACAGGATTTTCTTTTGGGAGGCGAGTGTCTCCCTTCCGATGCACTATTCCTTCTTTACTGCATCCCTCGCTCCCTCACATTGACGAATTAACACGGAAATTGCGCCGCTGTGAAATATTATGCGTTCTATGACTTCTCCTTCTAAATCGAGTAACGTTTCTATGGAAACGACAGGATTTTCTATTGGGAGGCGACTATCTCCTATGCCATGCACTATTCCTTCTTTACTGCTACTCTCGCTCCCTCGCTATGTCGAATTAAAACTGAAATTGCATCGCTATGAAATAATATGGGTTTTATGTCTTCTCCTTCTAAACCCAGTAATGTTTCTATGGAAAATACTTAATTTTCTTTTGGGAGGCGAGTGTCACCCTACCGATGCACTATTCCTTCTTTACTGCATCCCTCGCTCCCTCACATTGACGAATTAACACGGAAATTGCGCCGCTATGAAATACCATGGGTTTTATGTCTTCTCCTTCTAAACCGAGTAACTCTTTACTGCATCCCTCGCTCCCTCGCTTTGTCGAATTGAAACTGAAATTGCATCGCTATGAAATACTATGGGTTTTATGTCTTCTCCTCCTAAACCGTGTAACGTTTCTATGGAAAATACAGGTTTTTCTTAGGGGAGGCGAGTGTCTCCCTTCCGGTGCACTATTCCTTCTTTACTGCATCCCTCGCTCCCTCACATTGTCGATTTAACACGGAAATTGCGCCGCTATGAAATACTATGCGTTTTATGACTTCTCCTTCTAAATCGAGTGACGTTTATATGGAAACGACACGATTTTCTTTTGGGAGGCGAGTATCTCCTATGCGATGAACTATTCCTTCTTTACTGCATCCCTCGCTCCCTCGCTTTGTCGAATTAAAACTGAAATTGCATCGCTATGAAATACTATGGGTTTTATGTCTTCTCCTTCTAATCCGAGTAACGTTTCTTTGACAAATACAGGATTTTCTTTTGGGAGGCGAGTGTCTCCATTCCGATGCACTATTCCTTCTTTACTGCATCCCTCGCTCCCTCACATTGACGAATTAACACGGAAATTGCGCAGCTGTGAAATACTATCCGTTCTATGACTTCTCCTACTAAGTCGAGTAACATTTTCTATGGAAACGACAGGATTTTCTTTTGGGAGGCGAGTATCTCCTATACGATGAACTATTCCTTCTTTACTGCATCCCTCGCTCCCTCGCTTTGTCGAATTAAAACTGAAATTGCATCGCTATGAAATACTATGGGTTTTATGGCTTCTCCCTCTAAACCGAGTAACGTTACT
Source organism: Schistocerca piceifrons (assembly GCF_021461385.2). Lineage (NCBI taxonomy): Eukaryota > Metazoa > Arthropoda > Insecta > Orthoptera > Acrididae > Schistocerca > Schistocerca piceifrons. The sequence goes on along the minus strand of NW_025727271.1, from coordinate 43,911 downwards.
ATGGAAAATACAGGATTTTCTTTTGGGAGGCGAGTGTCTCCCTTCCGATGCACTATTCCTCCTTTACTGCATCCCTCGCTCCCTCACATTGACGAATTAACACGGAAATTGCGCCGCTATGAAATACTATGCGTTCTATGACTTCTCCTTCTAAATCGAGTAACGTGTCTATGGAAAGACAGGATTTTCTTTAGGGAGGCGTCTAACTCCTATGCGATGCACTATTCCTAATTACTGCATCCCTCACTCCCTCGCTTTGTCGAATTAAAACTGAAATTGCATCGCTATTAAATACTATGGGTTTTATGTCTTCTCCTTCTAAAACGAGTAACGTTCCTATGGAAAATACAGGGTTTTCTTTTTGTATTCGAGTGTCTCCCTTCCGATGCACTGTTCCTTCTTTACTGCATCCCTCGCTCTCTCACATTGACGAATTAACACGGAAATAGCGCCCCTATGAAATACTATGCGTTCTGTGACTTCTCCTTCTAAATCGAGTAACGTGTCTATGGAAACGACAGTGTTTTCTTTTGGGAGGCGAGTATCTCCTATGCGATGAACTATTCCTTCTTTTCTGCATCCCTCGGTCCCTCGCTTTGTCGAATTAAAACTGAAATTGCATCGCTATGAAATACTATGGGATTTATGTCTTCTCCTTCTAAACCGAGTAACGTTTCTTTGAAAAATAGAGGATTTTCTTTTGGGAGGAGAGTGTCTCCATTCCGATGCACTATTCCTTCTTTACTGCATCCCTCGCTCCCTCACATTGACGAATTAACACGGAAATTGCGCCGCTGTGAAATACTATCCGTTCTATGACTTCACCTTCTGAGTCGAGTAACGTTTCTATGGAAACGACAGGATTTTCTTTTGGGAGGCGAGTATCTCCTATACATTGAACTATTCCTTCTTTACTGCATCCCTCGCTCCCTCGCTTTGTCGAATTAAAACTGAAATTTCAACGCTATGAAATGCTATGGGCTTTATGTCTTCTCCTTATAAACCGAGTAACGTTTCTATGGAAAATACAGGATTTTCTTTTGCGAGGCGAGTGTCTCCCTTCCGATGCACTATTCCTTCTTTACTGCATCCCTCGCTCCCTCAAATTGACGAATTAACACGGAAATTGCGCCGCTATGAAATACTATGCGTTCTATGACTTCTCCTTCTAAATCGAGTAACGTTTGTATGGAAACGACAGGATTTTCTTTTGGGAGGCGAGTATCTCCTATGCGATGAGCTATTATTTCTTTTCTGCATCCCTCGCTCCCTCGCTTTGTCAAATTGAAACAAAGTGCATCGCTATGAAATACTATGGGTTTTATGTCTTCTCCTTCTAAACCGAGTAACGTTTCTATGGAAAATACAGGATTTTCCTTTGGGAGGCGAGTGTCTCCCTTCCGATGCACTATTCCTTCTTTACTGCATCCCTCGCTCCCTCACATTGACGAATTAACACGGAAATTGCGCCGCTATGAAATACCGTGGGTTTTATGTCTTCTCCTTCTAAACCGAGTAACTCTTTACTGCATCCCTCGCTCCCTCGCTTTGTCGAATTGAAACTGAAATTGCATCGCTATGAAATACTATGGGTTTTATGTCTTCTCCTCCTAAACCGTGTAACGTTTCTATGGAAAATACAGGTTTTTCTTAGGGGAGGCGAGTGTCTCCCTTCCGATGCACTATTCCTTCTTTACTGCATCCCTCGCTCCCTCACATTGTCGATTTAACACGGAAATTGCGCCGCTATGAAATACTATGCGTTTTATGACTTCTCCTTCTAAATCGAGTGACGTTTATATGGAAACGACACGATTTTCTTTTGGGAGGCGAGTATCTCCTATGCGATGAACTATTCCTTCTTTACTGCATCCCTCGCTCCCTCGCTTTGTCGAATTAAAACTGAAATTGCATCGCTATGAAATACTATGGGTTTTATGTCTTCTCCTTCTAAACCGAGTAACGTTTCTTTGACAAATACAGGATTTTCTTTTGGGAGGCGAGTGTCTCCATTCCGATGCACTATTCCTTCTTTACTGCATCCCTCGCTCCCTCACATTGACGAATTAACACGGAAATTGCGCAGCTGTGAAATACTATCCGTTCTATGACTTCTCCTTCTAAGTCGAGTAACATTTTCTATGAAACGACAGGATTTTCTTTTGGGAGGCGAGTATCTCCTATACGATGAACTATTCCTTCTTTACTGCATCCCTCGCTCCCTCGCTTTGTCGAATTAAAACTGAAATTGCATCGCTATGAAATACTATGGGTTTTATGGCTTCTCCCTCTAAACCGAGTAACGTTACTATGGAAAATACAGGATTTTCTTTTGGGAGGCGAGTGTCTCCCTTCCGATGCACTATTCCTCCTTTACTGCATCCCTCGCTCCCTCACATTGACGAATTAACACGGAAATTGCGCCGCTATGAGATACTATGCGTTCTATGACTTCTCCTTCTAAATCGAGTAACGTGTCTATGGAAAGACAGGATTTTCTTTAGGGAGGCGTCTAACTCCTATGCGATGCACTATTCCTAATTACTGCATCCCTCACTCCCTCGCTTTGTCGAATTAAAACTGAAATTGCATCGCTATTAAATACTATGGGTTTTATGTCTTCTCCTTCTAAAACGAGTAACGTTCCTATGGAAAATACAGGGTTTTCTTTTTGTATTCGAGTGTCTCCCTTCCGATGCACTGTTCCTTCTTTACTGCATCCCTCGCTCTCTCACATTGACGAATTAACACGGAAATAGCGCCCCTATGAAATACTATGCGTTCTGTGACTTCTCCTTCTAAATCGAGTAACGTGTCTATGGAAACGACAGTGTTTTCTTTTGGGAGGCGAGTATCTCCTATGCGATGAACTATTCCTTCTTTTCTGCATCCCTCGGTCCCTCGCTTTGTCGAATTAAAACTGAAATTGCATCGCTATGAAATACTATGGGATTTATGTCTTCTCCTTCTAAACCGAGTAACGTTTCTATGTAAAATACAGGATTCTCCTTTGGGAGGAGAGTGTCTCCCTTCCGATGCACTATTCCTTTTTTACTGCATCCCTCGCTCCTTCACATTGACGAATTAACACGGAAATTGCGCCGCTATGAAATACTATGCGTTCTATGACTTCTCCTTCTAAATCGAGTAACGTTTTTATGGAAACGACAGGATTTTCTATTGGGAGGCGAGTGTCTCCTATGCGATGCACTATTCCTTCTTTACTGCATCCCTCGCTCCCTCGCTTGGTCGAATTAAAACTGAAATTGCATCGCTATGAAATAATATGGGTTGTATGTCTTCTCCTTCTAAACCGAGTAACGTTTCTATGGAAAATACAGGATTTTCTTTTGGGAGGCGAGTGTCTCCCTTCCGATGCACTATTCCTTCTTTACTGCATCCCTCGCTCCCTCGCTTTGTCGAATTAAAACTGAAATTGCATCGCTATGAAATTCTATGGGTTTTATGTCTTCTCCTTCTAAACCGAATAACTCTTTACTGCATCCCTCGCTCCCTCGCTTTGTCGAATTGAAACTGAAATTGCATCGCTATGAGATACTATGGGTTTTATGTCTTCACCTTCTAAACCGAGTAACGTTTCTATGGAAAATACAGGATTTCCTTTTGGGAGGCGAGTGTCTCCCTTCCGATGCACTATTCCTATTTTACTGCATCCTTCGCTCCTTCACATTGACGAATTAACACGGAAATTTCGCCGCTATGAAATACTATGCGTTCTATGACTTCTCCTTCTAAATCGAGTGACGTTTCTATGGAAACGACAGGATTTTCTTTTGGGAGGCGAGTATCGCCTATGCGATGCACTATTCCTTCTTTACTGCATCCCTCGCTCCCTCGCTTTGTCGAATTATAACTGAAATTGCATCGCTATGAAATACTATGGGTTTTATGTCTTCTCCTTCTAAACCGAGTAACGTTACTATGAAAAATACAGGATTTCCTTTTGGGAGGCGAGTGTCTCCCTTCCGATGCACTATTCCTTCTTTACTGCATTCCTCGCTCCTTCACATTTACGAATTAACACGGAAATTGTGCCGCTATGAAATACTATGCGTTCTATGACTTCTCCTTCTAAATCGAGTAACGTTTCTATGGAAACGACAGCATTTTTATCTGGGAGGCGAGTATCTCCTATGCGATGCACTATTCCTTCTTTACTGCTTCCCTCGCTCCCTCGCTTTGTCGAATTGAAACTGAAATTGCATCGCTATGAAATACTATGGGTTTTATGGCTTCTCCTTCTAAACCGAGTAACGTTACTATGGAAAATACAGGATTTTCTTTTGGGAGGCGAGTGTCTCCCTTCCGATGCACTATTCCTTCTTTACTGCATCCCTCGCTCCCTCACATTGACGAATTAACACGGAAATTGCGCCGCTGTGAAATATTATGCGTTCTATGACTTCTCCTTCTAAATCGAGTAACGTTTCTATGGAAACGACAGGATTTTCTATTGGGAGGCGACTATCTCCTATGCCATGCACTATTCCTTCTTTACTGCTACTCTCGCTCCCTCGCTATGTCGAATTAAAACTGAAATTGCATCGCTATGAAATAATATGGGTTTTATGTCTTCTCCTTCTAAACCCAGTAATGTTTCTATGGAAAATACTTAATTTTCTTTTGGGAGGCGAGTGTCACCCTACCGATGCACTATTCCTTCTTTACTGCATCCCTCGCTCCCTCACATTGACGAATTAACACGGAAATTGCGCCGCTATGAAATACCATGGGTTTTATGTCTTCTCCTTCTAAACCGAGTAACTCTTTACTGCATCCCTCGCTCCCTCGCTTTGTCGAATTGAAACTGAAATTGCATCGCTATGAAATACTATGGGTTTTATGTCTTCTCCTCCTAAACCGTGTAACGTTTCTATGGAAAATACAGGTTTTTCTTAGGGGAGGCGAGTGTCTCCCTTCCGATGCACTATTCCTTCTTTACTGCATCCCTCGCTCCCTCACATTGTCGATTTAACACGGAAATTGCGCCGCTATGAAATACTATGCGTTTTATGACTTCTCCTTCTAAATCGAGTGACGTTTATATGGAAACGACACGATTTTCTTTTGGGAGGCGAGTATCTCCTATGCGATGAACTATTCCTTCTTTACTGCATCCCTCGCTCCCTCGCTTTGTCGAATTAAAACTGAAATTGCATCGCTATGAAATACTATGGGTTTTATGTCTTCTCCTTCTAATCCGAGTAACGTTTCTTTGACAAATACAGGATTTTCTTTTGGGAGGCGAGTGTCTCCATTCCGATGCACTATTCCTTCTTTACTGCATCCCTCGCTCCCTCACATTGACGAATTAACACGGAAATTGCGCAGCTGTGAAATACTATCCGTTCTATGACTTCTCCTACTAAGTCGAGTAACATTTTCTATGGAAACGACAGGATTTTCTTTTGGGAGGCGAGTATCTCCTATACGATGAACTATTCCTTCTTTACTGCATCCCTCGCTCCCTCGCTTTGTCGAATTAAAACTGAAATTGCATCGCTATGAAATACTATGGGTTTTATGGCTTCTCCCTCTAAACCGAGTAACGTTACTATGGAAAATACAGGATTTTCTTTTGGGAGGCGAGTGTCTCCCTTCCGATGCACTATTCCTCCTTTACTGCATCCCTCGCTCCCTCACATTGACGAATTAACACGGAAATTGCGCCGCTATGAAATACTATGCGTTCTATGACTTCTCCTTCTAAATCGAGTAACGTGTCTATGGAAAGACAGGATTTTCTTTAGGGAGGCGTCTAACTCCTATGCGATGCACTATTCCTAATTACTGCATCCCTCACTCCCTCGCTTTGTCGAATTAAAACTGAAATTGCATCGCTATTAAATACTATGGGTTTTATGTCTTCTCCTTCTAAAACGAGTAACGTTCCTATGGAAAATACAGGGTTTTCTTTTTGTATTCGAGTGTCTCCCTTCCGATGCACTGTTCCTTCTTTACTGCATCCCTCGCTCTCTCACATTGACGAATTAACACGGAAATAGCGCCCCTATGAAATACTATGCGTTCTGTGACTTCTCCTTCTAAATCGAGTAACGTGTCTATGGAAACGACAGTGTTTTCTTTTGGGAGGCGAGTATCTCCTATGCGATGAACTATTCCTTCTTTTCTGCATCCCTCGGTCCCTCGCTTTGTCGAATTAAAACTGAAATTGCATCGCTATGAAATACTATGGGATTTATGTCTTCTCCTTCTAAACCGAGTAACGTTTCTTTGAAAAATAGAGGATTTTCTTTTGGGAGGAGAGTGTCTCCATTCCGATGCACTATTCCTTCTTTACTGCATCCCTCGCTCCCTCACATTGACGAATTAACACGGAAATTGCGCCGCTGTGAAATACTATCCGTTCTATGACTTCACCTTCTGAGTCGAGTAACGTTTCTATGGAAACGACAGGATTTTCTTTTGGGAGGCGAGTATCTCCTATACATTGAACTATTCCTTCTTTACTGCATCCCTCGCTCCCTCGCTTTGTCGAATTAAAACTGAATTTTCAACGCTATGAAATGCTATGGGCTTTATGTCTTCTCCTTATAAACCGAGTAACGTTTCTATGGAAAATACAGGATTTTCTTTTGCGAGGCGAGTGTCTCCCTTCCGATGCACTATTCCTTCTTTACTGCATCCCTCGCTCCCTCAAATTGACGAATTAACACGGAAATTGCGCCGCTATGAAATACTATGCGTTCTATGACTTCTCCTTCTAAATCGAGTAACGTTTGTATGGAAACGACAGGATTTTCTTTTGGGAGGCGAGTATCTCCTATGCGATGAGCTATTATTTCTTTTCTGCATCCCTCGCTCCCTCGCTTTGTCAAATTGAAACAAAGTGCATCGCTATGAAATACTATGGGTTTTATGTCTTCTCCTTCTAAACCGAGTAACGTTTCTATGGAAAATACAGGATTTTCCTTTGGGAGGCGAGTGTCTCCCTTCCGATGCACTATTCCTTCTTTACTGCATCCCTCGCTCCCTCACATTGACGAATTAACACGGAAATTGCGCCGCTATGAAATACCGTGGGTTTTATGTCTTCTCCTTCTAAACCGAGTAACTCTTTACTGCATCCCTCGCTCCCTCGCTTTGTCGAATTGAAACTGAAATTGCATCGCTATGAAATACTATGGGTTTTATGTCTTCTCCTCCTAAACCGTGTAACGTTTCTATGGAAAATACAGGTTTTTCTTAGGGGAGGCGAGTGTCTCCCTTCCGATGCACTATTCCTTCTTTACTGCATCCCTCGCTCCCTCACATTGTCGATTTAACACGGAAATTGCGCCGCTATGAAATACTATGCGTTTTATGACTTCTCCTTCTAAATCGAGTGACGTTTATATGGAAACGACACGATTTTCTTTTGGGAGGCGAGTATCTCCTATGCGATGAACTATTCCTTCTTTACTGCATCCCTCGCTCCCTCGCTTTGTCGAATTAAAACTGAAATTGCATCGCTATGAAATACTATGGGTTTTATGTCTTCTCCTTCTAAACCGAGTAACGTTTCTTTGACAAATACAGGATTTTCTTTTGGGAGGCGAGTGTCTCCATTCCGATGCACTATTCCTTCTTTACTGCATCCCTCGCTCCCTCACATTGACGAATTAACACGGAAATTGCGCAGCTGTGAAATACTATCCGTTCTATGACTTCTCCTTCTAAGTCGAGTAACATTTTCTATGAAACGACAGGATTTTCTTTTGGGAGGCGAGTATCTCCTATACGATGAACTATTCCTTCTTTACTGCATCCCTCGCTCCCTCGCTTTGTCGAATTAAAACTGAAATTGCATCGCTATGAAATACTATGGGTTTTATGGCTTCTCCCTCTAAACCGAGTAACGTTACTATGGAAAATACAGGATTTTCTTTTGGGAGGCGAGTGTCTCCCTTCCGATGCACTATTCCTCCTTTACTGCATCCCTCGCTCCCTCACATTGACGAATTAACACGGAAATTGCGCCGCTATGAGATACTATGCGTTCTATGACTTCTCCTTCTAAATCGAGTAACGTGTCTATGGAAAGACAGGATTTTCTTTAGGGAGGCGTCTAACTCCTATGCGATGCACTATTCCTAATTACTGCATCCCTCACTCCCTCGCTTTGTCGAATTAAAACTGAAATTGCATCGCTATTAAATACTATGGGTTTTATGTCTTCTCCTTCTAAAACGAGTAACGTTCCTATGGAAAATACAGGGTTTTCTTTTTGTATTCGAGTGTCTCCCTTCCGATGCACTGTTCCTTCTTTACTGCATCCCTCGCTCTCTCACATTGACGAATTAACACGGAAATAGCGCCCCTATGAAATACTATGCGTTCTGTGACTTCTCCTTCTAAATCGAGTAACGTGTCTATGGAAACGACAGTGTTTTCTTTTGGGAGGCGAGTATCTCCTATGCGATGAACTATTCCTTCTTTTCTGCATCCCTCGGTCCCTCGCTTTGTCGAATTAAAACTGAAATTGCATCGCTATGAAATACTATGGGATTTATGTCTTCTCCTTCTAAACCGAGTAACGTTTCTATGTAAAATACAGGATTCTCCTTTGGGAGGAGAGTGTCTCCCTTCCGATGCACTATTCCTTTTTTACTGCATCCCTCGCTCCTTCACATTGACGAATTAACACGGAAATTGCGCCGCTATGAAATACTATGCGTTCTATGACTTCTCCTTCTAAATCGAGTAACGTTTTTATGGAAACGACAGGATTTTCTATTGGGAGGCGAGTGTCTCCTATGCGATGCACTATTCCTTCTTTACTGCATCCCTCGCTCCCTCGCTTGGTCGAATTAAAACTGAAATTGCATCGCTATGAAATAATATGGGTTGTATGTCTTCTCCTTCTAAACCGAGTAACGTTTCTATGGAAAATACAGGATTTTCTTTTGGGAGGCGAGTGTCTCCCTTCCGATGCACTATTCCTTCTTTACTGCATCCCTCGCTCCCTCGCTTTGTCGAATTAAAACTGAAATTGCATCGCTATGAAATTCTATGGGTTTTATGTCTTCTCCTTCTAAACCGAATAACTCTTTACTGCATCCCTCGCTCCCTCGCTTTGTCGAATTGAAACTGAAATTGCATCGCTATGAGATACTATGGGTTTTATGTCTTCACCTTCTAAACCGAGTAACGTTTCTATGGAAAATACAGGATTTCCTTTTGGGAGGCGAGTGTCTCCCTTCCGATGCACTATTCCTATTTTACTGCATCCTTCGCTCCTTCACATTGACGAATTAACACGGAAATTTCGCCGCTATGAAATACTATGCGTTCTATGACTTCTCCTTCTAAATCGAGTGACGTTTCTATGGAAACGACAGGATTTTCTTTTGGGAGGCGAGTATCGCCTATGCGATGCACTATTCCTTCTTTACTGCATCCCTCGCTCCCTCGCTTTGTCGAATTATAACTGAAATTGCATCGCTATGAAATACTATGGGTTTTATGTCTTCTCCTTCTAAACCGAGTAACGTTACTATGAAAAATACAGGATTTCCTTTTGGGAGGCGAGTGTCTCCCTTCCGATGCACTATTCCTTCTTTACTGCATTCCTCGCTCCTTCACATTTACGAATTAACACGGAAATTGTGCCGCTATGAAATACTATGCGTTCTATGACTTCTCCTTCTAAATCGAGTAACGTTTCTATGGAAACGACAGCATTTTTATCTGGGAGGCGAGTATCTCCTATGCGATGCACTATTCCTTCTTTACTGCTTCCCTCGCTCCCTCGCTTTGTCGAATTGAAACTGAAATTGCATCGCTATGAAATACTATGGGTTTTATGGCTTCTCCTTCTAAACCGAGTAACGTTACTATGGAAAATACAGGATTTTCTTTTGGGAGGCGAGTGTCTCCCTTCCGATGCACTATTCCTTCTTTACTGCATCCCTCGCTCCCTCACATTGACGAATTAACACGGAAACTGCGCCGCTATGAATTACTATGCGTTCTATGACTTCTCCTTCTAAACCGAGTAACGTTTCTATGGAAACGAAAGGATTTTCTTTTGGGAGGCGAGTATCTCCTATGCGATGCACTATTCCGTCTTTACTGCATCCCTCGCTCCCTTGCTTTGTCGAATTAAAACTGAAATTGTATCGCTATGAAATACTATGGGTTTTACGTCTTCTCCTTCTAAACCGAGTAACGTTTCTATGGAAAATACAGGATTTTCTTTTGGGAGGCGAGTGTCTCCCTTCCGATGCACTATTCCTTTTTTACTGCATCCCTCGCTCCTTCACATTTACGAATAAACACGGAAATTGCGCCGCTATGAAATACTATGCGTTCTATGACTTCTCCTTCTAAATCGAGTAACGTTTCTATGGAAACGACAGCATTTTTATCTGGGAGGCGAGTATCTCCTATGCGATGCACTATTCCTACTTTACTGCTTATCTCGCTCCCTCGCTTTGTCGAATTAAAACTGAAATTGCATCGCTATGAAATACTATGGGTTTTACGTCTTCTCCTTCTAAACCGAGTAACGTTTCTATGGAAAATACAGGTTTTTCTTTTGGGAGGCGAGTGTCTCCCTTCCGATGCACTATTCCTTCTTTACTGCATCCCTCGCTCCCTCGCTTTGTCGAATTAAAACTGAAATTGCATCGCTATGAAATTCTATGGGTTTTACGTCTTCTCCTTCTAAACCGAGTAACTCTTTACTGCATCCCTCGCGCCCTCGCTTTGTCGAATTGAAACTGAAATTGTATCGCTATGAAATACTATGGGTTTTATGTCTTCTCCTTCTAAACCGAGTAACGTTTCTTTGACAAATACAGGATTTTCTTTTGGGAGGCGAGTGTCTCCATTCCGATGCACTATTCCTTCTTTACTGCATCCCTCGCTCCCTCACATTGACGAATTAACACGGAAATTGCGCAGCTGTGAAATACTATCCGTTCTATGACTTCTCCTTCTAAGTCGAGTAACATTTTCTATGGAAACGACAGGATTTTCTTTTGGGAGGCGAGTATCTCCTATACGATGAACTATTCCTTCTTTACTGCATCCCTCGCTCCCTCGCTTTGTCGAATTAAAACTGATATTGCATCGCTATGAAATACTATGGGTTTTATGGCTTCTCCCTCTAAACCGAGTAACGTTACTATGGAAAATACAGGATTTTCTTTTGGGAGGCGAGTGTCTCCCTTCCGATGCACTATTCCTCCTTTACTGCATCCCTCGCTCCCTCACATTGACGAATTAACACGGAAATTGCGCCGCTATGAAATACTATGCGTTCTATGACTTCTCCTTCTAAATCGAGTAACGTGTCTATGGAAAGACAGGATTTTCTTTAGGGAGGCGTCTAACTCCTATGCGATGCACTATTCCTAATTACTGCATCCCTCACTCCCTCGCTTTGTCGAATTAAAACTGAAATTGCATCGCTATTAAATACTATGGGTTTTATGTCTTCTCCTTCTAAAACGAGTAACGTTCCTATGCAAAATACAGGATTTTCTTTTTGTATTCGAGTGTCTCCCTTCCGATGCACTGTTCCTTCTTTACTGCATCCCTCGCTCTCTCACATTGACGAATTAACACGGAAATAGCGCCCCTATGAAATACTATGCGTTCTGTGACTTCTCCTTCTAAATCGAATAACGTGTCTATGGAAACGACAGTGTTTTCTTTTGGGAGGCGAGTATCTCCTATGCGATGAACTATTCCTTCTTTTCTGCATCCCTCGGTCCCTCGCTTTGTCGAATTAAAACTGAAATTGCATTGCTATGAAATACTATGGGATTTATGTCTTCTCCTTCTAAACCGAGTAACGTTTCTATGTAAAATACAGGATTCTCCTTTGGGAGGAGAGTGTCTCCCTTCCGATGCACTATTCCTTTTTTACTGCATCCCTCGCTCCTTCACATTGACGAATTAACACGGAAATTGCGCCGCTATGAAATACTATGCGTTCTATGACTTCTCCTTCTAAATCGAGTAACGTTTTTATGGAAACGACAGGATTTTCTATTGGGAGGCGAGTGTCTCCTATGCGATGCACTATTCCTTCTTTACTGCATCCCTCGCTCCCTCGCTTGGTCGAATTCAAACTGAAATTGCATCGCTATGAAATAATATGGGTTTTATGTCTTCTCCTTCTAAACCGAGTAACGTTTCAATGGAAAATACAGGATTTTCTTTTGTTAGGCGAGTGTCTCCCTTCCGATGCACTATTCCTTCTTTACTGCATCCCTCGCTCCCTCGCTTTGTCGAATTAAAACTGAAATTGCATCGCTATGAAATTCTATGGGTTTTATGTCTTCTCCTTCTAAACCGAATAACTCTTTACTGCATCCCTCGCTCCCTCGCTTTGTCGAATTGAAACTGAAATTGCATCGCTATGAGATACTATGGGTTTTATGTCTTCACCTTCTAAACCGAGTAACGTTTCTATGGAAAATACAGGATTTCCTTTTGGGAGGCGAGTGTCTCCCTTCCGATGCACTATTCCTATTTTACTGCATCCTTCGCTCCTTCACATTGACGAATTAACACGGAAATTTCGCGGCTATGAAATACTATGCGTTCTATGACTTCTCCTTCTAAATCGAGTGACGTTTCTATGGAAACGACAGGATTTTCTTTTGGGAGGCGAGTATCTCCTATGCGATGAACTATTCCTCCTTTACTGCATCCCTCGCTCCCTCGCTTTGTCGAATTAAAACTGAAATTGCATCGCTATGAAATACTATGGGTTTTATGTCTTCTCCTTCTAAACCGAGTAACGTTTCTTTGACAAATACAGGATTTTCTTTTGGGAGGCGAGTGTCTCCATTCCGATGCACTATCCCTTCTTTACTGCATCCCTCGCTCCCTCACATTGACGAATTAACACGGAAATTGCGCAGCTGTGAAATACTATCCGTTCTATGACTTCTCTTTCTAAGCCGAGTAACGTTTCTATGGAAACGACAGGATTTTCTTTTGGGAGGCGAGTATCTCCTATACGATGAACTATTCCTTCTTTACTGCATCCCTCGCTCCCTCGCTTTGTCGAATTAAAACTGAAATTTCAACGCTATGAAATACTATGGGCTTTATGACTTCTCCTTCTAAACCGAGTAACGTTTCTATGGAAAATACAGGATTTTCTTTCGGGAGGCGAGTGTCTCCCTTCCGATGCACTATTCCTTCTTTACTGCATCCCTCGCTCCCTCACATTGAAGAATTAACACGGAATTTGCGCCGCTATGAAATACTATGCGTTCTATGACTTCTCCTTCTAAATCGAGTAACGTTTCTATGGAAACGACAGGATTTTCATTTGGGAGGCGAGTATCTCCTATGCGATGAACTATTCCTTCTTTACTGCATCCCTCGCTCCCTCGCTTTGTCAATTTAAAACTGAAATTGCACCGCTATGAAATACTATGGGTTATATGTCTTCTCCTTCTAAACCGAGTAACGTTTCTATGGAAAATACGGGATTTTCTTTTGGGAGGCGAGTGTCTCCCTTCCGATGCACTATTCCTTGTTTACTGCATCCCTCGCTCCCTCACATTGACGAATTAACACGGAAATTTCGCCGCTATGAAATACTATGCGTTCTATGACTTCTCCTTCTAAATCGAGTGACGTTTCTATGGAAACGACAGGATTTTCTTTTGGGAGGCGAGCATCTCCTATGCGATGAACTATTCCTTCTTTACTGCATACCTCGCTCCCTCGCTTTGTCGAATTAAAACTGAAATTGCATCGCTATGAAATACTATGGGCTTTATGTCTTCTCCTTCTAAACCGAGTAACGTTTCTATGGAAAATACAGGATTTTCTTTTGGGAGGCGAGTGTCTCCCTTCCGATGCACTATTCCTATTTTACTGCATCCCTCGCTGTTTCACTTTGACGAATTAACACGGAAATTGCGCCGCTATGAAATACTATGCGTTCTATGACTTCTCCTTCTAAATCGAGTAACGTTTCTATGGAAACGACAGGATTTTCTTTTGGGAGGCGAGTATCTCCTATGCGATGCACTATTCCGTCTTTACTGCATCCCTCGCTCCCTTGCTTTGTCGAATTAAAACTGAAATTGTATCGCTATGAAATACTATGGGTTTTACGTCTTCTCCTTCTAAACCGAGTAACGTTTCTATGGAAAATACAGGATTTTCTTTTGGGAGGCGAGTGTCTCCCTTCCGATGCACTATTCCTTTTTTACTGCATCCCTCGCTCCTTCACATTTACGAATAAACACGGAAATTGCGCCGCTATGAAATACTATGCGTTCTATGACTTCTCCTTCTAAATCGAGTAACGTTTTTATGGAAACGACAGGATTTTCTATTGGGAGGCGAGTGTCTCCTATGCGATGCACTATTCCTTCTTTACTGCATCCCTCGCTCCCTCGCTTTGTCGAATTAAAACTGAAATTGCATCGCTATGAAATAATATGGGTTTTATGTCTTCTCCTTCTAAACCGAGTAACGTTTCTATGGAAAATACAGGATTTTCTTTTGGGAGGCGAGTGTCTCCCTTCCGATGCACTATTCCTATTTTACTGCATCCCTCGCTGTTTCACTTTGACGAATTAACACGGAAATTGCGCCGCTATGAAATACTATGCGTTCTATGACTTCTCCTTCTAAATCGAGTAACGTTTCTATGGAAACGACAGGATTTTCTTTTGGGAGGCGAGTATCTCCTATGCGATGCACTATTCCTTCTTTACTGCATCCCTCGTTCCCTCGCTTTGTCGAATTAAAACTGAAATTGCATTTCTATGAAATACTATGGGTTTTATGTCTTCTCCTTCTAAACCGAGTAAATCTTTACTGCATCCCTCGCTCCCTCGCTTTGTCGAATTGAAACTGAAATTGCATCACTATGAAATACTATGGGTTTTATGTCTTCTCCTTCTAAACCGAGTAACGTTTCTATGGAAAATACAGGATTTTCTTTTGGGAGACGAGTGTCTCCCTTCCGATGCACTATTCCTATTTTACTGCATCCCTCGCTCCTTCACATTGACGGATTAACACGGAAATTGCGCCGCTATGAAATACTACGCGTTCTATGACTTCACCTTCTAAATCGAGTAACGTTTCTATGGAAACGACAGGATTTTCTTTTGGGAGGCGAGTATCTCCAATGCGATGAACTATTCCTTCTTTACTGCTTCCCTCGCTCCCTCGCTTTGTCAAATTAAAACTGAAATTGCACCGCTATGAAATACTATGGGTTATATGTCTTCTCCTTCTAAACCGAGTAACGTTTCGATGGAAAATACGGGATTTTCTTTTGGGAAGCGAGTGTCTCCCTTCCGATGCACTATTCCTTCTTTAGTGCATCCCTCGCTCCCTCACATTGACGAATTAACATGGAAATTGCGCCGCTATGAAATACTATGCGTTCTATGACTTCTCCTTCTAAATCGAGTAACGTTTCTATGGAAACGACAGGATTTTCTTTTGGTAGGCGAGTATCTCCTATGCGATGAACTATTCCTTTTTTACTGCATCCCTCGCTCCCTCGCTTTGTCGAATGAAAACTGAAATTGCATCGCTATGATAAACTATGGGTTTTATGTCTTCTCCTTCTGAACCGAGTATCATTTCTATGGAAAATACAGGATTTTCTTTTGGGAGGCGAGCGTCTCCCTTCCGATGCACTATTCCTATTTTACTGCATCCCTCGCTCCTTCACATTGACGAATTAACACGGAAATTGCGCCGCTATGAAATACTATGTGTTCTATGACTTCTCCTTCTAAATCGAGTTACGTTTCTATGGAAACGACAGGATTTTCTTTTGGGAGGCGAGTATCTCCTATGCGATGCACTATTCCTTCTTTACTGCATCCCTCGCTCCCTCGCTTTGTCGAATTAAAACTGAAATTGCATCGCTATGAAATACTACGGGTTTCATGTCTTCTCCTTCTAAACCGAGTAACTCTTTACAGCATCCCTCGCTCCCTCGCTTTGTCGAATTGAAACTGAAATTGCATCGCTATGAAATACTATGGGTTTTATGTCTTCACCTTCTAAACCGAGTAACGTTCATATGGAAAATACAGGATTTTCTTTTGGGAGGCGAGTGTCTCCCTTCCGATGCACTATTCCTATTTTACTGCATCCTTCACTCTTTCACATTGACGAATTAACATGGAAATTGCGCCGCTATAAAATACTATGCGTTCTATGACTTCTCCTTCTAAATCGAGTAACGTTTCTATGGAAACGACAGGATTTTCTTTTGGTAGGCGAGTTTCTCCTATGCGATGAACTATTCCTTCTGTACTGCATCCCTCGCTCCCTCGGTTTGTCGAATTAAAACTGAAATTCCATCGCTATGAAATACTATGGGCTTTATGTCTTCTCCTTCTAAACCGAGTAACGTTTCTTTGAAAAATAGAGGATTTTCTTTTGGGAGGAGAGTGTCTCCATTCCGATGCACTATTCCTTCTTTACTGCATCCCTCGCTCCCTCACATTGACGAATTAACACGGAAATTGCGCCGCTGTGAAATACTATCCGTTCTATGACTTCACCTTCTGAGTCGAGTAACGTTTCTATGGAAACGACAGGATTTTCTTTTGGGAGGCGAGTATCTCCTATACATTGAACTATTCCTTCTTTACTGCATCCCTCGCTCCCTCGCTTTGTCGAATTAAAACTGAAATTTCAACGCTATGAAATGCTATGGGCTTTATGTCTTCTCCTTATAAACCGAGTAACGTTTCTATGGAAAATACAGGATTTTCTTTTGCGAGGCGAGTGTCTCCCTTCCGATGCACTATTCCTTCTTTACTGCATCCCTCGCTCCCTCAAATTGACGAATTAACACGGAAATTGCGCCGCTATGAAATACTATGCGTTCTATGACTTCTCCTTCTAAATCGAGTAACGTTTGTATGGAAACGACAGGATTTTCTTTTGGGAGGCGAGTATCTCCTATGCGATGCACTATTCCGTCTTTACTGCATCCCTCGCTCCCTTGCTTTGTCGAATTAAAACTGAAATTGTATCGCTATGAAATACTATGGGTTTTACGTCTTCTCCTTCTAAACCGAGTAACGTTTCTATGGAAAATACAGGATTTTCTTTTGGGAGGCGAGTGTCTCCCTTCCGATGCACTATTCCTTTTTTACTGCATCCCTCGCTCCTTCACATTTACGAATAAACACGGAAATTGCGCCGCTATGAAATACTATGCGTTCTATGACTTCTCCTTCTAAATCGAGTAACGTTTTTATGGAAACGACAGGATTTTCTATTGGGAGGCGAGTGTCTCCTATGCGATGCACTATTCCTTCTTTACTGCATCCCTCGCTCCCTCGCTTTGTCGAATTAAAACTGAAATTGCATCGCTATGAAATAATATGGGTTTTATGTCTTCTCCTTCTAAACCGAGTAACGTTTCTATGGAAAATACAGGATTTTCTTTTGGGAGGCGAGTGTCTCCCTTCCGATGCACTATTCCTTCTTTACTGCATCCCTCGCTCCCTCGCTTTGTCGAATTAAAACTGAAATTGCATCGCTATGAAATTCTATGGGTTTTACGTCTTCTCCTTCTAAACCGAGTAACTCTTTACTGCATCCCTCGCTCCCTCGCTTTGTCGAATTGAAACTGAAATTGCATCGCTATGAAATACTATGGGTTTTATGTCTTCTCCTTCTAAACCGAGTAACGTTTCTTTGACAAATACAGGATTTTCTTTTGGGAGGCGAGTGTCTCCATTCCGATGCACTATTCCTTCTTTACTGCATCCCTCGCTCCCTCACATTGACGAATTAACACGGAAATTGCGCAGCTGTGAAATACTATCCGTTCTATGACTTCTCCTTCTAAGTCGAGTAACATTTTCTATGGAAACGACAGGATTTTCTTTTGGGAGGCGAGTATCTCCTATACGATGAACTATTCCTTCTTTACTGCATCCCTCGCTCCCTCGCTTTGTCGAATTAAAACTGAAATTGCATCGCTATGAAATACTATGGGTTTTATGGCTTCTCCCTCTAAACCGAGTAACGTTACTATGGAAAATACAGGATTTTCTTTTGGGAGGCGAGTGTCTCCCTTCCGATGCCCTTTTCCTCCTTTACTGCATCCCTCGCTCCCTCACATTGACGAATTAACACGGAAATTGCGCCGCTATGAAATACTATGCGTTCTATGACTTCTCCTTCTAAATCGAGTAACGTGTCTATGGAAAGACAGGATTTTCTTTAGGGAGGCGTCTAACTCCTATGCGATGCACTATTCCTAATTACTGCATCCCTCACTCCCTCGCTTTGTCGAATTAAAACTGAAATTGCATCGCTATTAAATACTATGGGTTTTATGTCTTCTCCTTCTAAAACGAGTAACGTTCCTATGGAAAATACAGGATTTTCTTTTTGTATTCGAGTGTCTCCCTTCCGATGCACTGTTCCTTCTTTACTGCATCCCTCGCTCTCTCACATTGACGAATTAACACGGAAATAGCGCCCCTATGAAATACTATGCGTTCTGTGACTTCTCCTTCTAAATCGAATAACGTGTCTATGGAAACGACAGTGTTTTCTTTTGGGGGTCGAGTATCTCCTATGCGATGAACTATTCCTTCTTTTCTGCATCCCTCGGTCCCTCGCTTTGTCGAATTAAAACTGAAATTGCATCGCTATGAAATACTATGGGATTTATGTCTTCTCCTTCTAAACCGAGTAACGTTTCTATGTAAAATACAGGATTCTCCTTTGGGAGGAGAGTGTCTCCCTTCCGATGCACTATTCCTTTTTTACTGCATCCCTCGCTCCTTCACATTGACGAATTAACACGGAAATTGCGCCGCTATGAAATACTATGCGTTCTATGACTTCTCCTTCTAAATCGAGTAACGTTTTTATGGAAACGACAGGATTTTCTATTGGGAGGCGAGTGTCTCCTATGCGATGCACTATTCCTTCTTTACTGCATCCCTCGCTCCCTCGCTTGGTCGAATTCAAACTGAAATTGCATCGCTATGAAATAATATGGGTTTTATGTCTTCTCCTTCTAAACCGAGTAACGTTTCTATGGAAAATACAGGATTTTCTTTTGGGAGGCGAGTGTCTCCCTTCCGATGCACTATTCCTTCTTTACTGCATCCCTCGCTCCCTCGCTTTGTCGAATTAAAACTGAAATTGCATCGCTATGAAATTCTATGGGTTTTATGTCTTCTCCTTCTAAACCGAATAACTCTTTACTGCATCCCTCGCTCCCTCGCTTTGTCGAATTGAAACTGAAATTGCATCGCTATGAGATACTATGGGTTTTATGTCTTCACCTTCTAAACCGAGTAACGTTTCTATGGAAAATACAGGATTTCCTTTTGGGAGGCGAGTGTCTCCCTTCCGATGCACTATTCCTATTTTACTGCATCCTTCGCTCCTTCACATTGACGAATTAACACGGAAATTTCGCCGCTATGAAATACTATGCGTTCTATGACTTCTCCTTCTAAATCGAGTGACGTTTCTATGGAAACGACAGGATTTTCTTTTGGGAGGCGAGTATCTCCTATGCGATGAACTATTCCTCCTTTACTGCATCCCTCGCTCCCTCGCTTTGTCGAATTAAAACTGAAATTGCATCGCTATGAAATACTATGGGTTTTATGTCTTCTCCTTCTAAACCGAGTAACGTTTCTTTGACAAATACAGGATTTTCTTTTGGGAGGCGAGTGTCTCCATTCCGATGCACTATTCCTTCTTTACTGCATCCCTCGCTCCCTCACATTGACGAATTAACACGGAAATTGCGCAGCTGTGAAATACTATCCGTTCTATGACTTCTCCTTCTAAGCCGAGTAACGTTTCTATGGAAACGACAGGATTTTCTTTTGGGAGGCGAGTATCTCCTATACGATGAACTATTCCTTCTTTACTGCATCCCTCGCTCCCTCGCTTTGTCGAATTAAAACTGAAATTTCAACGCTATGAAATACTATGGGCTTTATGACTTCTCCTTCTAAACCGAGTAACGTTTCTATGGAAAATACAGGATTTTCTTTCGGGAGGCGAGTGTCTCCCTTCCGATGCACTATTCCTTCTTTACTGCATCCTTCGCTCCCACACATTGAAGAATTAACACGGAATTTGCGCCGCTATGAAATACTATGCGTTCTATGACTTCTCCTTCTAAATCGAGTAACGTTTCTATGGAAACGACAGGATTTTCATTTGGGAGGCGAGTATCTCCTATGCGATGAACTATTCCTTCTTTACTGCATCCCTCGCTCCCTCGCTTTGTCAATTTAAAACTGAAATTGCACCGCTATGAAATACTATGGGTTATATGTCTGCTCTTTCTAAACCGAGTAACGTTTCTATGGAAAATACGGGATTTTCTTTTGGGAGGCGAGTGTCTCCCTTCCGATGCACTATTCCTTGTTTAATGCATCCCTCGCTCCCTCACATTGACGAATTAACACGGAAATTTCGCCGCTATGAAATACTATGCGTTCTATGACTTCTCCTTCTAAATCGAGTGACGTTTCTATGGAAACGACAGGATTTTCTTTTGGGAGGCGAGTATCTCCTATGCGATGAACTATTCCTTCTTTACTGCATACCTCGCTCCCTCGCTTTGTCGAATTAAAACTGAAATTGCATCGCTATGAAATACTATGGGTTTTATGTCTTCTCCTTCTAAACCGAGTAACGTTTCTTTGAAAAATACAGGATTTTCTTTTGGGAGGCGAGTGTCTCCATTCCGATGCACTATTCCTTCTTTACTGCATCCCTCGCTCCCTCACATTGACGAATTAACACGGAAATTGCGCCGCTGTGAAATACTATCCGTTCTATGACTTCTCCTTCTAAGTCGAGTAACGTTTATATGGAAACGACAGGATTTTCTTTTGGGAGGCGAGTATCTCCTATACGATGATCTATTCCTTCTTTACTGCATCCCTCGCTCCCTCGCTTTGTCGAATTAAAACTGAAATTTCAACGCTATGAAATACTATGGGCTTTATGTCTTCTCCTTCTAAACCGAGTAACGTTTCTATGGAAAATACAGGATTTTCTTTTGGGAGGCGAGTGTCTCCCTTCCGATGCACTATTCCTATTTTACTGCATCCCTCGCTGTTTCACATTGACGAATTAACACGGAAATTGCGCCGCTATGAAATACTATGCGTTCTATGACTTCTCCTTCTAAATCGAGTAACGTTTCTATGGAAACGACAGGATTTTCTTTTGGGAGGCGAGTATCTCCTATGCGATGCACTATTCCTTCTTTACTGCATCCCTCGTTCCCTCGCTTTGTCGAATTAAAACTGAAATTGCATTTCTATGAAATACTATGGGTTTTATGTCTTCTCCTTCTAAACCGAGTAAATCTTTACTGCATCCCTCGCTCCCTCGCTTTGTCGAATTGAAACTGAAATTGCATCACTATGAAATACTATGGGTTTTATGTCTTCTCCTTCTAAACCGAGTAACGTTTCTATGGAAAATACAGGATTTTCTTTTGGGAGGCGAGTGTCTCCCTTCCGATGCACTATTCCTATTTTACTGCATCCCTCGCTCCTTCACATTGACGGATTAACACGGAAATTGCGCCGCTATGAAATACTACGCGTTCTATGACTTCACCTTCTAAATCGAGTAACGTTTCTATGGAAACGACAGGATTTTCTTTTGGGAGGCGAGTATCTCCAATGCGATGAACTATTCCTTCTTTACTGCTTCCCTCGCTCCCTCGCTTTGTCGAATGAAAACTGAAATTGCATCGCTATGAAATACTATGGGTTTTATGTCTTCTCCTTCTAAACCGAGTAAATCTTTACTGCTTCCCTCGTTCCCTCGCTTTGTCGAATTAAAACTGAAATTGCATTTCTATGAAATACTGTGGGTTTTATGTCTTCTCCTTCTAAACCGAGTAAATCTTTACTGCATCCCTCGCTCCCTCGCTTTGTCGAATTGAAACTGAAATTGCATCACTATGAAATACTATGGGTTTTATGTCTTCTCCTTCTAAACCGAGTAACGTTTCTATGGAAAATACAGGATTTTCTTTTGGGAGGCGAGTGTCTCCCTTCCGATGCACTATTCCTATTTTACTGCATCCCTCGCTCCCTCACATTGACGAATTAACATGGAAATTGCGCCGCTATGAAATACTATGCGTTCTATGACTTCTCCTTCTAAATCGAGTAACGTTTCTATGGAAACGACAGGATTTTCTTTTGGGAGGCGAGTATCTCCTATGCGATGAACTATTCCTTTTTTACTGCATCCCTCGCTCCCTCGCTTTGTCGAATGAAAACTGAAATTGCATCGCTATGATAAACTATGGGTTTTATGTCTTCTCCTTCTGAACCGAGTATCATTTCTATGGAAAATACAGGATTTTCTTTTGGGAGGCGAGTGTCTCCCTTCCGATGCACTATTCCTATTTTACTGCATCCCTCGCTCCTTCACATTGACGAATTAACACGGAAATTGCGCCGCTATGAAATACTATGTGTTCTATGACTTCTCCTTCTAAATCGAGTTACGTTTCTATGGAAACGACAGGATTTTCTTTTGGGAGGCGAGTATCTCATATGCGATGCACTATTCCTTCTTTACTGCATCCCTCGCTCCCTCGCTTTGTCGAATTAAAACTGAAATTGCATCGCTATGAAATACTACGGGTTTCATGTCTTCTCCTTCTAAACCGAGTAACTCTTTACAGCGTCCCTCGCTCCCTCGCTTTGTCGAATTGAAACTGAAATTGCATCGCTATGAAATACTATGGGTTTTATGTCTTCACCTTCTAAACCGAGTAACGTTCATATGGAAAATACAGGATTTTCTTTTGGGAGGCGAGTGTCTCCCTTCCGATGCACTATTCCTATTTTACTGCATCCTTCACTCTTTCACATTGACGAATTAACATGGAAATTGCGCCGCTATAAAATACTATGCGTTCTATGACTTCTCCTTCTAAATCGAGTAACGTTTCTATGGAAACGACAGGATTTTCTTTTGGTAGGCGAGTTTCTCCTATGCGATGAACTATTCCTTCTGTACTGCATCCCTCGCTCCCTCGGTTTGTCGAATTAAAACTGAAATTCCATCGCTATGAAATACTATGGGCTTTATGTCTTCTCCTTCTAAACCGAGTAACGTTTCTTTGAAAAATAGAGGATTTTCTTTTGGGAGGAGAGTGTCTCCATTCCGATGCACTATTCCTTCTTTACTGCATCCCTCGCTCCCTCACATTGACGAATTAACACGGAAATTGCGCCGCTGTGAAATACTATCCGTTCTATGACTTCACCTTCTGAGTCGAGTAACGTTTCTATGGAAACGACAGGATTTTCTTTTGGGAGGCGAGTATCTCCTATACATTGAACTATTCCTTCTTTACTGCATCCCTCGCTCCCTCGCTTTGTCGAATTAAAACTGAAATTTCAACGCTATGAAATGCTATGGGCTTTATGTCTTCTCCTTATAAACCGAGTAACGTTTCTATGGAAAATACAGGATTTTCTTTTGCGAGGCGAGTGTCTCCCTTCCGATGCACTATTCCTTCTTTACTGCATCCCTCGCTCCCTCAAATTGACGAATTAACACGGAAATTGCGCCGCTATGAAATACTATGCGTTCTATGACTTCTCCTTCTAAATCGAGTAACGTTTGTATGGAAACGACAGGATTTTCTTTTGGGAGGCGAGTATCTCCTATGCGATGAGCTATTATTTCTTTTCTGCATCAGTCGCTCCCTCGCTTTGTCAAATTGAAACAAAGTGCATCGCTATGAAATACTATGGGTTTTATGTCTTCTCCTTCTAAACCGAGTAACGTTTCTATGGAAAATACAGGATTTTCCTTTGGGAGGCGAGTGTCTCCCTTCCGATGCACTATTCCTTCTTTACTGCATCCCTCGCTCCCTCACATTGACGAATTAACACGGAAATTGCGCCGATATGAAATACTATGCGTTTTATGACTTCTCATTCTAAATCGAGTAACGTTTCTATGGAAACGACAGGATTTTCATTTGGGAGGCGAGTATCTCCTATGCGATGAACTATTCCTTCTTTACTGCATCCCTCGCTCCCTCGCTTTGTCGAATTAAAACTGAAATTGCATCGCTATGGGATACTATGGGTTTTATGTCTTCTCCTTCTAAACCGAGTAACGTTTCTATGAAAAATACAGGATTTTCTTTTGGGAGGCGAGTGTCTCCCTTCCGATGCACTATTCCTTCTTTACTGCATCCCTCGCTCCCTCACATTGACGAATTAACACGGAAATTGCGCCGCTGTGAAATACTATGCGTTCTATGACTTCTCCTTCTAAATCGAGTAACGTTTCTATGGAAACGACAGGATTTTCTATTGGGAGGCGACTATCTCCTATGCCATGCACTATTCCTTCTTTACTGCTACTCTCGCTCCCTCGCTATGTCGAATTAAAACTGAAATTGCATCGCTATGAAATAATATGGGATTTATGTCTTCTCCTTCTAAACCCAGTAATGTTTCTATGGAAAATACATAATTTTCTTTTGGGAGGCGAGTGTCACCCTACCGATGCACTATTCCTTCTTTACTGCATCCCTCGCTCCCTCACATTGACGAATTAACACGGAAATTGCGCCGCTATGAAATACCATGGGTTTTAT
Source organism: Schistocerca piceifrons (assembly GCF_021461385.2). Taxonomy (NCBI): domain Eukaryota; kingdom Metazoa; phylum Arthropoda; class Insecta; order Orthoptera; family Acrididae; genus Schistocerca; species Schistocerca piceifrons. The sequence goes on along the minus strand of NW_025727271.1, from coordinate 19,277 downwards.
GTCTTCTCCTTCTAAACCGAGTAACTCTTTACTGCATCCCTCGCTCCCTCGCTTTGTCGAATTGAAACTGAAATTGCATCGCTATGAAATACTATGGGTTTTATGTCTTCTCCTCCTAAACCGTGTAACGTTTCTATGGAAAATACAGGTTTTTCTTAGGGGAGGCGAGTGTCTCCCTTCCGATGCACTATTCCTTCTTTACTGCATCCCTCGCTCCCTCACATTGTCGATTTAACACGGAAATTGCGCCGCTATGAAATACTATGCGTTTTATGACTTCTCCTTCTAAATCGAGTAACGTTTCTATGGAGACGACAGGATTTTCATTTGGGAGGCGAGTAACTCCTATGCGATGAACTATTCCTTCTTTACTGCATACGTCGCTCCCTCGCTTTGTCGAATTAAAACTGAAATTGCATCGCTATGGGATACTATGGGTTTTATGTCTTCTCCTTCTAAACCGAGTAACGTTTCTATGAAAAATACAGGATTTTCTTTTGGGAGGCGAGTGTCTCCCTTCCGATGCACTATTCCTTCTTTACTGCATCCCTCGCTCCCTCACATTGTCGAATTAACACGGAAATTGCGCCGCTGTGAAATACTATGCGTTTTATGACTTCTCCTTCTAAACCGATTAACGTTTCTATGGAAACGACAGGATTTTCTATTGGGAGGCGAGTATCTCCTATGCGATGAGCTATTCTTTCTTTACTGCATCCCTCGCTCCCACGCTTTGTCGAATTAAAACTGAAATTGCATCGCTATGACATACTATGGTTTTTATGTCTTCCCCTTCTAAACCGAGTAACGTTCCTATGGAAAATACAGGATTTTCTTTTGGGAGGCGAGTGTCTCCCTTCCAATGCACTATTCCTACTTTACTGCATCCCTCGCTCCTTCACATTGACGAATTAACACGGAAATTGCGCCGCTATGAAATACTATGCGTTCTATGACTTTTCCTTCTAAATCGAGTAACGTTTCTATGGTAACGACAGGATTTTCTTTTGGGAGGCGAGTATCTCCTATGCAATGAATTATTCCTTCTTTACTGCATCCCTCGCTCCCTCGCTTTGTCGAATTAAATCTGAAATTGCATCGCTATGAAATACTATGGGATTTATGTCTTCTCCTTCTGAACCTAGTAACGTTTCTATGGAAAATACAGGATTCTCCTTTGGGAGGCGAGTGTCTCCCTTCCGATGCACTATTCCTATTTTACTGCATCCCTCGCACCTTCACATTGACGAATTAACTCGGAAATTGCGCCGCTATGAAATACTATGCGTTCTATGACTTCTCCTTCTAAATCGAGTAACGTTTCTATGGAAACGACAGGATTTTCTATTGGGAGGCGAGTATCTCCTATGCGATGCACTATTCCTTCTTCACTGCTACTCTCGCTCCCTCGCTTTGTCGAATTAAAACTGAAATTGCATCGCTATGGGATACTATGGGTTTTATGTCTTCTCCTTCTAAACCGAGTAACGTTTCTTTGAAAAATACATTATTTTCTTTTGGGAGGCGAGTGTCTTCCTTCCGATGCACTATCCCTTCTTTACTGCATCCCTCGCTCCCTCACATTGACGAATTAACACGGAAATTGCGCCGCTGTGAAATACTATGCGTTCTATGACTTCTCCTTCTAAGTCGAGTAAAGTTTCTATGGAAACGACAGGATTTTCTTTTGGGAGGCGAGTATCTCCTTTGCGATGAACTATTCCTTCTTTACTGCATTCCTCGCTCCCTTGCTTTGTCGAATTAAAACTGAAATTTCATCGCTATGAAATACTATGGGCTTTATGTCTTCTCCTTCTAAACCGAGTAACGTTTCTATGGAAAATACAGGATTTTCTTTTGGGAGGCGAGTGTCTCCCTTCCGATGCACTATTCCTTCTTTACTGCATCCCTCGCTCCCTCACATTGACGAATTAACACGGAAATTGCGCCGCTATGAAATAATATGGGTTTTATGTCTTCTCCTTCTAAACCGAGTAACGTTTCTATGGAAAATACAGGATTTTCTTTTGGGAGGCGAGTGTCTCCCTTCCGATGCACTATTCCTTCTTTACTGCATCCCTCGCTCCCTCACATTGACGAATTAACATGGAAATTGCGCCGCTATGAAATACTATGCGTTCTATGACTTCTCCTTCTAAATCGAGTAACGTTTCTATGGAAACGACAGGATTTTCATTTGTGAGGCGAGTATCTCCTATGCGATGAACTATTCCTTTTTTACTGCATCCCTCGCTCCCTCGCTTTGTCGAATGAAAACTGAAATTGCATCGCTATGATGTACTATGGGTTTTATGTCTTCTCCTTCTAAACCGAGTATCATTTCTATGGAAAATACAGGATTTTCTTTTGGGAGGCGAGTGTCTCCCTTCCGATGCACTATTCGTATTTTACTGCATCCCTCGCTCCTTCACATTGACGAATTAACACGGAAATTGCGCCGCTATGAAATACTATGTGTTCTATAACTTCTCCTTCTAAATCGAGTTACGTTTCTATGGAAAGCACAGGATTTTCTTTTGGGAGGCGAGTATCTCCTATGCGATGCACCATTCCTTCTTTACTGCATCCCTCGCTCCCTCGCTTTGTCGAATTAAAACTGAAATTGCATCGCTATGAAATACTACGGGTTTTATGTCTTCTCCTTCTAAACCGAGTAACACTTTACTGCATCCCTCGCTCCCTCGCTTTGTCGAATTGAAACTGAAATTGCATCGCTATGAAATACTATGGGTTTTATGTCTTCACCTTCTAAACCGAGTAACGTTCATATGGAAAATACAGGATTTTCTTTTGGGAGGCGAGTGTCTCCCTTCCGATGCACTATTCCTATTTTACTGCATCCCTCGCTCCTTCACATTGACGAATTAACACGGAAATTGCGCCGCTGTGAAATACTATCCGTTCTATGACTTCTCCTTCTGAGTCGAGTAACGTTTCTATGGAAACGACAGGATTTTCTTTTGGGAGGCGAGTATCTCCTATACTTTGAACTATTCCTTCTTTACTGCATCCCTCGCTCCCTCGCTTTGTAGAATTAAAACTGAAATTTCAACGCTATGAAATGTTATGGGCTTTATGTCTTCTCCTTCTAAACCGAGTAACGTTTCTATGGAAAATACAGGATTTTCTTTTGGGAGGCGAGTGTCTCCCTTCCGATGCACTATTCCTTCTCTACTGCATCCCTCGCTCCCTCAAATTGACGAATTATCACGGAAATTGCGCCGCTATGAAATACTATGCGTTCTATGACTTCTCCTTCTAAATCGAGTAACGTTTGTATGGAAACGACAGGATTTTCTTTTGGGAGGCGAGTATCTCCTATGCGATGAGCTATTATTTCTTTACTGCATCCCTCGCTCCCTCGCTTTGTCAAATTGAAACAAAGTGCATCGCTATGAAATACTATGGGTTTTATGTCTTCTCCTTCTAAACCGAGTAACGTTTCTATGGAAAATAAAGGATTTTCCTTTGGGAGGCGAGTGTCTCCCTTCCGATGCACTATTCCTATTTTACTGCATCCCTCGCTGCTTCACATTGACGAATTAACACGGAAATTGCGCCGATATGAAATACTATGGGTTCTATGACTTCTCCTTCTAAATCGAGTAACGTTTCCATGGAAACGACAGGATTTTCTTTTGGGAGGCGAGTATCTCCTATGCGATGCACTATTCCTTCTTTACGGCATCCCTCGCTCCCTCGCTTTGTCGAATTAAAACTGAAATTGCATCGCTATGAAATACTATGGGTTTTATGTCTTCTCCTTCTAAACCGTGTAACGTTTCTATGGAAAATACAGGTTTTTCTTTGGGGAGGCGAGTGTCTCCCTTCCGATGCACTATTCCTTCTTTACTGCATCCCTCGCACCCTCACATTGACGAATTAACACGGAAATTGCGCCGCTATGAAATACTATGCGTTTTATGACTTCTCCTTCTAAATCGAGTAACGTTTCTATGGAAACGACAGGATTTTCATTTGGGAGGCGAGTATCTCCTACGCGATGAACTATTCCTTCTTTACTGCATCCCTCGCTCCCTCGCTTTGTCGAATTAAAACTGAAATTGAATCGCTATGGGATACTATGGGTTTTATGTCTTCTCCTTCTAAACCGAGTAACGTTTCTATGAAAAATACTGGATTTTCTTTTGGGAGGCGTGTGTCTCCCTTCCGATGCACTATTCCTTCTTTACTGCATCCCTCGCTCCCTCACATTGACGAATTAACACGGAAATTGCGCCGCTGTGAAATACTATGCGTTCTATGACTTCTCCTTCTAAATCGAGTAACGTTTCTATGGAAACGACAGGATTTTCTATTGGGAGGCGACTATCTCCTATGCCATGCACTATTCCTTCTTTACTGCTACTCTCGCTCCCTCGCTTTGTCGAATTAAAACTGAAATTGCATCGCTATAAAATAATATGGGTTTTATGTCTTCTCCTTCTAAACCCAGTAATGTTTCTATGGAAAATACATAATTTTCTTTTGGGAGGCGAGTGTCTCCCTTCCGATGCACTATTCCTTCTTTACTGCATCCCTCGCTCCCTCACATTGTCGATTTAACACGGAAATAGCTTCGCTATTAAATACTATGCGTTTTATGACTTCTCCTTCTAAATCGAGTAACGTTTCTATGGAAACGACAGGATTTTCATTTGGGAGGCGAGTATCTCCTATGCGATGAACTATTCCTTCTTTACTGCATCCGTCGCTCCCTCGCTTTGTCGAATTAAAACTGAAATTGCATCGCTATGGGATACTATGGGTTTTATGCCTTCTCCTTCTAAACCGAGTAACGTTTCTATGAAAAATACAGGATTTTCTTTTGGGAGGCGAGTGTCTCCCTTCCGATGCACTATTCCTTCTTTACTGCATCCCTCGCTCCCTCACATTGACGAATTAACACGGAAATTGCGCCGCTGTGAAATACTATGCGTTTTATGACTTCTCCTTCTAAACCGAGTAACGTTTCTATGGAAACGACAGGATTTTCTATTGGGAGGCGATTATCTCCTATGCGATGAGCTATTCTTTCTTTACTGCATCCCTCGCTCCCACGCTTTGTCGAATTAAAACTGAAATTGCATCGCTATGACATACTATGGTTTTTATGTCTTCCCCTTCTAAACCGAGTAACGTTCCTATGGAAAATACAGGATTTTCTTTTGGGAGGCGAGTGTCTCCCTTCCAATGCACTATTCCTATTTTACTGCATCCCTCGCTCCTTCACATTGACGAATTAACACGGAAATTGCGCCGCTATGAAATACTATGCGTTCTATGACTTCTCCTTCTAAATCGAGTAACGTTTCTATGGAAACGACAGGATTTTCTTTTGGGAGGCGAGTATCTCCTATGCAATGAATTATTCCTTCTTTACTGCATCCCTCGCTCCCTCGCTTTGTCGAATTAAATCTGAAATTGCATCGCTATGAAATACTATGGAATTTATGTCTTCTCCTTTGAACCTAGTAACGTTTCTATGGAAAATACAGGATTCTTCTTTGGGAGGCGAGTGTCTCCCTTCCGATGCACTATTCCTATTTTACTGCATCCCTCGCACCTTCACATTGACGAATTAACTCGGAATTTGCGCCGCTATGAAATACTATGCGTTTTATGACTTCTCCTTCTAAATCGAGTAACGTTTCTATGGAAACGACAGGATTTTCTATTGGGAGGCGAGTATCTCCTATGCGATGCACTATTCCTTCTTCACTGCTACTCTCGCTCCCTCGCTTTGTCGAATTAAAACTGAAATTGCATCGCTATGAAATAATATGGGTTTTATGTCTTCTCCTTCTAAACCGACTAACGTTTCAATGGAAAATACAGGAATTTCTTTTGGGAGGCGAGTGTCTCCCTTCCGATGCACTATTCCTTCTTTACTGCATCCCTCGCTCCCTCACATTGACGAATTAACACGGGAAATGCGCCGCTATGAAATACTATGCGTTCAATGACTTCTCGTTCTAAATCCAGTAACGTTTCTATGGAAACGACAGGATATTCATTTGTGAGGCGAGTATCTCCTATGCGATGAACTATTCCTTCTTTACTGCATTCCTCGCTCCCTCGCTTTGTCGAATTAAAACTGAAATTGCATCGCTATGAAATACTATGGGTTTTATGTCTTCTCCTTCTAAACCGAGTAACTCTTTACTGCATCCCTCGCTCCCTCGCTTTGTCGAATTGAAACTGAAATTGCATCGCTATGAAATACTATGGGTTTTATGTCTTCTCCTTCTGAACCGAGTAACGTTTCTATGGAAAATACAGGATTTTCTTTTGGGATGCGAGTGTCTCCCTTCCTATGCACTATTCCTATTTTACTGCATCCTTCGCTCCTTCACATTGGCGAATTAACACGGAAATTGCGCCGCTATGAAATACTATGCGTTCTATGACTTCTCCTTCTAAATCGAGTAACGTTTCTATGGAAACGACAGGATTTTCTTTTGGGAGGCGAGTATCTCCTATGCGATGAACTATTATTTCTTTACTGCATCCCTCGCTCCCTCGCTTTGTCGAATTAAAACTGAAAGTGCATCGCTATGGGATACTATGGGTTTTATGTCTTCTCCTTCTAAACCGAGTAACGTTTCTGTGGAAAATACAGGATTTTCTTTTGGGAGTCGAGTATCTCCTATGCGATGAGCTATTATTTCTTTACTGCATCCCTCGCTCCCTCGCTTTGTCGAATTAAAACTGAAAGTGCATCGCTATGAAATACTATGGGTTTTATGTCATCTCCTTCTAAACCGAGTAACGTTTCTATGGAAAATACAGGATTTTCTTTTGAGAGGCGAGTGTCTCCCTTCCGATGCACTATTCCTTCTTTACTGCATCCCTCGCTCCCTCACATTGACGAATTAACACGGAAATTGCGCCGCTATGAAATACTATGCGTTTTATGAATTCTCCTTCTAAATCGAGTAACGTTTCTATGGAAACGACAGGATTTTCTTTTGGGAGGCGAGTATCTCCTATGCGATGAGCTATTATTTCTTTACTGCAACCCTCGCTCCCTCGCTTTGTCGAATTAAAACTGAAAGTGCATCGCTATGAAATACTATGGGTTTTATGTCTTCTCCTTCTTAACCGAGTAACGTTTCTATGGAAACGACAGGATTTTCTTTTGAGAGGCGAGTGTCTCCCTTCCGATGCATTATTCCTTATTTACTGCATCCCTCGCTCCCTCACATTGACGAATTAACACGGAAATTGCGCCGCTATGGAATACCATGCGTTCTATGACTTCTCCTTCTAAACCGAGTAACGTTTCTGTGGAAAATACAGGATTTTCTTTTGGGAGGCGAGTGTCTCCCTTCCGATGCACTATTCCTTCTTTACTGCATCCCTCGCTCCCTCACATTGACGAATTAACACGGAAATTGCGCCGCTGTGAAATACTATGCGTTCTATGACTTCTCCTTCTAAATCGAGTAACGTTTCTATGGAAACGACAGGATTTTCATTTGGGAGGCGAGTATCTCCTATGCGATGAACTATTCCTTCTTTACTGCATCCCTCGCTCCCTCGCTTTGTCGAATTAAAACTGAAATTGCATCGCTATGGGATACTATGGGTTTTATGTCTTCTCCTTCTAAACCGAGTAACGTTTCTTTGAAAAATACATTATTTTCTTTTGGGAGGCGAGTGTCTTCCTTCCGATGCACTATTCCTTCTTTACTGCATCCCTCGCTCCCTCACATTGACGAATTAACACGGAAATTGCGCCGCTGTGAAATACTATGCGTTCTATGACTTCTCCTTCTAAGTCGAGTAAAGTTTCTATGGAAACGACAGGATTTTCTTTTGGGAGGCGAGTATCTCCTTTGCGATGAACTATTCCTTCTTTACTGCATCCCTCGCTCCCTTGCTTTGTCGAATTAAAACTGAAATTTCATCGCTATGAAAGACTATGGGCTTTATGTCTTCTCCTTCTAAACCGAGTAACGTTTCTATGGAAAATACAGGATTTTCTTTTGGGAGGCGAGTGTCTCCCTTCCGATGCACTATTCCTTCTTTACTGCATCCCTCGCTCCCTCACATTGACGAATTAACACGGAAATTGCGCCGCTATGAAATAATATGGGTTTTATGTCTTCTCCTTCTAAACCGAGTAACGTTTCTATGGAAAATACAGAATTTTCTTTTGGGAGGCGAGTGTCTCCCTTCCGAGGCTCTATTCCCTATGTACTGCATCCCTCGCTAACTCACATTGACGAATAAACATGGAAATTGCGCCGCTATGAAATACTATGCCTTCTATGACTTCTCCTTCTAAATCGAGTAACGTTTCTATGGAAACGACAGGATTTTCATTTGTGAGGCGAGTATCTCCTATGCGATGAACTATTCCTTTTTTACTGCATCCCTCGCTCCCTCGCTTTGTCGAATGAAAAATGAAATTGCATCGCTATGATATACTATGGGTTTTATGTCTTCTCCTTCTCAACCGAGTATCATTTCTATGGAAAATACAGGACTTTCTTTTGGGAGGCGAGTGTCTCCCTTCCGATGCACTATTCCTGTTTTACTGCATCCCTCGCTCCTTCACATTGACGAATTAACACGGAAATTGCGCCGCTATGAAATACTATGTGTTCTATGACTTCTCCTTCTAAATCGAGTTACGTTTCTATGGAAACGACAGGATTTTCTTTTGGGAGGCGAGTATCTCCTATGCGATGCACTATTCCTTCTTTACTGCATCCCTCGCTCCCTCGCTTTGTCCAATTAAAACTGAAATTGCATCGCTATGAAATACTACGGGTTTTATGTCTTCTCCTTCTAAACCGAGTAACTCTTTACTGCATCCCTCGCTCCCTCGCTTTGTCGAATTGAAACTGAAATTGCATCGCTATGAAATACTATGGGTTTTATGTCTTCACCTTCTAAACCGAGTAACGTTCATATGGAAAATACAGGATTTTCTTTTGGGAGGCGAGTGTCTCCCTTCCGATGCACTATTCCCTATGTACTGCATCCATTCGCTCCCTCACATTGACGAATTAACATGGAAATTGCGCCGCTATAAAATACTATGCGTTCTATGACTTCTCCTTCTAAATCGAGTAACGTTTCTAAGGAAACGACAGGATTTTCTTTTGGTAGGCGAGTTTCTCCTATGCGATGAACTATTCCTTCTTTACTGTATCCCTCGCTCCCTCGCTTTGTCGAATTAAAACTGAAATTGCATCGCTATGAAATACTATGGGTTTTATGTCTTCTCCTTCTAAACCGAGTAACGTTTCTTTGAAAAATACAGGATTTTCTTTTGGGACGAGAGTGTCTCCATTCCGATGCACTATTCCTTCTTTACTGCATCCCTCGCTCCCTCACATTGACGAATTAACACGGATATTGCGCCGCTGTGAAATACTATCCGTTCTATGACTTCTCCTTCTGAGTCGAGTAACGTTTCTATGGAAACGACAGGATTTTCATTTGGGAGGCGAGTATCTCCTATACTTTGAACTATTCCTTCTTTACTGCATCCCTCGCTCCCTCGCTTTGTCGAATTAAAACTGAAATTTCAACGCTACGAAATGCTATGGGCTTTATCTCTTCTCCTTCTAAACCGAGTAACGTTTCTATGGAAAATACAGGATTCTCTTTTGGGAGGCGAGTGTCTCCCTTCCGATGCACTATTCCTTCTTTACTGCTTCCCTCGCTCCCTCAAATTGATGAATTAACACGGAAATTGCGCCGCTATGAAATACTATGCGTTCTATGACTTCTCCTTCTAAATCGAGCAACGTTTGTATGGAAACGACAGGATTTTCTTTTGGGAGGCGAGTATCTCCTATGCGATGAGCTATTATTTCTTTACTGCATCCCTCGCTCCCTCGCTTTGTCAAATTGAAACTGAAAGTGCATCGCTATGAAATACTATGGGTTTTATGTCTTCTCCTTCTAAACCGAGTAACGTTTCTATGGAAAATACAGGATTTTCCTTTGGGAGGCGAGTGTCTCCCTTCCGATGCACTATTCCTATTTTACTGCATCCCTCGCTGCTTCACATTGACGAATTAACACGGAAATTGCGCCGCTATGAAATACTATGGGTTCTATGACTTCTCCTTCTAAATCGAGTAACGTTTCTATGGAAACGACAGGATTTTCTTTTGGGAGGCGAGTATCTCCTATGCGATGAACTATCCCTTCTTTACTGCATCCCTCGCTCCCTCCATTTGTCGAATGAAAACTGAAATTGCATCGCTATGATATACTATGGGTTTTATGTCTTCTCCTTCTAAACCGAGTATCATTTCTATGGAAAATACAGGATTTTCTTTTGGGAGGCGAGTGTCTCCCTTCCGATGCACTATTCCTGTTTTACTGCATCCCTCGCTCCTTCACATTGACGAATTAACACGGAAATTGCGCCGCTATGAAATACTATGTGTTCTATGACTTCTCCTTCTAAATCGAGTTACGTTTCTATGGAAACGACAGGATTTTCTTTTGGGAGGCGAGTATCTCCTATGCGATGAACTATTCCTTCTTTACTGCATTCCTCGCTCCCTCGCTTTGTCGAATTAAAACTGAAATTGCATCGCTATGAAATACTATGGGTTTTATGTCTTCTCCTTCTAAACCGAGTAACTCTTTACTGCATCCCTCGCTCCCTCGCTTTGTCGAATTGAAACTGAAATTGCATCGCTATGAAATACTATGGGTTTTATGTCTTCTCCTTCTGAACCGAGTAACGTTTCTATGGAAAATACAGGATTTTCTTTTGGGATGCGAGTGTCTCCCTTCCGATGCACTATTCCTATTTTACTGCATCCTTCGCTCCTTCACATTGGCGAATTAACACGGAAATTGCGCCGCTATGAAATACTATGCGTTCTATGACTTCTCCTTCTAAATCGAGTTACGTTTCTATGGAAACGACAGGATTTTCTTTTGGGAGGCGAGTATCTCCTATGCGATGAACTATTCCTTCTTTACTGCATTCCTCGCTCCCTCGCTTTGTCGAATTAAAACTGAAATTGCATCGCTATGAAATACTATGGGTTTTATGTCTTCTCCTTCTAAACCGAGTAACTCTTTACTGCATCCCTCGCTCCCTCGCTTTGTCGAATTGAAACTGAAATTGCATCGCTATGAAATACTATGGGTTTTATGTCTTCTCCTTCTGAACCGAGTAACGTTTCTATGGAAAATACAGGATTTTCTTTTGGGATGCGAGTGTCTCCCTTCCGATGCACTATTCCTATTTTACTGCATCCTTCGCTCCTTCACATTGGCGAATTAACACGGAAATTGCGCCGCTATGAAATACTATGCGTTCTATGACTTCTCCTTCTAAATCGAGTAACGTTTCTATGGAAACGACAGGATTTTCTTTTGGGAGGCGAGTATCTCCTATGCGATGAACTATTATTTCTTTACTGCATCCCTCGCTCCCTCGCTTTGTCGAATTAAAACTGAAAGTGCATCGCTATGGGATACTATGGGTTTTATGTCTTCTCCTTCTAAACCGAGTAACGTTTCTGTGGAAAATACAGGATTTTCTTTTGGGAGTCGAGTATCTCCTATGCGATGAGCTATTATTTCTTTACTGCATCCCTCGCTCCCTCGCTTTGTCGAATTAAAACTGACAGTGCATCGCTATGAAATACTATGGGTTTTATGTCTTCTCCTTCTAAACCGAGTAACGTTTCTATGGAAAATACAGGATTTTCTTTTGAGAGGCGAGTGTCTCCCTTCCGATGCACTATTCCTTCTTTACTGCATCCCTCGCTCCCTCACATTGACGAATTAACACGGAAATTGCGCCGCTATGAAATACTATGCGTTTTATGAATTCTCCTTCTAAATCGAGTAACGTTTCTATGGAAACGACAGGATTTTCTTTTGGGAGGCGAGTATCTCCTATGCGATGAGCTATTATTTCTTTACTGCAACCCTCGCTCCCTCGCTTTGTCGAATTAAAACTGAAAGTGCATCGCTATGAAATACTATGGGTTTTATGTCTTCTCCTTCTTAACCGAGTAACGTTTCTATGGAAACGACAGGATTTTCTTTTGAGAGGCGAGTGTCTCCCTTCCGATGCATTATTCCTTCTTTACTGCATCCCTCGCTCCCTCACATTGACGAATTAACACGGAAATTGCGCCGCTATGGAATACCATGCGTTCTATGACTTCTCCTTCTAAACCGAGTAACGTTTCTATGGAAAATACAGGATTTTCCTTTGGGAGGCGAGTGTCTCCCTTCCGATGCACTATTCCTTCTTTACTGCATCCCTCGCTCCCTCACATTGACGAATTAACACGGAAATTGCGCCGCTGTGAAATACTATGCGTTCTATGACTTCTCCTTCTAAATCGAGTAACGTTTCTATGGAAACGACAGGATTTTCATTTGGGAGGCGAGTATCTCCTATGCGATGAACTATTCCTTCTTTACTGCATCCCTCGCTCCCTCGGTTTGTCGAATTAAAACTGAAATTGCATCGCTATGGGATACTATGGGTTTTATGTCTTCTCCTTCTAAACCGAGAAACGTTTCTTTGAAAAATACATTATTTTCTTTTGGGAGGCGAGTGTCTTCCTTCCGATGCACTATTCCTTCTTTACTGCATCCCTCGCTCCCTCACATTGACGAATTAACACGGAAATTGCGCCGCTGTGAAATACTATGCGTTCTATGACTTCTCCTTCTAAGTCGAGTAAAGTTTCTATGGAAACGACAGGATTTTCTTTTGGGAGGCGAGTATCTCCTTTGCGATGAACTATTCCTTCTTTACTGCATCCCTCGCTCCCTTGCTTTGTCGAATTAAAACTGAAATTTCATCGCTATGAAATACTATGGGCTTTATGTCTTCTCCTTCTAAACCGAGTAACGTTTCTATGGATAATACAGGATTTTCTTTTGGGAGGCGAGTGTCTCCCTTCCGATACACTATTCCTTCTTTACTGCATCCCTCGCTCCCTCACATTGACGAATTAACACGGAAATTGCGCCGCTATGAAATAATATGGGTTTTATGTCTTCTCCTTCTAAACCGAGTAACGTTTCTATGGAAAATACAGGATTTTCTTTTGGGAGGCGAGTGTCTCCCTTCCGATGCACTATTCCCTATGTACTGCATCCCTCGCTCCCTCACATTGACGAATAAAAATGGAAATTGCGCCGCTATGAAATACTATGCGTTCTATGACTTCTCCTTCTAAATCGAGTAACGTTTCTATGGAAACGACAGGATTTTCATTTGTGAGGCGAGTATCTCCTATGCGATGAACTATTCCTTTTTTACTGCATCCCTCGCTCCCTCGCTTTGTCGAATGAAAAATGAAATTGCATCGCTATGATATACTATGGGTTTTATGTCTTCTCCTTCTCAACCGAGTATCATTTCTATGGAAAATACAGGATTTTCTTTTGGGGGGCGAGTGTCTCCCTTCCGATGCACTATTCCTGTTTTACTGCATCCCTCGCTCCTTCACATTGACGAATTAACACGGAAATTGCGCCGCTATGAAATACTATGTGTTCTATGACTTCTCCTTCTGAATCGAGTTACGTTTCTATGGAAACGACAGGATTTTCTTTTGGGAGGCGAGTATCTCCTATGCGATGCACTATTCCTTCTTTACTGCATCCCTCGCTCCCTCACATTGACGAATTAACACGGAAATTGCGCCGCTATGAAATAATATGGGTTTTATGTCTTCTCCTTCTAAACCGAGTAACGTTTCTATGGAAAATACAGGATTTTCTTTTGGGAGGCGAGTGTCTCCCTTCCGATGCACTATTCCCTATGTACTGCATCCATTCGCTCCCTCACATTGACGAATTAACATGGAAATTGCGCCGCTATAAAATACTATGCGTTCTATGACTTCTCCTTCTAAATCGAGTAACGTTTCTAAGGAAACGACAGGATTTTCTTTTGGTAGGCGAGTTTCTCCTATGCGATGAACTATTCCTTCTTTACTGTATCCCTCGCTCCCTCGCTTTGTCGAATTAAAACTGAAATTGCATCGCTATGAAATACTATGGGTTTTATGTCTTCTCCTTCTAAACCGAGTAACGTTTCTTTGAAAAATACAGGATTTTCTTTTGGGACGAGAGTGTCTCCATTCCGATGCACTATTCCTTCTTTACTGCATCCCTCGCTCCCTCACATTGACGAATTAACACGGAAATTGCGCCGCTGTGAAATACTATCCGTTCTATGACTTCTCCTTCTGAGTCGAGTAACGTTTCTATGGAAACGACAGGATTTTCATTTGGGAGGCGAGTATCTCCTATACTTTGAACTATTCCTTCTTTACTGCATCCCTCGCTCCCTCGCTTTGTCGAATTAAAACTGAAATTTCAACGCTATGAAATGCTATGGGCTTTATCTCTTCTCCTTCTAAACCGAGTAACGTTTCTATGGAAAATACAGGATTTTCTTTTGGGAGGCGAGTGTCTCCCTTCCGATGCACTATTCCTTCTTTACTGCTTCCCTCGCTCCCTCAAATTGACGAATTAACACGGACATTGCGCCGCTATGAAATACTATGCGTTCTATGACTTCTCCTTCTAAATCGTGCAACGTTTGTATGGAAACGACAGGATTTTCTTTTGGGAGGCGAGTATCTCCTATGCGATGAGCTATTATTTCTTTACTGCATCCCTCGCTCCCTCGCTTTGTCAAATTGAAACTGAAAGTGCATCGCTATGAAATACTATGGGTTTTATGTCTTCTCCGTCTAAACCGAGTAACGTTTCTATGGAAAATACAGGATTTTCCTTTGGGAGGCGAGTGTCTCCCTTCCGATGCACTATTCCTATTTTACTGCATCCCTCGCTGCTTCACATTGACGAATTAACACGGAAATTGCGCCGATATGAAATACTATGGGTTCTATGACTTCTCCTTCTAAATCGAGTAACGTTTCTATGGAAACGACAGGATTTTCTTTTGGGAGGCGAGTATCTCCTATGCGATGCACTATTCCTTCTTTACTGCATCCCTCGCTCCCTCGCTTTGTCGAATTAAAACTGAAATTGCATCGCTATGAAATACTATGTGTTTTATGTCTTCTCCTTCTAAACCGTGTAACGTTTCTATGGAAAATACAGGTTTTTCTTTGGGGAGGCGAGTGTCTCCCTTCCGATGCACTATTCCTTCTTTACTGCATCCCTCGCTCCCTCACATTGACGAATTAACACGGAAATTGCGCCGCTATGAAATACTATGCGTTTTATGACTTCTCCTTCTAAATCGAGTAACGTTTCTATGGAAACGACAGGATTTTCATTTGGGAGGCGAGTATCTCCTATGCGATGAACTATTCCTTCTTTACTGCATCCCTCGCTCCCTCCATTTGTCGAATGAAAACTGAAATTGCATCGCTATGATATACTATGGGTTTTATGTCTTCTCCTTCTAAACCGAGTATCATTTCTATGGAAAATACAGGATTTTCTTTTGGGAGGCGAGTGTCTCCCTTCCGATGCACTATTCCTGTTTTACTGCATCCCTCGCTCCTTCACATTGACGAATTAACACGGAAATTGCGCCGCTATGAAATACTATGTGTTCTATGACTTCTCCTTCTAAATCGAGTTACGTTTCTATGGAAACGACAGGATTTTCTTTTGGGTGGCGAGTATCTCCTATGCGATGCACTATTCCTTCTTTACTGCATCCCTCGCTCCCTCGCTTTGTCGAATTAAAACTGAAATTGCATCGCTATGAAATACTACGGGTTTTATGTCTTCTCCTTCTAAACCGAGTAACTCTTTACTGCATCCCTCGCTCCCTCGCTTTGTCGAATTGAAACTGAAATTGCATCGCTATGAAATACTATGGGTTTTATGTCTTCACCTTCTAAACCGAGTAACGTTCATATGGAAAATACAGGATTTTCTTTTGGGAGGCGAGTGTCTCCCTTCCGATGCACTATTCCTATTTTACTGCGTCCTCCACTCCTTCACATTGACGAATTAACATGGAAATAGCGCCGCTATAAAATACTATGCGTTCTATGACTTCTCCTTCTAAATCGAGTAACGTTTCTATGGAAACGACAGGATTTTCTATTGGTAGGCGAGTTTCTCCTATGCGATGAACTATTCCTTCTTTACTGCATCCCTCGCTCCCTCGCTTTGTCGAATTAAAACTGAAATTGCATCGCTATGAAATACTATGGGTTTTATGTCTTCTCCTTCTAAACCGAGTAACGTTTCTTTGAAAAATACAGGATTTTCTTTTGGGACGAGAGTGTCTCCATTCCGATGCACTATTCCTTCTTTACTGCATCCCTCGCTCCCTCACATTGACGAATTAACACGGAAATTGCGCCGCTGTGAAATACTATCCGTTCTATGACTTCTCCTTCTGAGTCGAGTAACGTTTCTATGGAAACGACAGGATTTTCTTTTGGGAGGCGAGTATCTCCTATACTTTGAACTATTCCTTCTTTACTGCATCCCTCGCTCCCTCGCTTTGTCGAATTAAAACTGAAATTTCAACGCTATGAAATGCTATGGGCTTTATCTCTTCTCCTTCTAAACCGAGTAACGTTTCTATGGAAAATACAGGATTTTCTTTTGGGAGGCGAGTGTCTCCCTTCCGATGCACTATTCCTTCTTTACTGCATCCCTCGCTCCCTCAAATTGACGAATTAACACGGAAATTGCGCCGCTATGAAATACTATGCGTTCTATGACTTCTCCTTCTAAATCGAGTAACGTTTGTATGGAAACGACAGGATTTTCTTTTGGGAGGCGAGTATCTCCTATGCGATGAGCTATTATTTCTTTACTGCATCCCTCGCTCCCTCGCTTTGTCAAATTGAAACTGAAAGTGCATCGCTATGAAATACTATGTGTTTTATGTCTTCTCCTTCTAAACCGTGTAACGTTTCTATGGAAAATACAGGTTTTTCCTTTGGGAGGCGAGTGTCTCCCTTCCGATGCACTATTCCTATTTTACTGCATCCCTCGCTGCTTCACATTGACGAATTAACACGGAAATTGCGCCGATATGAAATACTATGGGTTCTATGACTTCTCCTTCTAAATCGAGGAACGTTTCTATGGAAACGACAGGATTTTCTTTTGGGAGGCGAGTATCTCCTATGCGATGCACTATTCCTTCTTTACTGCATCCCTCGCTCCCTCGCTTTGTCGAATTAAAACTGAAATTGCATCGCTATGAAATACTATGTGTTTTATGTCTTCTCCTTCTAAACCGTGTAACGTTTCTATGGAAAATACAGGTTTTTCTTTGGGGAGGCGTGTGTCTCCCTTCCGATGCACTATTCCTTCTTTACTGCATCCCTCGCTCCCTCACATTGACGAATTAACACGGAAATTGCGCCGCTATGAAATACTATGCGTTTTATGACGTCTCCTTCTAAATCGAGTAACGTTTCTATGAAAACGACAGGATTTTCATTTGGGAGGCGAGTATCTCCTATGCGATGAACTATTCCTTCTTTACTGCATCCCTCGCACCCTCCCTTTGTCGAATTAAAACTGAAATTGCATCGCTATGGGATACTATGGGTTTTATGTCTTCTCCTTCTAAACCGAGTAACGTTTCTATGAAAAATACAGGATTTTCTTTTGGGAGGCGAGTGTCTCCCTTCCGATGCACTATTCCTTCTTTACTGCATCCCTCGCTCCCTCACATTGACGAATTAACACGGAAATTGCGCCGCTGTGAAATACTATGCGTTCAATGACTTCTCGTTCTAAATCCAGTAACGTTTCTATGGAAACGACAGGATTTTCATTTGTGAGGCGAGTATCTCCTATGCGATGAACTATTCCTTCTTTACTGCATTCCTCGCTCCCTCGCTTTGTCGAATTAAAACTGAAATTGCATCGCTATGAAATACTATGGGTTTTATGTCTTCTCCTTCTAAACCGAGTAACTCTTTACTGCATCCCTCGCTCCCTCGCTTTGTCGAATTGAAACTGAAATTGCATCGCTATGAAATACAATGGGTTTTATGTCTTCTCCTTCTGAACCGAGTAACGTTTCTATGGAAAATACAGGATTTTCTTTTGGGAGGCGAGTGTCTCCCTTCCGATGCACTATTCCTTCTTTACTGCATCCCTCGCTCCCTCACATTGACGAATTAACACGGGAAATGCGCCGCTATGAAATACTATGCGTTCAATGACTTCTCGTTCTAAATCGAGTAACGTTTCTATGGAAACGACAGGATTTTCATTTGTGAGGCGAGTATCTCCTATGCGATGAACTATTTCTTCTTTACTGCATTCCTCGCTCCCTCGCTTTGTCGAATTAAAACTGAAATTTCATCGCTATGAAATACTATGGGTTTTATGTCTTCTCCTTCTAAACCGAGTAACTCTTTACTGCATCCCTCGCTCCCTCGCTTTGTCGAATTGAAACTGAAATTGCATCGCTATGAAATACTATGGGTTTTATGTCTTCTCCTTCTGAACCGAGTAACGTTTCTATGGAAAATACAGGATTTTCTTTTGGGAGGCGAGTGTCTCCCTTCCGATGCACTATTCCTATTTTACTGCATCCTTCGCTCCTTCACATTGGCGAATTAACACGGAAATTGCGCCGCTATGAAATACTTTGCGTTCTATGACTTCTCCTTCTAAATCGAGTAACGTTTCTATGGAAACGACAGGATTTTCTTTTGGGAGGCGAGTATCTCCTATGCGATGAACTATTATTTCTTTACTGCATCCCTCGCTCCCCTCGCTTTGTCGAATTAAATCTGAAAGTGCATCGCTATGGGATACTATCGGTTTTATGTCTTCTCCTTCTAAACCGAGTAACGTTTCTATGGAAAATACAGGATTTTCTTTTGGGAGGCGAGTATCTCCTATGCGATGAGCTATTATTTCTTTACTGCACCCCTCGCTCCCTCGCTTTGTCGAATTAAAACTGAAAGTGCATCGCTATGAAATACTATGGGTTTTATGTCTTCTCCTTCTAAACCGAGTAACGTTTCTATGGAAAATACAGGATTTTCTTTTGGGAGGCGAGTGTCTCCCTTACGATGCACTATTCCTTCTTTACTGCATCCCTCGCTCCCTCACATTGACGAATTAACACGGAAATTGCGCCGCTATGGAATACTATGCGTTCTATGACTTCTCCTTCTAAATCGAGTAACTTTTCTATGGAAACGACAGGATTTTCTATTGGGAGGCGAGTAGCTCCTATGCGATGAGCTATTCTTTCTTTACTGAATCCCTTGCTCCCTCGCTTTGTCGAATTAAAACTGAAATTGCATCGCTAT